>NC_042622.1:167918200-168239791 GCF_901001135.1 Rhinatrema bivittatum | reverse complement strand
GATTTCCTTAGCTCTCCTATACTCTGCACTCCCTGAAACAGGTCACCAGACAGCGCCAGGGACCCAGAAGTGCTAACGTAGCAATGAATACTGTATCACAAGAAAACAAAGGATTTCCTTTTGCCAGGACACAAGCAGCAGATTCTCTGCATCTCCCACCTGAGTGTGCTGTTTCTGATAGCCTTCTGCAATGGCATTGATGTTGTGGAAGCCAGGTGCGAGCAGGACATGGAAGTAGCCACCCTCCTTTGTGTAGACTCTTGTGCCCTCATTCAGAACAATGACCGCGTTGGACACAGCTTTCCCATTTTTATCCTTCACAATTCCATGCACACCCTTGTGCACCTGAAATCATAACAAAATGCCTCATTATTGGTACATCTTGCAGACAAAATGAAGATCATATTGAAACTGAAAAATAATTAACGGCTATTAATCAATTATACTTAGGGAGTAGTCACTGCTATTAATTGCATCAGTAGCATGGGAACTTCTTGGTGTTTGGGTAATTGCCAGGTTCTTGTGGCCTGGTTTGGCCTCTGTTGGAAACAGGATGCTGGGCTTGATGGACCCTTGGTCTGACCCAGCATGGCAATTTCTTATGTTCTTATGTTCCAATGCATTCAAGGTCCCTGTCAAAACTAGCATTTTGTGATATTGAGAACATCTGATGTTTCCATGTAATACACCAACAAAGCAGTTTGTTTTTACACAGATTCAATGGCTAGTTCTGATGCATAAAGTGTCCAGTGACCACTATCAGGCTGATTTAGTACCGTGCGCTGGCTGAGGTGCATGGCTTAACGCGCGATTGGATGCGCGTCCATATCCCCCCAAGGCAAAAAGGAAATTTGGTTCTTACCTGCTAATTTTCGTTCCTGTAGTACCATGGATCAGTCCAGACTCCTGGGTTTATTATTCATCCCTGCCAGCAGATGGAGACAGAGAAAAGCCTCGCTGACACTGCTTGATAAGCCCTGGTGCCACCTGCAGTAGTTCAGTATTAATCTGTACCCAAGCCAAAACATTATGTGCAAAAAAACTTGATAAAAACTTGCAAAAAAACTTGTAATAAAAACTCAGTAAGTTATGAACAAACCAAGAACAGAAGTATGCTGAAAGGATTATAGCTGAGCGGAAGACTCTCCCCCTCCAACCCAGGTAGGTTCTGGACTGATCCGTGGTACTACAGGAACGAAAATTAGCAGGTAAGAACCAATTTTCCTTCCCCTGTATGTACCCGGATCAGTCCAGACTCCTGGAATGTACCAAAGCTTCCTAGAGAGGGTGGGACCTGGAGAGTCCCGCTCGCAAGACACTTTCAACAAAGGACCGGGAGCTCAGATCTCCCAAATCCAAGCGGTAATGCCTCGCAAAAGTATGCGACTTCCAAGTCGCCGCTCTGCAAATCTCCTGCGGAGACACCAACCAAGCCTCCGCCCACGAAGCCACCTGAGCCCGCAAACCCTCTGGAACCTGACGGCCCTTGATAATATACGCTGACCCAATAGCCTCCTTAAGCCACCTCGCAATGGTTGCTTTGGAGGCATGGGCACCTTTCTTTGATCCGCTCCATAAAACGAAAATATGATCAGACCTCCTGAATTCATTAGTAACCTTGAGATATCATAGCAAGGCCCTGCGGACATCCAATAACTTAAGCTCTTGAGCATACGGCACAGAAGCATCCAATTCTGGGAAAGCTGGGAGTTCGATAGCCTGATTAACATGGAAGGCATTAACCACCTTCGGGACAAAAGAAGGAACCATACGCAACGAGACTCCATAATCCGATATTTGAAGGAAAGGGTCCCTGCACGACACAGCCTGCAATTCCAAAATCCTCCTGGCAGAACAGATAGCCACTAAAAAAACGACCTTGAGAGTCAAGTCTTTAAGGGTCGCTCTCTGAATTGGCTCAAATTGAGCGTCACACAATACTCGCAGAACTGGATTAAGGTTCCAGGGGGGACAGACCTTCCGCACCAGAGGACACAAATTCTTAACTCCCTGAAGGAACCTCCGCACATCAGAATGGGAAGATAAGGTGTAACCCTCAACCTTTCCTTGCAAGCAGGCTAGAGCCGCTACCTGTACCCTACGAGAGTTAAAGGCAAGGCCTTCAGCTAAACGTTCTTGTAGAAAAGACTAAATGTGGGATATTGAGGTCCGAACCGCCTGTATCCCTTTGTCTGAACACCAAGCCTCAAAAATCTTCCAAACCCATGGGAAGTAGACTTCCGCCTAGCCTGCAAAAGCATGGCGATCACTGGCTCTGGGTATCCTCTCCACCTCAAACTTTGCCTCTCAAAAGCCAAGCCCCCTCAAAAATCCATTTGAGATGAAGCTCCAACTTCCGATCCTGAACATCCTTAAGGGCTGCGGCGCCTGCAACCAGAATAGTGGTCTTTTTAGTGACCGCGGAAACCGCGGCGTCTATCTGCGGAAGTGCAAAAAGCTCCAAGGTTTGCTCCGGTAAGGGATAGAGTTTCGACATCACTCTACCCACCCTTAACGCAGAGTCTGGGGAATCCCACTCGCGCTCCACCAATTGCCGTACTGACCTATGATAAGGAAAAGTGGAATGAGGAGCCCTAAGGCCATCTAGGATAGGATCCACCCTATCCATCTCCAGAACCTCCTTAGGAACTTTCAACCCCAGCTCCTCGAGAACCTGAGGGAGCAGAGGCGCCAACTCCACCCTCCAGAACAAGCGGAGAATTTTGGGGTCGTCCCCCTCCGGGACCGGAGGGGTCCCCATGTCATCTCCTGGATCTAAGTCCAGTGGCCCCTGATTGTCTACGAGCGCTGCAGACACTACCGATGCATCCCCCCGGGGGGGGGGATGTCCGGGAACTCTAAGTCCTCCACTGTCCCCGACAAACGCAGAACCCTCGAGGGTCTTAAGTCTCGCGACCGATTAGGCCTCGTCGCAGCACCCGGAGGCTGAAGGCACAAACGCCAAGCTGTTAGAGGTAACTGTGGGCACCCCAGATCCTCCTGCTGAGCCAGAAAAGCTTGGTGAAGCAGGAGAATAAAAATCAGAGGAAAAGGGCACGAAGCCGCAGGTAAGGCCGGGACCTGCTCTCCCCCAGGCCCCGGAGGTAAGTGGTCCTGCCTATTAGCCCCCATGGAGTCTTCCTGCCCCTCTAGGGGACTCAGATAGACAGAGGAAAGCCAGAGAGGGAGATCCTCCTACCCCTCCAAACATGGCGGAGCGCGCAAATTCGCCGCCAAAATGGCCGCCCCTCCCGCCACGAGGGAGCCGGCAGGCCCGGAGCAATCAGTAGCAGCCAAATCGGGTCCGACCACAGCAACCGCGCGCCTTTCCAACCTCCTTCGTTTCGCGGCCCCCGGGAGGAGGGAGGGTCTTTCCCCCCCTGAAATGCATGAAGAGCACAGGCCGTCCCAACTAAGACATGCCGGGACCGCACCGCATGCATGGCAAGCCGAGCCACGAACCATTCCCCCCAAGGCAAAGGAAAAAAAAAAAAAAAAGAGAAAATTTAAAAAACTGGCTTCACACACCCCGGAAAGTGGATCAGTGAACGTTAAGGGAGCAGGCACTCTATCATAAGCACCGGTTTAACACATGCTGATATTGCATCGGCTTATATGTGCATCTTACAATGAACAACTTCCAAATATACACTAGCAGACAGACTCATCCAGATACTCAGCTAAAGGAAAGCTGGTTCTTACCTGCTAGTTTTCATTCCTGGAATACCACAAATCAGTCCAGATAAGTGGGTTTTGCATCCCTACCAGAAGATAGAGGCAGATAAAGCAGAGTTTGTTACCTGTAATAGGTACTCTCCCAGGACAGCAGGATGTTAGTCCTCACAGATGGTGACATTATCAGATGGAGCCCGGCATGGAAACCTTTTGCCCAGCATGCCACTATCCATGCAGTTGCGTGGGGTCCCCCTTCAGTCTCGTGTCAAATTGAAAAAAGACGAGTGAAAAATAAAATAAACCACAGACGAACCCAACTTTGCGGGGTGGCGGGTGGGTTTCCTGAGGACTAACATCTGCTGTCCTAGGAGAACACCTGTTACAGGTAAGCAACTCTGCTTTCTCCCAGGACAAGCAGGATGGTAGTGCTCACAGATGGGTGAATACCAAGCTGCAGGCTGCCCCCGGAACATCCTGGGCCAACAGATACCCAATAACATGCAACAGGAACAACAGGGGTGCTGTTGGCAACAACGGGAGGCAGCATGAACCACACATTGGGCCCTAGGCAGGGAGAGTTGTGTTCTCACACTTGGAACAAGTTACAAAGGACAGACTGGCCGAAGGCGCTGTCCTGTCAACCATTCTTGTCCAGACAGTAGTGGGCTGCGAACATGTGCAGGGAACTCCATGTTGCGGCCCTGCAGATCTCAGCAACATGGACCGCACAGAAGTGGGCCACTGATGCTGCTATGGCTCTCACTGAATGCGCCTTTACTCGGCCAGCCAATTGGACAGGGTCTGCTTGCCCATCACAACCCCAAGTCTATTTTTTCAAAGGAGACAAAGTTGCGTGGACTGTCTGTGGGATGCGGGGTGTCCAGGTAAAACGCCAGAGCACGTTTGCAGTCCAAGGTATGCAGAGCCCGCTCACTCTGGTGGGAGTGTGGCCTCAGAAAGAAAGTGGGTAGCACAACAGACTCAGGTGGAAGTCAGTCACCACCTTAGGCAGGAACTTAGGGTGAGTGGAAGAACCTTGTATAAGGCAGATAGGTCACCAGGGCCTGCAGCTCACTGACCCGTCAGGTGGACGTAATCACCATCAGGAAGATAACCTTCCAGGTGAGGTTTTTAAGCTCGCAGGAGCGCATACACTCAAATGGAGACTGCACGAGCTGCGCTACCACCACATTGAGGTCCTAGGCCACAACAGGAATGCGCAGCATAAGCTTCAATTGTAGCAAGACTTGCATGAAGCGCCCTACTAATGGCTGCACAGAGATTAGATTGTCACCCACCCCTCGGTGGGAGGCGCTGATAGCACTCAATGAACTCGGATCGAAGTAGTCTGCAACCCTGACTCTGATAGATGCCATAATCCAGGAGCCGTGGCATGGGACAGGTGAAAGGGTCAAGACCTTGCTCCCACACACCAGACAGAGAACCTCCTCCACTTCAACTGTAGGACTTCCACGTGGAAGGTTTCTGAGAAGCTACCAGGACCTGCTATACGTTCTCTGAAAGATAAAGGGACTGCAACACTAGCCTTTCAACATCCAGGCTGTGAAGGCCAATGACCGGAGGTTTCGGTGGCGCAGCCTGCCCCGATCCTGCGTGATGAGATCAGGAGAGGTGCTCAGGTGTATGGGCTCCTGGACCGACAGGTCGTGCAGGATCGGGAACCAGACCTGTCGTGGCCAATACTGGGCTATCATGATCATGGAGCCCCCCCCCCCTGCTGAAGCTTCACGAGGGTCTTGACTATCAGCAGAAGCGGAGGATACGCATACAGGAGACCTGCACTCCACAATTGGGTGAAGGCATCTAAGAACCACAAAGCGACTCGCTTTGTGGTTCTGAGGGGAGGCGAAGAGATCCATATTCGGTAGACCCCACCTGTGGAAGATCTCGTCCGCCACAGAGGGATTGAGGGACCACTCGTGGGGATGGAACGTCCGACTTAGGCGGTCCGCCACCACATTCTGTCCCTGCCAGGTATACTGCTCATAGGAGCGTGCCCCTGGCAGGGCCCAGGCCCAGATCTGCGCGACCACTTGGCAGAGCAGACAGGAGCTTGTGCTCCCCCCTGCTTGTTTACATACCACATGGCTACTTGGTTGTCCGTCTGTATTAGAACAACCTTGTGGGTCAGGTGGTTTTGGAAAGCATACAGGGCATACCTTATCACCTGGAGCACCAGGAAATTTATCTGGCATCTTGCCTCAGGCCTCGACCACACACCCTGTGTGAGGAGGCTGTCCACATGTGCAACCCAGCCGATGTTGGAGGCATCGGTGGTAAGGATCACCTGAGAAGGAGGGGCCTGAAAAGGAAGGCCCTTCCTCAAGATGGCTTCTTGCTCCCGCCATGCGAGAGAGTCCTTGAGTGGCCTGGTTATCTGGACCAGCGTGGAGAGCTCCAGAGAACCCTGGTGCCACTGGGAGCACAAAGTCCATTGCATCACCCTCATGGCCAGGCGGGCCACTGGGGTGACGTGCACCAGCACCGTCATGTGGCTCAGCAGCCACAAAAGCAGGCGGGCAAAGGCCGTTCATCGATGGCAAATGGACCAAGCTAGCCCCGCCAGAGTTGACGGACGATCGCTGGGGAGGAATGCCCTGGCCACCATGGTGTCCAGGTATGCCCCAATAAAGCTGAGCTGCTGGGATGGTGTCAATTGAGATTTTGGATAATTGATGAGAAAACCCAGCAACTGGAGCACCTCCAGGGTCCAAAGGCTCCCTCCCTCAAAGAACTCCTGACGAGCTAGTCGTCCAAGTATGGGAACACATCACCCCCTTTGGGCGCAGATGTGCCTCCACCACCGCCAAGCACTTGGTGAAGACACAGGATGCGGAGGCGAGGCCAAAGGGCAGAACCCTGTACTGGAAGTGCCTTTGGCCTACCACGAAGGGTAGGAACTTCTGATAAGGCGGAAATATGGCGATGTGCACGTAGGTGTCCTTCAAATCGAGAGAGCAGAGCCAATCCTCCTGATGAAGAAGGGGAATCAAGGTGCATAATGAAACCATCTTGAACTGTTCTTGCCTCAGGACAAGGCTCGGAGGTTGAGGATGGGCCGGAATCCGCCTGCTCTCTTTGGAATGAGAAAGTACCTGGAGTAGAACCCTCGGCCCTGCTGGGTCAGGGGAACTGGCTTGACAGCCTTGGCCTGTAACAGGGCCGAGAGTTCCAACATGAGGGCATCGCATGTTCCACGAAGTCCCACCCCGGTGAGGAAGGTGAGTCCGGTGGAACGCTGAGAAGATTCAGGTGATAGCCCCATTTCACAATGGTTAACACCCAGCAGTTAGTTGTGATGGAACCCCAGCAGTCTGCAGACAGAAACATAGCAGGCCCCAACAGGTATCTCAGGATCCTTGGGCACCGGAATCAGGCTGTTGCGCTCTCTCTGCGCTATTCAAAACCCCAACACAGGGCTGGGTTGAGGCGCGGGCTGGGCCCGAGGCACCCACTACTGGCGTGGATGGCCCTTAGGAGCAGCCTGAGACACCCTGGCCTGAGGGGAAGGAGGATAGTACCTCTGCTGCCTATAGAAGGGATCCTCGGGTCCCAACACAGCACCAGAGGTGGATAGCTGTTGCAGGGTTTTGCAGTGGTCCTTTAGTTGGGCCACTGCGTCCCTGACCTGGTCTCCGAACAGGTTTTCACCTGTGCAAAGAAGATCGTCCAGCTTCTCCTGGACTTCAGGTCGGAGGCCTTAAGCCAGGCGCAGCACTGGACACTAATACCGGCCACCAACACCCTTGCCACCATCTCAAAGACATTGTAGGCTGCCCCCACTTCATGCTTGCCGGCCTCGAAGCCCTTCTGCACTATGGATTCCAATTCTTCTTGGAACTGTTGCAGGAGACCTTCAGCAACTCCTGGACCTGCTTCCAGAGGTTGCAGTTGTACTGATTCATGTACAATTGATACGCTGCTATAAGGGCAATGAGCTTTGCCCCTGGAAGACTCTGCAGCCCAGGACATCCAGGGCCCTGTGGTCTTTTCCGGGGGGGGGGGGGGGGGGGGGGGGGGAGGAGAAGAGCGGGTGAGGGATCACTTAACCTTTTTCAGAGCTATGACTGACTGGTGCCGGGGCTGGCTCTTTTGGAATCCTGGGGCTTGTTGAACTAATAAATGGCATCCGTCTTCTGATTGACCGGGGCGATGGAGCCTGGGTGCTCCCATAGCCGGTGGAGGAGCTCAAGGAGGACCTCATGCACCGGGACAACAATGAATTGGAGGATTTCCAACATTTTAGGGCGAGCATCCTCTTCAGTAAGCAATTGAAAAGGTATTGCTTCCGCCATCGCCCGAACAAAGCTGGCGAAGGACAAATCTTCCGGGGACAAACAGCGCCTCTCGTCCGGAGGTGAAGACTTGCATGGGAGGTCATCAAAGGCCTCCGAGGAAAACTCTGAGGAATCATCGCCCCAGGGTTTGTAAGGAGCCTTCTCCTCACTAGCGACCCCACGGGGTCAGGGAGGGAGGCTAAACCCTGGGCCCCGAGGCACCGGCACAGATGGTCTGTCGGGAAGTCTCGGCGGAGGCCACGCAGACGTAGAGGGCGCCGGGGGCATCGGCATCCGGCAGCTCTGGAGTACCCGACTGCCTGGGAACAGGTTCGGGGAGAAATGGCACTGCCCTTAGTGACAGGCATGGACCTGCATCCTCCTCCTTAGAGGATCCCAGAATCAGAATGGTATCAGAGGGCGGAATTGGTAGCAGACTGGGCCCCAAAAGACCCTGGGCACCGGCTACGTCAGCAAGACTCCAAGCAGTACATCCAGTCGCTCCAGCATCAAGGGTGCTAGCTCCAGCGTCGGTAGTTGCTCAAGGCACCGGAGGGCAAGGAGCACCACTTGCTGCACGACATGGTCCAACTCCTGAAATTGAGGCGTAGTGAGCGCCGATGAAGGAGAAGACAGAAGGGGCATAATCAGAGACTTCATGGAGTCCACAGAGCCGCTTCGAAGGGGGTTCGGCCGAGGCCAGTGCCGGGACCATGTGGTGACAACCATCGGAGCCGGTGCTTCCCTCAGTGCTTGGCCCCGTCCTTCTCTGGTGCAGAGGTAGATGACCCGAGGTCTTGGACTGGCCCGATGCAGGCGAGGGGCAATCCCCCGCGCCCTTATCTTCGCGGCAGGATGCCGAAGACAACTGCCTAAGTTCACCATGGTCACCCTGGCCCGACATCCCAGGAACTGGGGGTCGATGGAGCAGACTGCTGGGGACCGAACAGGGCTCCATCTTATCCAGACAGGAGCACCGGCCCTTGGATATCATCTGGGCATAACTGGGGCACCAACGAACATCATGGGAAGGCCCCTGGCAGAGGACGCAGACGTCATGTGGGTCCGTGATGGACATAGTCCGCGGACACTGGGGAACTTCTGGAAACTGGTCCCCATCGAAAAAAGTCAGTGTGCAGCCAGTGGCCACCAATGAGAAGACACTCAGGAACCAACTGCAAAAATGCGAAAAATTGACTTAACGCTGGAGGAACAGACTCGCGAAGGAGGACTTCGGAGAAGGGAAGAACTGGTGAAAAAGAACACTTTCTTCCTTTAAGAAAAAAAACTGAAGAGCTCCAAAGACCGTGAGGCAACTGCACCGCAGAAAAAGGCAGAATGAAGGAGTATCCCGCGTGGCTGCGGGGATAGTGACATGCTGTGCATGCTTAGTGTACCAATCAAAGTTTCTAGAAACTTTGACAAAAAGTTTCTGTGCCGGACTCCATCTGATGATGTCACCCATCTGTGAGGACTACCATCCTGCTTGTCCTAGGAGAATAAAAACTTTTCAGGCACTGCTACTTAACCAAGAGCGCCACCTGCAGTCCCTCAGTATTGACTTGTACCCAAGCCAATGTAGAGCCATCAATCATCTCAAACAACAACTACCTAGGGCAAACATAGAAATTCAGGTTGAAGTCCCCTGAGCTGAAGCCCTCACATCCAAGGACAAAGAAAAACTCCTTTTGGTTCAAAAGTTCCAACTATATACAAAACTAATCTCTGCTCTAAGGAACTAACTCCAATAATACAGTCTTTTGGAAACCATGGGATGGGTCTCTGACTGATATGTGGAATTCCAGGAACAAAAATTAGCAGGTAAGGACCCATTTTCCTTTCTTGTCATACCTCAGTTCAGACAACTCAAAAGACCCACTAGCAGAACACTGTCACCAAATCTCCCCTCCTCTGGTGCCTGCACATCCAGATGATAATGCCTGGAGAAAGTGTGAAGGGACGACCAAGTGGCCACTCTACAAATCTCCTGTGAGGACACCAACTGACACTCCACCCAGGAAGCTGCCTGCGTTCCAGTTGAATGTGCCTGCAATCCCTCTAGGACAGCCCAACCCTTACAGAGATAGGTCGAAAAAATAGTTTCCTTCAACCAATGAGCTTTAGAAACCTTAGTTCCTTTCTTTGCACCTCCGACCAAGATAATGAGATGATCTGACCACCGTAAGCCATTAGTGACCTTGAGATATCGCAACAGAGTCCGACAAACATCCAGGAAATGCAGTTTCTTCACCTGAGGTTCTCTCCACCCAAACCCAGGAAAGCTGGAAGCTCTACCATCTGGTTGAGGTTGAAAGGCGAAACAACCTTCTGCAAAAACGAGGGAACCATCCTCACACACACTATAGTCTGAAATCCACAGAAACTGTTCTCTACAGACAAAGCCTGAATCTCAGAAATTCTTCTGGCCGAACAAATTGCTAACAAAGACACTGCTTTTAAAGTAAGATCCTTCAATGATGCCTTCTGCAGCGGCTCAAATGGAGGACCACAAAGACCCCTGCAACACCAAGTTTAAATTCTAAGAAGGATACAACCTCCGCACTGGAGGCCACAAATGCTTGGCTCCCTTGACAAATCAACGGCTTTCCTTGCAACTTTCCCTGAAAACATCCCAAGGCTGCTACATGTATTTGTAGCGAATTATAGGCAAAGCCCTTAGTCAAGCCCTGCTGTAAAAAGGCCAGGATGTGTGAAGCATCCACCCGTAACGCATTCAGGCCCTCCTTTACACACCAGGACTCAAACGTTTTCCACACCCTGACAAAAGCTAGGGACATGGCAGGTCTCTGTGCCTGAAGCAATGTAGTGATAACTGACTCAGAGTATCCTTTTGATCTTAAAACGTCTCCTCTCAAAAGCCAAGCTGCGAGACAAAAGTGATCCACCTGATCCAAGAAGATAAGTCCTTGTCTGAGCAGACCTTGAAGATGAGCCAATCTGTTGGGTCTGTCCACAGCGAGATGAATAAGATCCACAAACCACGGTTGCCACAGCCACTTCAGCACCACCAACACCACCCTGCCTGGATGTTGTTCTATGGGCTGTAAGACTTGCCCTACAAGAGGCCATAGTGGAAACATGTGTAGCAAAATACCTTTTGGCCATGGAAGAACTAAAGCGTCGATCCCTTCGGCTCCTGACTCTCTTTGCGACTGAAGAATTTCCTTGCTTTGGCATTGCTGCGAGACACCATCAAGTCACCCCATCTAGCCCGGATGAGATCCAAAGCATCCAGACAACTCCTATTCTCCCGGGTCCAACTGCTGAGATAATCAGCCTGTACATTGTCCACTCCTGCAACATGAGATGCTGCAATCCCTTGCAGGTATTGCTCCTTCCAGTCAAATAATTCCTGGGCCTCCAGAGACACTCGACTCTTCGCCCTGTCTTGACAATTGACATACGTCACCATTGTCGCATGGTCTGAGAATACTCTCACCATTCAACCCCACACCTGAGGAAGGAACACACTGAACGCATTGCAAACCACCCTCGTTTCCAACTGATTGATAGATCAGGTTGCCTCTACTGGCAACCACTGCCCCTGGGCCATCCACCCTTGACAGACAGCCCACCAGTCTCTGAGACTAGCATCTGTCGTCACCACTACCCAGTCCGGGATTTCCACCCCCTTCTCCAAATTGGGTTGCAACAGCCACCACGAGAGACTGGATCTGGAGACCCCCTGCAGCAGTAAGGGTCGATGAAACTCCTCCGACAATGGATCCCAACTGGACAGAAGCTCTCTCTAAGTGGACGCATGTGAGCAAAGGCCCATGTAACTAAATCTAGTATAGACGCCACTGAACCCAAAACCGGTAGATAATCCCAGGCCCTGGGCACTGGCATATGTAACAGATGGGCTACCTGTGACTGCAACGTCAAAATCCTCTCCAAAATAAGAAATACCTTGCCCAATCGAGTGTCAAATCTCACCCCCAAGTTCTCCAAAGACTGGCCTGAAGCAAGATGACTCTTTGCTAAGTTCACTACCCAGCCTAGTAATTTAACATCTCCAGCACCCTCTTAACTGACCAGCAACACTCTACTTCCAACTTTGCTCAAATAAGCTAGTCATCCACATAAGGGTGAACCAGAACACCTTCCTTTTGCAGCACAGCCACCACCACTATCATCACCTTTGTGAAAGTCCGCGGAGCATTGCTAATCTGCAAGGCAAAGCCCGAAACTGGAAATGCTGCCCCACCACCATGAAGCAAAGAAATCTGATGCCCCGTGCGTATGGGGATGTATAGATAGGCCTCTTAAATCCAATGAGGCCAGAAATTCTCCCTGATGAACTGCCGCTATCATTGTTCAGAACTTCTCCACACGAAACTGCGAACATGCAGCGCCGCATTGACTCTCTGCAGGTCGAGAATGGGCCGAAAGGTCCCTTCCTTCTTGGGAGCTACGAAGTAAATAGAGTACCTCCCTCAACCTGGCCCCTTTTCCAGCATCGGAATGATTACGAATAACCTCTGAAGCCAAAGCAATGTATCCAGTACTACCTCTCGTTTGCTGCAGGATGTGCAATGAGACTCCATGAAGGCTTGCCTGACAAGGGAGAAAATTCTAAAGAGTAGCTATCTCTTCATCACCTCTTGGAACCCACTGGTCTAAGGTGATCCTGGTCCAACTCCCCGTAAAATCGTGTCAGGCATTCCCCGACTACTTTGGCTTCATTGTGAGGTCTTACTACCTCCAGAATCCTGACAGGCACCATCTCTGGAAGGTCTTTGGGAACCCTGAAAGGACTATTGTCTTCCCGATCTTTGCTTCTGCAATGTCGGCGAAGAACTCGTTAGGACGAACATGCCACACATCTCAGAAATGGGAACGAGCAGGAAAGGTCTTCCTGACGCTCTTCTTATCCTCTGGCAGTTTGTTTCCCTTTGACTCCCCCAACTGCTTCATTAACTGCTCCAGGTTCTCTCCAAATAGCAGCTTTCTTTCAAAAGGGAAGATTGCAGAGTTGAGACTTGGACCACATATCTGCTGACCAATTCTGTAACCACAGCAAATGGTGTGCTGACACCGCTGATGCCATGCTCCTGGCTGAAGTCCGGATCAAATCATATAGTGCGTTGGCAATATATGCCACCCCAGCCTCTAACTGGTCCAACTTCTTTGAATTGCCAGATGAACCTCCAGCCTTCTCCTGCATTTTCTCCATCCAGCGCAAGCAGGTCCTTTGCATCAGGCTATCACAGATCACCACTCAAAGGCTTAAGGCTGAGACCTCAAATATCCTCTTCAACTGGACTTCCAGTTTCCAGTCCTTTGCGTCCTTTAGCACCGCCGACCCTGCAACCGGGATGGTTGTCATCTTGGTGACTGCTGACACCAAGGCATCTTCTTGGGAAGCTCCAAGAGCTGTAAAATATCCTCGGTTAAAGGATATAACTTTGCCATCGCCCTGGCCATCTTAAGATCAGCTTCCGGAGCATCCCACCTTCTGGTTCACCAGCTTCTTAACCTTCTTGGGGAGCAGAAAAGCCTTCAGGGGACCTCGAAGGCCATCCAGCACCAGATTCACTCCATTATCAGATTCCTCCTGTAGCACCTTAATACCCAGTTCCTCCAGGACATGGGGAATAAGGTTTCTCAACTCCTCCTTGCGGAACAGCCGGACCACCCACGGATCATCCCCCTCCGCAACTGGTATCTCCTCTGGGTCCGACAAATCACCAGTGTCATTTCTTTTCTTCCCAAATCCATCATTAGTTGGATCATCTCCAGGATCATCTGCAGGATCAACACCTGCCAGATCATCACCTAGATCATCCTGCAAATCTTCTGAATCATCCGAATCCCCATTCCCAGTAGAATGGCTAAGAACTAACCAGTGGAGTAGGTCCCCAAACCCCTTTTGACACAGGGGCTGTTTATCCCTGCACCTTTCCTGGCCAAATAAGCCTTGTACAGGAGTAAAAAAAAATCTGTGGAGAATTCCCAATCCTCTCTGCCTCTCACACTGGCACCTCCAGAACTTCCTCTCCCTAATCCTCAAGTCCAGCCTGCACTGCAGGAAACAAAGGGGGAGGGGAATCTCGAAGCTCATGAGAAGGCGTCTTTCTGCCATGTGCACTCCCCCCCCTGCCTCCTGCCTGTCATGGCAAATTCTCCCCAGAGGCCATTGTGACAGGACCCTGGATCGGGTAGCTCTTCTGTTGGCTGCCAGCCTCGAGGAGGGTCCCTCCCACTCACGGCACAATTGGAACAAAATGTGACCGAATTAAGTCGCAAGTGGCTGCTGCCATGGGCCCGACAAAGTTTGGCACTCACCGAAGTTGGCACCATTAGGGAGCACACACGGCATGGTCTGCCTGCCTGATGTGCCAAACTTCCAACGGCCGCGGCATGAGTCACCTCAATGACTGCCCCCAAATCAACACGGCACCACTCACAAACTTTTCTATTCCCTGAGCAGCAGACTGCAACACTTTTTTTTTTTTTTTTTTTTTTTAAATACAGTCAGATAAGACACAGAATAAAGGATTTACTTACCTGCTGCAGGTTGCTGACTGAAGACTCGGGGAAGAAGACTTCAGGGGAAGGAGGGATCCAGGACCCCTGGGCTTTCCTATGCCTGGATGCTGCGGGCTAAAGCCGAACAGGGATTGCCAACCCCAGCTCAACCTGAAGGATGGCTCATGAAGTAACCTAACAATTCAGGAAGCATCTCTTCTAATCTTTTCTTAACTTCTTCTCCTCTAATTTTTTTTTTTTTTTTTTGCTAGACTACAAGTTTGCACCTTTACCATCTGCTGGAGACAGAGAAATACTGCTGGAAGGAATGCAAAACCCACTTATCTGGACTGATCTGGGGTATGAACAGGACCTTCTGGGTACTTTCCTCCTCAACAGCCACTTTTTATGTACACAAAGAAAGCATCCACCCATAGGAAAAAAAAAAAAAAAGCATTTGGATGCTTATTTATTTTATGGGTGGATGTAATAGCAAACCCAGAAAACAGCACTGCATGCAGGCTATTCGCAGCCCAATAAGTGATGGTCTGCTTACAGTGTGTGAGCAATCTGACTTCCAGGGGTAACAGATAGGGAGTTCACATATGCTACATGCTACCGAGTAATGGCTGTGCCATTCATCAAGGTCTTACCTCCACAAGCATGCTGAGAAGAGCCTTTTTGTTCTCTGCCCAGAGAGAAGCAAGTTGACCTACAGCAGGGAAGTAACAGCAGCTGGTATACACCATGATCTCTGGGCAATGACCAAAGGTAACGCTGTAATCCTAGAAAGTGAAGACAACAAGAGGCAAATTACAGTACAGCTAGTCACATCTACACTGTCCGCAGCAGTTCAGTCCTTCACACATTGCACATGTATTCTGTAGGGTATCAATGCCTGGTAGAAGGTATATCTACTGTATTATTAAACTGAAAAAAGCAGAGAAAGGAAAAGTGATTCTTACAGGAAAATTAGTTTCTTACCTGATAATTTTCGTTCCTGTAGTACCAAGGATCAGTCCAGGACACCTGGGTTGTGACTCCGCACCAGTAGATGGAGACAGACTAAAACTTGTGGGCGGAGCATATATGCCCCTGTGCCAGTCACAGCCCCTCAGTCATACGTAATGTCAAAGTAGAACACAACCAGAGAACTAAACTAGCTAGAAACCGCTAATAGAACGGGGAAAACACCCCTCCTGGAAACAGACTCTCCAACCGAGAGAGTTAAACAAGCGGAACAAAATAATTCAGAACAAAGAGCGGACTCTCCATTACTTCAGCGTAGCACTGCGGGCGGGATCCTGGACTGATCCTTGGTACTACAGGAACGAAAATTATCAGGTAAGAAACTAATTTTCCTTTCCCTGTACGTACCAGGATCAGTCCAGGACACCTGGGATGTACCAGAGCTAAATTACCGAGGGTGGGAAGCAGAGAGTCCCGCTCGGAGTACCCTCTCTCCAAATCCCCCGGGATCGGTAGCCCGGACATCCAACCGGTACTGCCTGATAAAGGTATGTAACGACTTCCAGGTAGCCGCCCCGCAAATCTCTTGAGGCGATACCAGAGAAGCCTCCGCTCAAGATGCCGCCTGCGCACGAGTCGAGCGAGCCCTCAGGCCCACGGGAAGCGGTTTTCCCCGCACCCCTTTCTTAGGACCAGAGAACAGGACAAACAGATGATCTGTGACCCGAAAAGGATTACTGACCTCCAGATATCGGAGGAGGGATCTCCGCACGTCAAGCTTCCGCAATTCTCTCTCTTCCGGAACAGAGAACTCCCCGCCCGCCAAAGCGGGCAGTTCCACCGATTGATTCATATGAAAAGACGACACCACTTTCGGTAGGAAGGAAGGAACTGTGCACAAAGAAACTCCGGAATCGGAAATACGCAAAAGGGGTTCACTACAGGACCGGGCCTGCAACTCAGAAACACGCCGTGCTGAGGCGATCGCTACCAAGAACGCCGTCTTAAGAGTGAGATCCTTAAGAGTCGCACGTTTCAAAAGCTCAATAGGCGCCGTGCATAGGGAGGAGAGAACCCAGGTGAGGTTCCAAGCCGGACAAGGAAGACGCAAGGGAGGACGAAGGCGTTTGGCACCCCGGAGGAAGCGAGCAATGTCCGGGTGGAGCGCTAGGGACGTACCACGGACCGTACCCCGCAAACAACCAAGCGCTGCCACTTGAACCCGAAGGGAACTGCACGCCAAGGGAACTGCACGCCAGGCCTTTGGCCAGACCAGCCTGGAGGAACGCCAGACTGTCGGAGACGGAAGCCGAAGTGGAGACCACCCCACGCTGCACGCACCAGTCCTCAAAGACCACCCAGACACGGACATATGCCAGACGGGGCCCTGAAGGAGCAGGCCCGCCATTCCGTGAAACCGAAGGGGCGCCGTTACCGCCAGCTGGGCGAGGTCTGTGAACCACGGCCGGCGCAGCCACTCCGGTGCCACCAAGACTACCTTGGCCGGGTGCAATTCTATGCGCCGTAGAATCATGCCGATCATCGGCCACGGGGGAAACACGTAGAGCAGCACATCCGTCGGCCAGGGAAGCACCAACGCATCGACGCCTTCTGCCCCCCGTTCTCGACATTGACTGTAAAATCACGGGGCCTTCGCGTTGTGCCACGTGGCCATCAGATCCATGTGGGGAACCCCCCACGTTTTGCAAATGAGCAGAAAAGCTTCGTCCCCCAACTCCCACTCTCCGGGATCCAGACGATGACGGCTGAGAAAATCCGCCTGCACGTTGTCGACTCCCGCAATGTGAGACGCTGCTATGTTGCTGAGATGTAGCTCCGACCAGGCCATCAAGCGCTGAGCCTCCTCCGCCACCTGGGGGCTCCTTGTCCCGCCCTGGCGGTTGATGTATGCCCCTGTGGTCGCATTGTCCGACAACACTCGAACTGCCTTCCCCCGCAGCAACGGCAGGAAGGCTGGCAGGGCCAGACGGACCGCTCTGGTCTCTAGGCGATTGATAGACCACTGGGCTTGCGACACGGACCATAGGCCTTGGACCGAGCTCCCCAGGCAGACCGCTCCCCAACCGAAGAGGCTGGCATCTGTGGTCACCACTGTCCAGTTGGGCACCTGAAGAGAGACCCCGGATGACAGATGCTTGGGATCCAGCCACCAGGACACCTGGGATGTACCAGCAGGCTGGACCTCGCGTGTCCCTTGAGTGGAAGCGGTAGATGGACCTCGCGTGTCCCTTGAGTTGAAGCGGTAGATAGAATTCCTCCGAGACCGGCTTCCAGCGGGATAGTAAGGATGACTGTAATGGACGCAGATGAGCGAATGCCCAGGGAACCAGTGCCAGCGTTGAAGCCATAGACCCTAGGACCGTAAGGTAGTCGCAGACCCGCGGTTGGCGGAGAGACAATAAGCGACGTACTTGAGCTTGCAGTTTGCACCTCCGTTCGTGTGACAGGAACACCTTGCCCTGCTTCGTGTCGAAAAGAGCTCCCAGATATTCCAAGGTCCGCATGGGTGTCAGATGACTCTTGCTGTAGTTGACCACCCATCCTAGGGACTGCAGAAGGTGGAGGACCCTGGCTACCGCCATCCGACACTGATCCTCGGACTTTGCCCGAATCAACCAATCGTCCAGGTAAGGATGGACCAGGAGACCTTCTCGGCGCAGCTGCGCCGCCACCACGACCATCACCTTCGAGAATGTACGTGGGGCCGACGCGAGCCCGAACGGGAGCGCTCGGAACTGGTAATGCCGCCCTAGAACGCAGAACCTGAGGAAGCGTTGGAACGATGGAGGAATGCCTATGTGAAGATATGCCTCCGTGAGATCCAGGGAGGCTAGGAACTCGCCGGGCCTTACCGCAGCGATGACTGAACGAATCGCCTCCATTTTGAAGTGAGGAATCCGAAGGCATCGGTTCACCCCTTGAGATCCAGAATGGGTCTGGACGTGCCGTCTGTCCTTGGGACGATGCAGTAGATGGAGTAACGGCCCTTGCCGTGTTGGCTGACCGGGACTGGGGAAATAGCTCCCGAGCCTTCTAAGCGTTGGATGGTGTCGAGCACCGCCGCCTTCTTCTCGGGAGCTTTGCAAGGCGAGACAAGGAACTTGGCCGCTGGGGTGTGAGCAAAATCTAACGCGTAGCCAAGTCCTATGACCGTGAGGACCCACTGGTCCGACGTTACACCGGCCCATCTCTCGTAAAATGACATCAACCGTGCCCCGCCGTTGGGAACGACGTGCCGAGGCTGCGGCGAGAGATGGGCCGACCCCTTTTCATTGCGAAGACTTGGGCGCCGTGATTGCCAGAGCACCTCCTTGTCTACCGAAGCGCCTACCTCGAAAGGACTGTTGCTGCCACTGCGGAGTACGGGAGGAGGAAGACCTATACGAGCGCCCGGACGACCTTTGAGGACGCGACCTCCTGGGACCCCGAAAACGAGATCTGGCCGAAAACGAGGACCTCGCCCAGGATCCATCCTCGGGAAGCTAGAAGGCCCTGTTTTCCCCCAGGGAAATCATTAACTCGTCCAATTCCTTGCCAAACAGCAAATTCCCTTGAATGGTAGTGCCCCGAAATGAGCCTTGGAAGAACCATCCGCCGCCCAGTTGCGCAACCACAAAAGTCGGCGTGCCGAGACAGCCGCTACCATGGACCTAGCCGACGGGAGCAGCAAATCGTGCAGCGCATCCGCGCCATATGCTATTGCAGCTTCCAAACGATCTGCCTGCGCTGCCTCGTCTGCGGATAAATCCGCATTGGCTTGAAGAACCTGGGCCCAGCGCAGACTGGCCCGCATAGTGAAATTCGTGCAGATGGCGGCCTGCACTCCCAGCGCGGAAACCTCGAAATCTTCTTGAGCTGCACTTCCAGCTTCCTGTCCTGAAGGTCCTCGAGAGCTGCCGCGTCCGTGACCGGAATGGTAGATCTCTTTGTTACCGCGGAGACCGCTGAGTCCACCTTGGGGAATATGAGAAGGTCCAGCGCATCCTCCGGAAGCGGGTACAGCTTGTCCATGGCCTTACTGACCTTCAAACCTAACTCCGGGGTGTCCCATTCCCTAACTCCGGGGTGTCCCATTCCCGGGACAGAATATTCGTCGAGGAGAAATGAAACGGGAAAGCCACTGCCGGACCCGAGAGACCTAACAGGACCGGATCCATGTTTGCTTCCTGACGGACTACCACCGGAGGAGCTTCTATTCCCAGCTCCTGGAGAATGGCCGGAATTAAGGGTGGCAGTTCCTCCCTGCGGAAGAGCCGGACCACCTTGGGATCATCACCTTCCACTGCTTGGGATCCCTTTCCGGCGCCTGGCTGAGCGGATTCGTCCGTCCCATCTCCGTCGGCCCCTTTCAGGGGCTTCTCAGGGGAATCAGAGTCCACCCCAGGGGGGGAATCGGAATCGGCTTCCTGTGGGACGCCACGAGGAAGCCGCGTACTTCGGGAAGGGCCCTGGGACCCCTCCGCAGCGCCCTTAGGATTGCATGACGTCTTCCCTGGGGGGGGCCTTGCGGGGTCCCCCCCGGCCGCGCTTACTGCGCTTACACTTTAGGACTTTGCGCAACAACAGTGCCAAATCCTCCGAAAAGGACCCCGAGGCTGAAGAATCATTCTCTGAAACCCCCGGGGACCAAGGTTCTCCCGAGGGGACCCCCCCTGTATCAATCTGCTGAAGAGAAAACGCGGGAGGCAGGCCCGAGGCTCCTGTCGTTTCCCGCGCCATTTCACGGTCCGAGGCCAAAATGGCCGCCACTCCCGCGCTCAGCGGGAAAAAGTCTTGGGGCCGCTCTGCTGAGCCCCCCCCTGCGCGGCGGCGATCGTGCGCTGCGGGATCGAGCCCCCCGAGGCGCCCCGGATGACCCCTCTCCGCCCGGGAAGCAGGCCGCACACAGAGCACCGCGGGAAAGCCGCGTGCGCGCCGAGCCGCAGGCCCTACAGGCCGAGCCACGAGGCATGCCGACGAGCCGCGGCGAAGAGCGCAACGGGAGAAAAATTAAATTTAGCGAAACCGGCCCCCCCGGCCTCCCCCCTGCCAGCGGCGCCCCCCCCCCCCCCACGGCGCGACGCAAAGCAGCAGAGAGCTGAAGCCAGAGAGAACCGAAAACAAAAGTAAAACTTTTTTTTTTTTTTTTTTTACAAACAACGCTTGTCGCTGTCCACGTTCCTGGAGCCCTAGTCCAGCAGGGGTGAGTGAACCGGGCTCCCCGGTGTCACCCCTGACGCTGCTACTGGGAAAGCCGGGTCCTCGACCCTAGCAGCGGCCTCAACCAGGGGGGGGGTAGTCCCCTCAGGACCTCACAACCCCCCTGGGAGACAGGGCGGACGGGACCTCAGGGACAATTTAACAAAATTCAAAATCCCAATTAAAAACACTAAACTGGCCTAAAACCAAGAAAAAGAAAAGAACCGACCCTGACGGAGTACCAGAACCAGGGCAGGAAGGAGCTGTGACCTGACCTGCACCATCTACTGGAGACAGAGTAAGACTGAGGGGCTGTGACTGGCACAGGGGCATATATGCTCCGCCCACAAGTTTTAGTCTGTCTCCATCTACTGGTGCGGAGTCACAACCCAGGTGTCCTGGACTGATCCTGGTACGTACAGGGAACTGCTAATTTTTGTTCCTGTAGTACCACAGATCAGTCCAGACTCCTGGGTCTTGTCTCCCCTCCAGCAGATGGAGACAGACGTTTTGAATGACCTACCCTATATCCTGAGGTGCCACCTGCAGACCGTCAGTATTGAACTGTACCCAAGCCTCAGTAAGTTCCACGGATGCTTGGAAATCCTGGATCCAGCGGAGACTGGCCCGCTGCGAGGAACTGCTGCAGATGGTAGCCCGGACACCAAAAGCTGAAACCTCAAAGATCTTCTTCAGATGTACCTCCAACTTACAGTCCTGCAAATCCTTCAAGGCTGCGGCTCCTGTTACCGGAATAGTCGACTTCTTCGTCACTGCTGAGACCGCAGCTTCCACCTTAGGCACCCTGAGAAGATCCAGCGTGTCCTCTGGGAGCGGATACAACTTATCCATGGCTCTGCTCACCTTTAAGCCCAGATCAGGAGTGTCCCACTCCTTGAATAAAAGGTCAGACACCGAGAAGTGAAACGGGAATGACTGCGCTGGGCCTCTGAGTCCCAGCACTACCGGATCCATAGTAGCCCCGAGTCTGGAATCCTCCTGAGGGGCCTCAATCCCCAGTTCATCTAGGATGACTGGAATTAAGGGGACCCAGCTCATCCTTTCTAAACAAGCGCACAACCTTGGGGTCATCCCCCTCCATCGGAGGGGAGCCCATGTGCTTGGATGGAGGAGCCTGGGTATCAGGGTCCACATCCTGATCAGGAACTAGCCACGGAGAACCCACCTGATCCGAAGAGTCCGAGGATGTGCTGTCCCTCGGACATACCATGGACTGAAGCTGGCGTTTCTCCTTGGGTGTGCCACCCGATTTCGGTGGCTGAATCCACTTCCGTGCCTCAGAGGAACCTCCTCCAGGCCCTGCTGCCTCAGGAGCCCTGTGAGCTACCTTGTGCCCCTGTGCCTTACCAGCCTTGCGCGCCCTTAAAAGCTTTGTGCATCAAAAGAAAAAAAAAATCGGAGGTGAATGACGAAGACGACCCTTCAGAATCCTCCCCCTCGTCGTCCACTTGCCCAGCGCCAGCCAAACTGGCTCCCCCAGGAGCACTAGGCCGCGGCGACAACGAGGGAGGCAGGAGCCCATCCCCCTCAGCTGCTGGGTCCTGCTGCCGCATGGTCCTTAAAATGGTCTCCGTTCCCGCGCTGAGCTGAAACGGGTCCGGGGGCCTGACGCGACAAACTCGGGACGCCGACCCCCCGCCGCGATCGTGAAGGCCCCCCGTCAATTTTGCAAGCGCAGCAACCCCTGAAGAGCCCTCTCCCCCTGAGAGACACTCCGTACAAACGCCGGTCTGGGAGAGCTGCATGTGCGCGCTGCCACACAGGCCATACCACAGGCAGGGACCTAAATTTAGCCCGGCCAGAGAGAGGAGCAGGAGAAATCAAAGGCCAACGTGATCGGAGCTGTCCGCGGTCTGAAATCAATACCCGCTGTGAGCAAGCTAGGCCGGCAGAGCAGGAGAATTTAAAGCCGCAGGAACACTTTTTTTTTTTTTTTTAAATCTTACAGGGTGCTAACCGAAGGTGAGAGCCCAAGACCCCCGGGATCACCTTCAGTGGGCAGTTACAGGGTCCTCAACCCTCTGCTCCTGAGCCTCAAATACCAGGGGGGATGGTCTCACCAGGACCTGACAACCCCCCTGGGAGGTTAAAAAGTCTATTCTCGAACTGTTTTTCTTTCCTATCTCAGACTGCAGGATTTTGCACCTCTACCATCTGCTGGAGACAGAGAAATACTGGGCACCTCAGGATATAGGGCAGGTCAGTCAAAACTTTATCTCCATCTGCTGGAGGGGAGGCAAAACCCAGGAGTCTGGACTGATCCGGGTACGTACAGGGAATTACTAATTGCATTGTTGGAAGAAGAGCCGTATGTAATTCAATACATAAATGATTTGAGATCTCCGCCAGTTCTAAAAGTTCGACTACACAACCAAATAATAAAACCAAGACAGGACATTACCATTACAGAACCTGTCTACATGATCCAAAATATTTCTCATATTACACATCAATTTTCCCAAGCAAAAATGTCTCCTACCCCAAAATCTCTCTCAGAATCACTTGTTTTGATATTTTTCTTTTTGGTACAACTCTTTTAGGTGCTTAAGTTCTGAAATTAAAGGAGAATGTCCCTTCTCTCTCACCTTCTGTACAGTCGTTCTAATAAATTATAAGGGTTTCTAGTAGGAAGAAACGTTTGCAAAAATCTTTGGAGGAGATACTCCAATATCCTCATATGTCTCTTCTGTGATGCTATATTATGCAGACAAAAATTAAGCAGGTGAAACTGTACGTCACTCTCAATCCAAAACTGTATTTATACACACAACCAATGAGAGATGTACACAAAAATGTATACATTTTATTACAATAATTTCAGTCAAATAAAGCACATACTATTGCATAAATGCAAAATCTGACAATATGCGATTACCCTCTTGTACAATAACACTCTATAAACCCACTAAAACCCAATAAATCAAACCCCCATTCGTACCTCATTCATACCATTAAAAAATGGAAACATTTAAACTGGATTGTTAATTTTAGATATTGAAATCCAATTTAAATGTCTCCATTTTTTAATGGTATGAATGAGGCATGAATGTGGGTTTGGTTTGTTGGGTTTTAGTGGGTTTATTGGATAAATTACTTACCCTGATAACTTCTTTTCCTTAATGTAGACAGATGGACTCAGGACCAATGGGTTGTATTCCCCTGCCAGCAGATGGAGATAGAGTCAGGTTTCAAAGCTGTCATCATCCTAGATACACCCCTGCAGTAACCTCAGCCCTTCAGTATTCTCTTCAAAAGCCACAGTGGACATACTAAGGAAAAAACTGATAACCAAAACCGTACTCAAACACTGAACCCAGTACGATTATAGATGCCCTGGATCTAGGTACTAGATGATGGCTTACCCGTAATCTCTTGGAATCAATATCCACTCCACAGGTAAATCCTTGGCAATGTTCCTGGGCAGCCAGGGGCGGGATGCTGAGTCCATCTGTCTACACTAAGGAAAACGAAATTATCAGGTAAGTAATTTCTCCATTTCTTAGCATATAGCCAGATGGACTCAGGACAAATGGGATGTACAAAATACTCACGATCGAGGCAGGAGGCTGCCTGCGGTCCGGTTAATACCGCCCTTGCAAAGGCTGCGTCTTCTCGGGTCTGTACATCCAGGCAATAGAACCTGGAGGTGGTGTGCAAAGAGGACCACGTCGTCGTTTTGCAGATATCAACGGGAGACAGCAGTCTAACTTCTGCTCATAAGACTGCCTGAACCCTGATGGAATAAACTTTAACCTGAGAAGGTAATGGCTTTCCTGCCTCCACATAGGCTCCCGTGACCACCTTCTTAACCCAGCGAGCTATGGTAACCCACGAAGGTGGTTCTCCCTGCTTCCTTCCACCATGAAGGACAAACAGGCAGTCCCGTCTTTCGGACCGATTCTGAAACTTTCAGATACCGCACCAAAAGTCTACAGATATTCAAATGACTGAGGCAGTATTCCTCCATGTCTCTGTGCTTATCTAGGGAAGGCAACGCAATGGACTGATTCAAATGAAACCCTGAGGCCTTGAGCAAAAAGGATGGAATGGTACGAAGCTGTAATGCTCCTGGGAGTCATCCGGAGGAACGGTTCCAGACACGATAACGGCTGCAGTTCAGAGATGCAATGTGCTGAGCATATAGCCACCAGGAACACCATTTTCAAGGTTAATAAACACAAGGAAAGACTGCAGTGGCCAAAAAGAGGGCCCTGCCAAAAATTCCAATACTAGATTAAGATTCCACAAGGGAACTGGCCACTGTACGGGGGGAGGGGGAGGCCAAAGATGCTTCACCCCTTTCAGAAAATGGGCCACGTCCAGGTGCACAGACAGGCGGATTCTGTTCACCTCTCCCCTGAAACAGGAGGGAGCTGCTACCTGGACTTTCAAGGAGTTAAGGGTCAACCCTTTATTCAAGCCGTCCTGTAAAAATTCCAGAATCGGTGGGATTTTGACCATCCAAGAGGCAACACCAGGTTCTTCGCACCAGGCCTCAAATACTCTCCAGACCCGCACATACGCTAAGGACATAGAGAACTTCTGCGAGCAGAGCAAGGTGGTTAATTACTGCCGCTGAATATCCACGCTTCATCAGGCTAGCCCTCTCAAGGGCCAAACTGTAAGACACCACCAGGAGTCTCCACATGTACAGATACCATGGACGCCTGGGCCAACCTGGAGCTACTAGTACGACTAATCCCCTGTGGTGCTCGATTCTGCGAGTGATCCTGTCCAGCAAGGAGACCACCAAAATCTTGGAAAATGCTCTTGGGGAGGCGGCTAGGCCAAAGGGCAATGCCCGGAACTGACAATGGCAACCCAGTATGGTAAAGCATAAGAAGCTTTGGTGTTCTTGATGGATTGGAATATGTAGATAGACCTTGGATAGATCCAGGGAGGTTAGGGACTCTCACGGTTGTATGGCCATTATCACGGAGCATAAGATTTCCATGTGGAAACGACTCACTCATAGGCGACGGTTGATATTCTTGAGGTCCAGGATTGGGCAAAAGGAACCTTCCTTCTTGAGTATGATGAAATAAATTGAATAACGCCCCATATTTTCCTGGGGCGTAAGTACTGGGATTACAGCCCTCATCCTGAGGAGCCTTAAAAATCTCCCCTCACACCCAGTAGAGCCCACAAAATGAAATTTGCAAAAACAGCACACTGTCCAAAATGTGCTCGTCTAGATAGCACGTATTTTCATTGCTTTTGGGATTGTGTAAGAGTCTCGAAATTTTGGAAACAAGTACGACAATTTTGCTCCGCTATTATGAAACAGCGCTTACCCCCAGACCCAAATTTATGGTTCTTCGGGATGGTTGATTCGCTATACACTCCACTAACCTCTTCGGAGCTTCTATACATTTTGAAAGCCGGCTTACTAGGTAAGCAGGTTATCTTAGCAAATTGGCTATCTCCAGACGCCCCTAGTTATGATCACTGGTTTAAAAGAATGGTGCGCCTTTGCTCCATGGAACACGCCATTCTCGAGCCAGCAACCCCAAAGAAATCTGTACAAACTCGGTTAACTTGGGCAGCCTTTTCTGCTTACTTGGCTCCAAGGGTGGGCAGCTACCAGGACCCTTGGAAACCGGATGAGACATCCCAGCCCTGAAGCAGATGACAGATGTACCTCCACATTTTTCTGGCTGGAGGCTGCATACAGCGACGTCGTACACAAACCTGCAGCATTTTTTGTTTTTTTCGCTATTTCTTCCAATACGTCAGTGGACTTCGAAATGAGGGACAAGGGAGGGTTGGGGGGTTGTTAGGGTCGGTTCTTGTTTATGGTACACGTGAATATTTTACTGATTTTCTTACCAAGTACCAGTTTGTTTCCTATGTATTACTCTCAAGTTGTAACTATTTAAAATGCCAATAAACATATTAAAAAAAAAAAACCAAAAACCTCCCCTGCCTGCTTTTTGTGTTGGGAGTGGCAAGGAGACATCATGAATATGTCCTGAGGAGTGCTGCAAAATTCCAGCGCATATCTTAAGAACATAAGAAATTGCCATGCTGGGTCAGACCAAGGGTCAATCAAGCCCAGCATCCTGTTTCCAACAGAGGCCAAACCAGGCCACAAGAACCTGGCAATTACCCAAACACTAAGACGATCCCATGCTATTGATGCAATTAATAGCAGTGGCTATTTCCTAAGTAAACTTGATTAATAGCAGTTAATGGACTTCTCCTCCAAGAACTTATCCAAACCTTTTTTGAACCCAGCTACACTAACTGCTCTAACCACATCCTCTGGCAACAAATTCCAGAGCTTTATTGTGCGTTGAGTGAAAAAGAATTTTCTCCGATTAGTCTTAAATGTGCTACTTGCTAACTTCATGGAATGCCCCCTAGTCCTTCTATTATTTGAAAGTGTAAATAACCGATTCACATCTACTCGTTCAAGACCTCTCATGATCTTAAAGACCTCTACCATATCCTCCCTCAGCCGTCTCTTCTCCAAGCTGAACAGCCCTAACCTCTTCAGCCTATCCTCATAGGGGAGCTGTTCCATCCCCTTTATTTTGGTTGCCCTTCTCTGTACCTTCTTCATCGCAACTATATCTGTTGACTACAGTACCCAGTTGTTTGAAGTGATCGTGACCTACCTTTGGTAAAAGAGATAGCTGACCCCCTATCTCCTCATTCAGAAGATGGGTTGGTAAAATTTCATAGGGAGGTTCGGGACTATCCTAAACCTGCCCCTCTCTTGTGCTGTTGACTATGAAAGGACTGAGCTCTTCCAAAGGGCCGAAACCTCTGAAATGTCAAGTTTCTGGAGAGGCGGAAAAGTTAAGACCCCCCTGGACCAGCCCCTAATAGGTGAGGAGCACTGCAACTGCTTCCTCTTATCTTCCAATAGCTGGGGATTGGAGATTTGCCCCATTCACTGGCCAGTTTTTCCAGTTCATTTCCGAATAGGAGTGATCCTTTAAAGGGCATCTTTGTAAGGTTGGCCTTGGAGGTTGCGTCACCTGACCAATTCCGCAGCCATAGCTGTCTTCTGGCCACTACCACTGAGGCCTCTCCTCTGGCTGAAGTACGGACTAATTCCGAGCCCGCATCTGCTAAAAAGGTGGCGGTGGGTTCCACAGCCACTCTGAGGTTCACCCCCCCCCCCCCCCCCCCCCCCGAGTCATCCACCTCCTGAGAGAGAAGTAGGCACGAACGTGCTACCAGGGCACAAGAAGAAGCAATCTGTAAGGTCATTGCTACTGTGTCAAAGGCCTGTTTAAGGATAGTCCCCAAACCGTCTATCGTGCGCATCCTTTAAGGCTCCTCCACTGGAATAGTTGTTCGCTTAGAAACAGCGCAGACTAGTGCATCCACTTTAGGGAAACACAAACATTCTTTTACTGCTGGATCCAGCAGACATAGAGCTTCTAACGCCCGGCCCCCTTTACTGGGAAGTAGCAAAAGGCTTTGCGCAAGGAAATCAGAATGGGATCCTTCTTTGGTTCTGTCATAGATTCCACTCCAGGAACTCCCAGTGTTTTCAGGGTCTTGGAAACCAAGGCTGGCAATTCATCTCTATGAAAGAACCATAACGTGATACGATTCTAATCCCGGGGAAATTTCCCCTTCTTACAAGGGATCTTGCTCTTCGTCTGTGCCATTACGGTCCCTCATTAGGGATACCCTTGGTCAGGCAGGGCTTGTCTCGAGGTCTGCCAATAGGAATGGGAGAGGGGGCCGGCTGAGGTTCCGTCTGGACAGGGGAAAGTGAGGAAAGGCACTGTACAAAGGCCTTGTAGTCCCTGGAAAAATTCCACCCAAGAAAAGGCCATAGAGTCCGTGCCTAGCCCAAGTGAAAATGGGATTGGCCCAGCAGTTTCCATCTCCCATGGAAGACCCAGCCAAGGGGTTATACTCAGATCTGGAGTACTTCCAGTTAAGACTGCCAATCCATCATCTGAATGGGAGGAGCCGGGCTCAGCAAAGTCCGGGGAGGCCAAATCCTCTTGGGTTTCCTCACAGTGCCGACACAAATTGGAATCCAGGTCAGGCTGAGAGCAAGGTGCTTATTTTTCTTGGCTGCTGGCGCCATTGGTGGTGGTAACTGTGCATTCAATTGACTTGTGCTTAAAAATGTTCGCACACAAGTTTTGAGCGCCTATGTGGGGCACGGCGAGGCACATGCACAGCTTGTGCGCCTGGCTTTTCCTATATCATGCGCTTACTTTACTGTGCACGTAAGTATGCATGCATTATGTGCACGGCACATGCGCAGAGCCGATGCACTGTGTATACCGATGTCCTATGGCGGGCAATTTGAGATGCACAAGATGGCACCATGGCCTACCACGCAATGTGCCGACCAAGCTTGAAGCAGGGCCTAGCCCACCGCTCAATCTGCTCATAAGCCCACTTCCCCTTACCCCAACGGAATCAGGAACGACGATGCCAAGACACGTCAGGCGAGGAGACCGTAGGAAGTCTTACCAAAACCCCTCTTCTCTGAAAGTAAATCTTCTTTCTTTTTATTTTATTTTTTTAAAAAACTTACCTGGGCTCAGTGCTTACCAGCTGAGTACAGAGATGGTATTCAGCTGTGGGGGGGGGGGGGGGGGGCCTTGGCGGTCACTGCCGCGCTCGCCTTCCTCATCCCGCTGCCTTTCAGCTACTTAAGCAGCAAAGTCCACTCCGGGAATCAGCTACCGGACCAAGGCACACCTTTTAGGGATCTCAGAATTGACCTCAGGAATTCTCAACTGGGGAAGGGACCTTAAGATATCACCACAGGAGGGCAGGGCTAAATCTTGTCTCCAATTTAAAAGTATAATTTCTTCTTCCAAAAGGTACAGCAGTGCTTATAGGGAAAGCATGTCTACATCTGCTGGAGACGAAGATATACTGAAGAGCTGAGGTCACTGCAGGAGTGTATCTAGGGTGACGTCAGCTTTGAAACCTGACTCTGACTCCCATCTGCTGGCAGGGGAGCACAACTCATTGGTCCTGAGTCCATCTGGCTACACGCTAGGAAGAGAGTGATATTGTACAAGAGGGTAATCACATATTGCTGCTATATTACGCAACAACACTGGGAGCACATGACCCAGAAAGCTCTCCAAATTTCCCTGAATATGTACGTATGTTATACACACACAGAATCACCAGCAACTATTTGTCCCCCTTTCCCATCTGATCCCACTACTCTTGTGCTCCCCAGCTGGACTCAGCACTCTCATCTTGCTCCCTCCCTGCCCGACTTGTGAACTCTTACCCCTATAGCGTGGCTTCCTCTATATTCCTACCACCTTACCCTTCCTGTGGGCTACAGTGCCAAGCAGCCTGCTGCCTTCCTCCGGGCACATGTACTGGAACACTGTGGCTTTATAAGGAGCAGATGCAAATACATACTTTTTGAGTTGAGTAAGAAAGTGTGAGTGAGAGAATGACTGATTGTGGCCTAATGAAGATTTCAGGTCAGTAATCCAAACACTTGTTCTTTGACATATTTTGTTAACTAAGATTCTGCATCTGATGTCACCCCACTCACCCCCCTCAGCACACCCGGTTTCTCTCTCTAACGTGCTGTAATGGACTCCACTCATGGGTTCATTCATGCTGCTCAGTGCCGTACCTTCATGCTGCCCATATGACCATACCACTCTGCTCCACGAATCACACCTCCTGGAATGATCTCATCTGCAATAAACAAAATAGACCAAGCTGTTTGCTCTGAAGAAGTTCTCCTCATGCTGTAACATGGGCACACTAAGGTTGAAGGAACCTACCTGACTTATTTGGGCATCCTGGGTGGCCCATGTACATTGTGGGATGATTATTTGCATACACCGATGCTAGATGATGCAGGGTCTCTCTATTCTCCACTGCAGAAGAAAAGTTCATTAGCTTTAGAGAACACTGTCAATGGAGAAGCCATAATCTTGGAAGGTTCTGAGACAAGTGCTCAGTCCCCCAGTGAGCTGGTGGCAGGAGACAGCTTAAAACCTGGATCCTCAGATATCACAGCTATGGGCTTTTCAAAACTAGTTATATATGTAATTTGTTGTTTGCACCCTAGTTTAGTGTTATATAAATGCCAGAATATGATCAGTGGCCACACAACAGGTTCACATTTCTCTATTACACAAAACACTTTCTGCAAAGAGGAGACCAAGGAGCTGTATATTGAATGTGCCGTCCCCCCACCAGTTGCCCCTAGCCTTCCGGAATGTTTGAAAATGTGCTTTCCATACCTGTTTGTACTGGTTTATCATATGGATAAGTGACGAGAACCGATCCCCCGTCTAACACCACAGACAGGCTGAAATCTTGCTTCTGGATCAGCTTTTCAATGATAGCTTTTGTTTCTTTCTGTCTCTCCCCAATGAAGCCAGAAGAATTGCCTAAAAAAATGAAAATAAGGATGTGGATCAGTGGGGACCTTTTTTCATTTGTAGTGGGAGTGTCCAGAGGTGGGTAAACTATGGGATGGGGGTAATAAGATTGTTGCAGGATGTGATCAGTCTCTCAATCTCTAACAATCCCAAAATGTTTCTTAAATAGACCAGTTGAAGTGGGAAATGATAGTCAGTGACGTTTGCTGATACATATCTTTACAGCAACGAGATGTGAGCTTGCCTACTGGTGGCATAAGCAAAACAGTGCCATCCTTAGCAGAAGTGTCCTCTAGGATTGAAAGAATTTACTATATGGGGAAATTAACAGCCATACAAAACAACAGATTGACTAATTTTGAGAAGACCTTGAGACCATACAGTGGGGGTGGTATAATTAGGGTTGGGGTTTGGAACAGTTAAAGGGGGCGGTACAGTATTCTTGCCTGCTCATAGGTTATGAGGGTGTTTTTGCTATGACTGTTGTCTTGATGGTCCGGGGGGGGGGTATGGATGGTGAGTAAGCAGACTTGCTTACCTGTAACAGGTGTTCTCCCAGGACAGTAGGATGTTAGTCCTCACATATGGGTGACATCAGATGGAGCCCTGTCACGGAACACTTTTGTCAAAGTTTCTAGAACCTTTTGACTGGCCCACTGAGCATGCCCAGCATGGCACTAACCCTGTAGCCACCAGGGGTCCCCCTTCAATCTTGTTTGTAGCAAAAGTACAAGCGAAAAATAAAATAAGAAAATGTAAGCAAACCCAACTCCGCGGGGTGGCGGGTGGGTTTCGTGAGGACTAACATCCTGCTGTTCTGGGAGAACACCTGTTACAGGTAAGCAACTCTGCTTTCTCCCAGGACAAGCAGGATGGTAGTCCTTACATATGGGTGAATAGTGAGCTTCAGGCTGCCTCAGAAGAATCCAGGCAACCAGCACCCAACATGTGCAACAAGCACAACAACTGGGGTGCTGCTGGCAACAACGAGGCAGCCTGAATTTCACAACGGGTCATGGTAGACGAGTTGGGTTGTCATACTGAGTATAAAATGTTAAGACAGATAGGCCAAAAGTAGAGTACTGTAGTTTCTGACATTTCCTTGACAAAACTGGCAAAGGAGAGGTCTTCTGGAGGAGAACATCGCCTCTCTTCCGGGGGTGAGGGCTCTGAGAGCAATTTCTCGGAAGTACGTGAAGAGTCATTGGAGGATTCGTCTTAAAGGATTATAGGGGGTTTCCCCTTCTCTTTGTGGATCTGCTGAAGGAGGAAGTACATCGAATCCAAGAGGGCGGGAAGGCCTCGATGGTTGGTGGAATGGCTTCGATGGAGGTTGTATCGGCATCGATGGAACCAGTACTGGCATCGATGGCATCGAAGAAAATGAGGTATGCTTAGGCCTCGATATCCCCGATGGTCCTGGTGTGGGTTCCGGCATCGGTGGCTCCCATGGAGGGATTTGGCCGGGAACTGTCTCATCTTCCTCCGAGGAACCCGGTATAGGAATTGGGACTTGTGGTGGCCTCGATGGATGACTCGGTGCCGATGTATCGGATGGCATAGGATGGGTTGATACAGCACCAATGAGCATATCTAGGCGCTCGAAAAGCGGTGCACACATAGAGGGCGCCAAGTCCGGTGTCTGTATGGGGGCCGGCACCAGTGGCGAATGGAAACCTCGAAGGGCTTTTAGCACTGCCTCTTGGACCATTTCGTCCAATTCCCCCCTTTGAGGCTGGCATAGGCTGCACTATGCCTGGGGTTGAAGGCAGGCTAGGCATTACTGTCGCCTCCACAGGGGGGTCTGTGGAGGCTCAGTACCCAGTACTAATATTGGTGGGGAACACCGAGGACCCGGGTCCAGGAGGAGGATGGGAGCTCTTCTCCCCGGGTCTTCTTCGCAGGTGGCTTGATGGCTATCTGTGCCGCTGCGGGATCGGTGCCAGCACCTGTCGATGCCGGTGTTTCCCTCGACGCTCGGCCCGGTCTTTCTCCGGCGCTGAGGATGAAGAAGCCGATGTTCGAGGGCATCGGTGACAGACTGTCATCCAATACTGTTGGCCATGCGTCTCTGAAGTCGATGGACCCTTTTTAGTCGGCAGCACCCGAGTTGGAGACAATGGAGCACCGCGCTTTGAACCAAAGTGTATCTTGAATCTTTTCTCCAAAGAGATTGTGTCTACTGCATGGGAGATCTGCTAGTCTTTCCTGTATTCCTGACCTTAAATCCGAAGCCTCTAGCCAAGCCCATCTTCGTGCACTGATCCCAGCAGCTGACATACGGGAAGATGTTTCAAAAAGAGTCATACGCTGCTCGTACTTCGTGCTTGCCCGACTCCAGACCTTTTTGAATAAGGGCATTGAGTGTTAATTGCTGCTGTTGAGGAAGATTATCAGCTATGTCCTGTACTTGTTTCCACAAATTTCTTTGATATTGCGCCATATATAATTGATATGCCGCAATACGGTACACAAGCATGGACCCTTGGAAGATGTTTCTTCCTAGCCCATCCAGAAATTTTTGCTCTTTTCCTGGAGGGGCAGATGAGTGAGGCTTTTGCTTCCTTGCCTTTTTCTGTGCTGATTCCACCACAACTGACTGGTGTGGCAGTTGTGGTTTCTGAAAACCTGGTGTGTGCTGGATCAGGTATGTTGCGTCCGTTCTTCTGTTAACAGGTAGTATGGAACAGGGATGCTTCCATAGGTGGTGCTGGAGATCTAGGAGCACTTCATGGATTGATATAGCCATGACTTCCTTGGGTGCATCTACAAACTGGAGGACCACCAGCGTTTTATGTCTGGTGTCCTCTTCTGTGACCAGCTCGAAAGGAATGGTATCAGCCCATCTCCTTAATGAAATTTGCAAAAGAAAGGTCCTCTGGTGGGGACTTCCTTCTTTCTTCTGGTGGAGAAGGTTCAGATACAAGGTCTTCTATATCCGTGTCTGTATCAACGTCCTCCCAAGGACTGTAATAGGGTGGAAAATGGGACCATAGTGGATCTAGAGTGTCCTGTGGAAGAGGAAGCTTTGGCATTGATGCACCTTTGGATGGTTTCCAAGAAATATGCTTTGGCATCGATGGAGGTAAAAAAAAGGCATCGATGGGGAATCAAATGGCATCGATGGCACCGATGGGAATTGATGGCCAGCATCGCCCGATGGACCAGGAAGTGTTATTGAAGGCATCGGAGGATCCATCAACGGTGGCGGTGCAGGCTGTGGGAAGGCACAGATTAAGGCATCGAGTCTGTTGAGCAGAGGTGCCAGTACTAATGGCTCCAGTGCCAATGTCGGGATTGGTGTCAGCGTTGGTGGAGGCTGCAATTTTTGAAAAGCCTTGATGACTGCCTGTTGAATCATGGAAGTCACTTCTTCCCTGGAGACTGGGACCACTGTCACAGGAGAAGGCAAGACTGGCGCTAGTGGCTCTTCCGCATTTGGATGTGGTGGCACAGACTCCAAATACCGATCCCGGTGGAGAGCGCCTCGGTGTCTCAGGTACAGAGGCGCATAACGGCTCTTATACCCGGACCCGCTTCCCCATCAGCTCGATGGCCATCCATGCCGATGCAGTAACAGATTCTCCTGATGGTCGAGGACGATGGTATCTCTTCTCTCGATGCTCCTTGGTAGATATCGAAGACGATGCTATTGAAGATCCCGATGGGGACGGAGATGGATGGTGACCGCACTTTTTCTTTCCTCGATGTTTTTCAGTGGAGGAAGGAATTGTCTTCCGTGACGACTGCGAAGACGTCGATGGAGTGTTTTGTTTTTTTTTAAAAGGTTCCTCCATTTTGTCCAGCCGGGCACGGCTGCCTTCGGAGTCATCTGAGCGCAGGTGGAACATGCGTGGATATCGTGGCCTGATCCCCAGCAAAGTATACAGATGTCGTGCAGGTCTATTATCGACATCATTCGGGGGCAACTTGGACATTTTTTTTTAAAACCCATGGCAAAAAAATAAGGCTGGGTAACAGTCGGTGGCCCGTGGATACCGAAATGAGGTAACAGGGACAGATTAAAAATGACCAAAAAAACTGTACTCACCGAACAGGATGTTGAAGGGAGACTCGTGTAGGGTATTTTTTTTTTTGACAGAAATATTAATTTTTTCCGTGAGGAAAAGTTTGTGAGAAAACTCAAAGCTCCTAAAACGCGAGGCTAACAGCAACACGGAAAAAAAGAGACTGAAGGGAGACCCCTGTGGCTGCAGGGATCATGGCATGCTGGGCATGCTCAGTGGGCTCAATGTGCCAGTCAAAAGTTTCTAGAAACTTTGACAGAAGTTTTCCGTGATAGGGCTCCATAGATGTCGTCACCCATATGAAGAACTACCATCCTGCTTGTCCTGGGATAAAGGTGGTTCAAAGAACCATGGATCGGTTACAAGAGCTGGGAGCCATAGTTCCCGATCCTATAGGAGAGAAAAGGGCAGGAAGGTATTTCATTTATTTTATGGTCCCGAAGGAGGAAGCGTCCTTCCATCCAATTTTAGATTTGAAAAAGGTGAAAGGAGAAATTATTTACCTGATAATTTCATTTTCCTTAGTGCAGACAAAAGGACTCAGGACAATGGGTTTTATAAGCCCCTGCCAGCAGATGGAGACTGAGTCAGATTTCAAAGCTGATGTCACCTTAGATACACCACCCCTGCAGTGACCTCAACCCTTCAGTATTCTCTTCAAAAGCCATTGTGGACATACTATTGAAAAACTTGATTAAAAACAGATAACTGTAATTGTACTCAACTAAACGCTAAATCCCAACAAGATTATAGAAGCCCTGGATCTAGGGATTGTGCGACGGCTTATCCGTAACCTCTTGGAATCGATACTCACCTCATAGGCGATTCCTTGGCACCGTCCTTGGGCAGCCGTGGGCAGGATGCCAAGTCTATCTGTCTACACTAAGGAAAACAAAATTATCATATAAGTAATTTCTCCATTTCCTAGCGTGTAACCTGATGGACTCAGGACCAATGGGATGTACAAAAGCTACTCCCGATAGGGGCAGAAGGCTACCCATGGTCTTGTTAGTACCACCCTTGCAAAGGCTGCGTCCTCTCGGGCCTGAACGTCCAGGCGATAGAATCTGGAGAAAGTGTGCAAGGAGGACCACGTTGCCGCTCAGCAGATTATCGACGGGAGACAGCAGTTTACCATCCGCCCAGGATACTGCCTAAGCCCTAGTGGAATGAGCGTTAACCTGAAAGGGTAATGGTTTTCCTGCCTCTACATAAGCTGCCATGACCACCTCCTTGATCCAGCAAGCTATGGTAGCCTGCGAAGCTGGTTCGCCCTGTCTCCTTCCCTGGAGAAAGGCAAACAAGCGGTCCTTCTTGTGCACCGGTTCTGAAAGTTCCAGATATCGCACCAAAAACCTACTGAAGTTTAAATGGTGAAGGAGGCGGTAGTCTTCCATGTCCTTGTGCCTAACTCCAAGACTACCTTGGGCAAGAAGGATGGAATGGTATGAAACTATCACTCCTGGGGTCATCCGGAGGACCAATTCCTGACATGACAATGCCTGTAGTTCAGAAATGCGATGAGCTGAACATATCGCCACCAGGAACATCGTTTTCAGGGTTAACAGGCGTAAGGACAGACTGTGCAGTGACTGAAAGGAGGGCTCTGCCAAAAACTCCAATATTAGATTAAGATTTCACAAAGGAAATGGCCACCACAGGGGTGGCCGGAGGTGTTTTACCCCTTTTAAAAAATGAGACATGTCCGGATGTACCGCTAGGCAGGTTCAATTCACCTTGCCTCTGAAACAGGAGAGCGCTGCAACCCAGCTTTTAAGGAGTTAAGGGACAACCCTTTATTCAAGACATCCTGTAAAAATTCCAGAACCAGAGGGATTTTGGTCATCTGAGGGGCAACACCATGTTCCTTGCGCCAGGCTTCAAATACTCCCCAGACCCGCACATACCCTAAGGACGTAGAGAACTTTCGCACACGGAGCAAGGTAGTAATTACTGCCGCCAAATAACCATGCTTCGTGAGGCGAGCCCTCTTAAGGGCAAAACTGTAAGACAAAATAGAGTCGGATTCTCGTGAAGGTCCGGACCTTGCTAGAGCAGGTCCCTGTGCGGTGGGAGGCACAGGGGTGTCTCCACCAGAAGCCTCCACATGTCTGCATACCAAAGGCGTCTGGGTCATCTGGAGCCACTAGCAGGACTAATTCCCTGTGGCACTCGATCTGGCGAATGACCCTGCCTAGCAGGGATCATGGAGGGAAGGCATATAGTAAGTCCTCTTCTGGCCAAGTCAGAACAAGGGTGTCGATCCCTAGGGCTTGCTGATCTCTTCTGCGAATGAAGAATCTGGAAACCTTCGCATTGTGAGATGCGGACACAGCAGGTCAATGGACTGGAGGCCCCAGTGATCTCCCAGCAGCTGAAAGGCTCTGGCCAACAATTCCCATTCTCATGGACCCATATTCTCCCTGCTTAGAAAGTCTGCTCTGATGTTGTCTTTTTCTGCGACGTGGGAAGCAGAGATCATTTGTAGATTCGATTCTGCCCATTTCCTAAGGAGATCTACCTCCAGAGACACTTGCTGGCTCTTGGTTCCTCCCTGGCGGTTGATGTAGGCTACCGTTGTTGTGTTGTCAGACATCACGCAGATCGCCTGACCCTGGAATATGTGGCTGAACTGTAGACAAGCCAATCTAACTGCTCAGGCTTCCATGCGGTTTATGTTCCAGTGTGCCTCTTCCTCGGTCCAATGTCTCTGGGACTTCAGTTCCTAACAGTGAGCACCCCAGCCCCGGAGGCTTGTGTCTGTCGTGAGGACCAACTAGTTCAAGGAGGACAGGTGTACACCCCTGCTCAGATGAGCTTCCTGCAACCACCACAGGAGCCAAGAGCATACTCCCATCAGCAAGTGGAGTTGAATCGAATAGTCTTGAGTATTAAGCGCTGGAGTGGTCACTTGTGTGCCATCGCCCATGGCACTACTTCCAGGATTGCCACCATCAAACCAAGAACTTGGAGATAGCTCCACACCATCGGGTGTATCGTGCTCATCAACTAACACACTTGGGACATCAACTTCCTTATCCGCGTGGTCGGAAGAAAAACCTTGCCCTGCTTGGTGTTGAACTGGACTCCCAGATATTCCAAAGACTGGGAGGACTTGGGACTGCTTTTGTCCAGGTTTACGACCCAGCTGAGTTCCTGAAGCAAGGAGTTCACCCTATTGGTCACCCGGAGACTCTCCTCCATGGACTTGATCCGGATCAACAAGTTGCCCAAGTATGGGTGCACCAAGATTCCCTCTTTTCTCAATGCTGTCACTACGACCACCATAATCTTGGAAAATGTTCTGGGTGGCAATGATTAGGCCAAAGTGCAGTGACCGAAACTAATAGCGATCCAGTACCACAAAGCGTAGGAAACTGTGTTCTTGATGGATTGGAATATGTAACTAGGTCCAGGGAGGTTAAGAACTTTCCTGATCGTATGGCTATCATCATGGAGCGTAGGGTTTTCCATGTGGAAATGATTAACTTGTAGATGTCGGCTGATGCTTTTGAGTCCAGGATGGAGCGAAAGAAACCTTCCTTCTTGGGTACGATGAAATGGAAAAATGCCCCATATTTTCCTGGGGCGCAGGTACTGGGATTTTAGCCCTAATCCTGAGGAATCCTAAAAGAGTAATCTCCGCTGCCTGTTTCTTGTGCTGGAAGTGGCAAGGAGAAATCAAGAATATGTCTCAAGGAGTGCTGTGAAATTCCAGTACATATCCTTCTCGTATGACCTTCAGTACCCATTTGTCCGAAGTGATCGCGATTCCACAGCTGGTAGAAGAGGGACAGTCGACCCCCTATCTCCTCATTCCAAGGGTGAGTTGGCAAAATCTCATTGGGGGGGAGAGGGGTTCAGGACGAACCTGAACCCGAGCTTGCCCCTCTCTAGGACTGTTGACTATGAAAGGACAGAGACCTCCCAAAGGGCCGAGACCTTGGAAATGTCGAGTTTCTGTTGGAGCAAAAGCATTGGGAACCCCTGGATCGACCACTCATAGGCTAGGGGTGCTGTGACTGCCTTCTATTATCTTCTGGTAGCCAGGGAACTGGAGATTTGCGCCATTTACTGACCGGCTTTTCCAATTCGCTTCCGAAAAGGAGTGATCCTTTAAAGGGCATCTTTGTAAGATTTGCCTTGGATTTTGCGTCTAATGACCAATTCAGCAGTCATAAATGTCTTCTGGCCACCACCACCGAGGCCACTCCTCTGACTGAAGTACGGACTAGATCCGAGCCCACATTAGCTAAAAAGGCGGCAGCAGGTTCCATAACTGCTCTGGGATTCACCACAGAGTCATCCACCTCCCGAGAGAGGAGTAAGCACAAACGAGCTACCAGGGCACAAGAAGAAGCAATCTGGAGGTCATTGGTACTGTGTCAAAGGCCTGTTTAAGGATGGACTCCATCTGTCTATTGTACGCATCCTTTAAGGCTGCTCCTCCCTCCACTGGTATAGTTGTTCACTTAGAGATGGCACAGACCAGCACATCCGGATCCAGTGGGTAGAGAGCTTCTAACACTCGCCCCCTTTTAAAACTTGCTTCTGGGGCATCCCATTTCACGTCAATTAACTCCTGGATGGCTTCCAGTACTGGAAAGCAATAAGAAGATTTCCGTAGGGAAATCAGAATGGGATTCTTTCTTGGTTCCTTCAAAGATTCCGCCCCAGGAGTTCCCAGCACCTTCAGGGACTGGGAAACCAGGGACAGCAATTCATCTCTAGGGAAAAGCCGTAACATGGTCTGATACGGTTCTAAACAAGGGAAATTTCCCCATCTTCCAAGGAATCTGTATCCTCTTCGTCCATGCTGTCCGGGTCCCTGCCAGGGATATCCTTGGTGAAGCAAGGCATGCCTTGAGGTTTGCCGATAGGACTGGGAAAGGAAGGGCTTACCGGCTGAGGTTCTGTCCAGACAGGGCAAGTGAGGTAGTAGGCTGCACCTGTACGAAGGCTTGTAGGCCATGGAAAAGTTCAACCCAAGAGAGAAGGCAGCCAGGTCCATGCTTAGCCCAGCAGCTCCTAGGATAGGTGCTGCTGAGTTTCCCTCTCCCATGGATGACCCAGTCACGGGGGTACTCAGATCCGGGGTACTTCCAGTTAAGGCTGTGGCTAACCCATCCTCTGAATGGGAGGAGCTGGGTTTAGCAAAGTCTGGGGAGGCCAATTCTCCCTGGACTTCCTCACAGTGCTGACAAGTTGGAATCCTGGTCAGACTGTAAAGCCTTAATATGACAAGCAGCGCAGAGAGAAAGGCGCTTATGTTTCTTGGTTGCCGGAGCCATTGACAGCGGTAACTGTGCGCTCTGTCGGCTCGTGCTTAAAATTTTATGTGCACACACGTGGGACACGATGAGGTGCAAGCACAGCCCGTGCACCTGGCTTTACCTGTATTTTGCGCTTAGTAGGTTGTGCGCATATGTACGCACAAGATGTTATGAGCACGGAGTTTGCACAGAGCAGACGTTCTATGGAGGACAATACGGCACGCACAAAGACGTGTGCAAGGTGGCACTGCCTTGGCCTACCACGCGGTGAGCCGATCAAGCTTAAAGTGGGGCCTAGCCCATTGGGGAGCCGTTCAACCCGCTCAGAAGCCCACTTCCCCTTACACCCCAATGGGCTCAGGAATGACATCAGTACGGCGCACCAAACAAGGAGACCAGAGGAAGTCTTACCAAAACCCCTCTTCTCTGAAAGTACTTTTTTTTTTTTTTAAACTTACCTGGGCTCAGCGCTTACCGGCTGAGTACAGAGACGGTCTCCGGCTGTGGGGGGGGGAGGGCTTTGACTGTCACCACCGCGCTCAGCTTCCTGAACCTGCTACCTTTCAGCTACTTAAGCAGCAAAATCCACACTGAGAACCGGATACTGGACCCAGGCACACTCTAAGGGATCTCAGAAATTGCCTCAGGAATTCTCAACTGGGGGAGGGACCTTCAGGTATCACCGGAGAGCAAGGCTCAATTTTTTTTCTCCAATTTAAATGTAGAATTTCTCCTTCCAAAAAGTACAGAAATCCCCATAGGGAGAGGTACTCCCCCCTTCTGCTGGAGATAGAGAAATACTGAAGGGCTCAGGTTACTGTAGGGGTGTATGTAGGGGACATCAGCTTTGAAATCTGTCTCCATGTGCTGGCAGGGGTGCATAACCCATTGGTCCTGAGTCCATCTGGCTACACGCTAGGAAATCTTTGCTTGGGTACAGGGCAATACTGAGCGACTGCAGGAGGCACTCCAGGATATATGCCAGTGCAAATCTGTACATCTCCATCCGCTGGAAGGGAGACATAATCCAGGAGTCTGGATTGATCCCTGGTATTCCAGGTACGAAAATTAGCAGGTAAGAACTAATTTTCCTTTTTTCCCCACATCTACCTCAGCTATACTTACATTTTAACTAATTTCTAAGACATTCCTCTCATCTGTCCATGTCCTGGCTCAATGGCTGCACATGAGGGTCATAGTTTGAGTATGTAGAGGAAGTGATGCATGCGCAGACTTCTATTAAACATGCCCCCATTAGAAAAGTACCGTATTTTCTTAGCTAAGTGACACAAATCTCTCTTTGTACCGGGGCATCTCCAGCCTTACTTGTAAAATCAGTATCCAGATCCTTGCCATTGGCATTTGTCCGCCCAATTTCAGAGGTGCACATCTTCTCTTGAGCTTTCTCTCGCCCATCAGGATTCAGCAAAGGCACAATCACAATCCTCGTCCTATCAATCAGCTAAAGACAAAAGATGCACCAAACTCAAGTACATGGCTACAAACAGTGTGGGGCAAGCAAGCGTTGAGACAACACAGTTATAGGACAGCTCTGCTCTTACTTTCGTAACTGCAGAGCTCTTTTTGTAGTTCATGCAGAGGAATTCAGCAAATGCCAGGAGCAGCTCAGTGCCAACAGGAGCATTTCCATGAATACCACCAACAAATCGGATCTTTGGTTCTTCAGGTTCAGAGTGGTTAGGCTTATTGGAGATTTCCAGAGACCATATGTGCCTGTATTCAACACTCTGTCCCAAGCTATAAAAATAAAGAAAAAAAAAATCAGAGGGCTGTAATCAGATTAGACTGCTACACAAGAACACATGGCTTGTTTCTGATCTGGTCTAGTCTAGCCACCATATTACAGGAAGAGCATGGAAGAACACCTCCTATATGATATCATTCAGAAGTTGGACATGAGACCAAAGGAAAATTGGTTCTAACTTGCTAATTTTCGTTCCTGTAGTACCACAGATTAGTCCAGACTCCTGGGTTTTGCCTCCCCTCCAACAGATGGACAAAGAGACAAAGAAAGTTTTGCTCGCTTTGGGGGGAGTACACTTGGTGTAGTTGAATTTTCTTTCTGGCTTGGGTACAGATTAATACTGAAGGGACTGCAGGTGGCACCTCGTCTTAAGTGGCAGTAAAACGTTCTCTGTCTCCATCTGCTGGAGGGGAGGCAAAACTCAGGAGTGTAGACTGATCTGGATACATACATGGAAACATGGCTTACATTAACCAGAAAAAAAATCAAGGTTTATAAGTTCCCACAGGAGAGAAACAAATTTAAAAGTAATTGGGAAACAGAGGAGAAATTCAGGAGGTACTCTAAGTGCAGTCTGAAAAATAGTTTACAAAGTGTAGAAACAAGGAGAAAGACACCAACTAAACCAAAGGTAAAGACTGAGGCATTTCAAAATACTGGACCAAACTGCAGGTTTATGCATCAGCCACCATCTGCTGGAGACAGAGAAATATTGAGGAACTGCAGGTGGCATCAGTGTATATAAAGCAGTGTAAGCTTTACTTTCTCTGTCTCCATCTGCTGGCACGGATGAATAAACCCAGGAGTCTGGGTACGTACAGGGAACGAGGCATTTCCTTGTTGAAAGGATCCACGTTTTCAGAATGTGGAATCGGATCTGACTAGTTCTAAAATGTAGTAGGCATAAAGGAGCAATCTAGTGGTTACAGCAGCAAGCTGAGAACCAGCACAGCCAGGGTTCAAATTCCACTGCCACTCCTAGTATCCTTGGGCAAATCACTTCACCCTCCATTGCCTCAAATACAGACAGATTGTAAGCCCTCTGGTGACAGAAAAAAATACCTGCTGTACCTGAATGCAACTCAGCTTGAACTACCAATTAATAGGTATGAGGTAAATCTAAAATAAATTAAAAAATAAAAGTATGAAAAACCTTCAACTAGAGCAGATTCTGTCCTTGGGCAAATCTACCAGCTTGCCTAAACCAAGCATAATGCTACCTCACCAGCCTGCCATTCCTGTTTTTACCTGCTCAGATTAGTAATTTGAGGGTAGTTTAGGAACAACCCACGCAGGGACTCTGACAGATCTTTAAAAGAGTGATAGCGATTGGGAGGAAAGTCCATAGACAAGCTTAACAGGAGATGCTCCAAGCCATTCTCTGCAGACAGGTCTTTGATTAGAGACTCAAATTCCTTTGTGGTAGGGTCGCTGGACTCAGAATTGGTGACTGGTGCCTTTCCAACCTCCTCTTTGCTGGAATCAGCTGCAGATCGAGATAGGGTAAAGTTGACTTGAACGGTAGCTCCATCTGGCACAGTGACAGATTTAGTGACAGGGACATACCTAGAGAGAAAATAGAGTAAAGAAGCCCATGAAACTGAGCATCAGTAATCAGTTTTGTTGTAACAAATCCAGCCTTATGTCATCTAATTCAGGACACTGGGGTGGGCGCAGTTTCCAAAACTGTGCAGACAGGTGTAGAGTTCACAGCTCTTCTTATGTACGGATTTTGCACTAGCTCTGGAAGGGAAGGTTGTGCAAACTTTCCCTTTGAAAACTGCCCAAAGGAAAATAGGCCTGCACAGATTTTTACCAAACAAAACAATGCACATCATTAAGAAAATGCAAAACTGTGTTGTTGACTCTGATCTAACCCTCCCCTAGAAGGGCTCCACGAAGATACAGGTAAAAGTCTGGTTACTGTGGAACATGGATTCTTTAACCCACATATAGGTTGGAAAATGTTCCAATCACCCCTTTACCCAGTACATGGCTTTTGAAGATTGCCCTCTGCCTGAACTAGCAGAGCTTGAACCCATGCGCAAAGGAGGCTGGCTCAGGGTCCAGCACTGGATACTGCAACATGGGAAATCCAGTTGGAGTCAGCTAGGTATAGGCATACTCCAGAGATGGTGAGCTCATGTCTGCTGCTACACTGGCACCCCTTTCAAGGGTTTATAGAGCCATCTAGGATGGAGGGGAGAAAAGATGGAGGGAGAAAAGGAAAGGAAAATTGGTTCTTACCTGCTAATTTTTGTTCCTGAAGAACCACGGATCAGTCCAGATGAGTGGGTTTATGCATCTCTACCAGCAGATGGAGGCAGAGAACAAAACTTTGAGGCACTGCTACATAACAGAGTGCCGCCTGTAGTCCTTCAGCATTGATCTGTATCCAAGCCAAGATGTCTACTATAACAAACCCCAATAAACTTTGGGCGAACAGAGACCTAAGTTGGAGCCCCCTGCAAACTAGGTCCCCTTGATTTAATCGAAAAACTATACCAAACTATGTACACTGCTTAATTATCTGAGTATATAATTTTACTAGCCGTTAAGCCCGTAACAACTGGCTACATTAAAAAAAAATTTTCGGTCCATTTCCTTCCCCCTCCCCCCCTCCCGCTCATTCTCCCTCTCTCCTCCCCCCTTCCCTCAGTCACTCCCTCCTCCCCTCAGTCACTCCCTCCTCCCTCCTCTCTCCTCCTCCCCTCAGTCACTCCCTCCTCCCTCCCCTCAGTCACTCCCCCCTCCGACACTCCCCCCTCCCCTCAGTCACTCCCCCTCTCTCAGCTCATTCACAACCCCTTCGGATGGCACAAACGGAAGATCTCCGGGGGAGGTCCCTCCCTCCCTCGCACGCACGCCGCCGCTACCGCTCCTCGCCCCCGCCATGTTTTCAAAGAGCTGACACACTGCTCTGACCGACGTGTTCGCCCGCACATGCGCAGTAGAGCTGCTCTCTACTGCGCATTTGCGGCACGTCGGTCATGCCTCATTTATCTAATAGATGTTGTTTATTTCTATTATTGTAAACCGATGTGATGGATTTCTGATACGTCGGTATATAAAATTTAATAAAACTAAAAACTAAACTATATCATATGCCAGCTCCGTCAGCTCAGCCATATCCAGAAGCGAGGAAGTCTTTCAACAGATAGGGATGGGTCTCTGGACTGATCCGTAGTACTTCAGGAATGAAAATTAGCAGATAAGAACCAATTTTCCTTTCCTGTTCGTACCCTGGATCAGTTCAGATGAGTGGGATGTACCAAAATCCCTTTATTCTGGGTGGGAACCCGAAAGACCCGCACATAAAACACTTTCCCCAAACGTCGCCTCCTCTGGGGCTCGCGCATCTAAGCGGTAATGTTTGGTAAAAGTGTGAAAAAGAGACCATGTCGCCGCACGACAAATCTCCTGAGGAGAGAGCAGCTGACAGTCTGCGCAGGAGGTTGCCTGCACCCTGATAGAATGCGCGCTCAACCCTTCTGGCACCGACCGGCCCTTACAGATGTAAGCCGACGCTATCATCTCTTTTAATCAACAAACAATAGTGCCCTTGGAAACCTTATTTCCCTTCTTTGATCCATTGAACAGGACAAACAGATGATCCAATCTCCAAAAGGCATTGGTCACCTTGAGATATTGCAAAAGAATTCGACGTACATCCAAAAAGCGAAGCTCCCTAGCCAGCTGGAAGCTCGACAACCTGATTGAGGTGAAAGGAGGATACCACCTTTGGCAAGAAAGAAGGAACTGTATGTAAGGAAATTCCAACCCCGAAAAGCAGAGAAAGGGATCCCTGCACGCTTGTAATTCCAATATCCGCCGAGCAGATGGCCACCAGGAAAAAACAGTCTTCAGGGTTAAATCCTTCAATGACGCCTTCTGCATTGGTTCAAAGGGAGGACCACACAGCACGCGAAAACCCTAATTCAGATTCCAATCCGGACAGATCTTCCTTACTGGAGGACGCAGATGTTTTGTTCCTTTCAGAAAACGAACCACGACGCTAATGGCCTACCCTGCATCTTGCCACGAAGGGAACCCAAGGCCGCCACCTGAATCCGAAGGGAATTAAAGGCCAAACCCTTTGCTAAACTGCTCTGCACCTTTAAAAGCTGCACCCTGTTCTGCAAACACCAAGATTCGAAGACTCTCCATACTCAGACATAAGCCATCGAAGTGGAAGGTCTTCTTGCCTGCAGCAAAGTTGCAATCACTGGCTCTGAATAGCTGTTTAAACGAAGCTGCCGCCTCTCAAAAGCCAAGCCGCTAGACAGAAGCAATCCTCCCGGTCTGAAAATATGGGACCCTGTTGCAGCAAGCCTGAGAGGTGAGACAAGTGAACTTAACAGTCTACCGCCAGACGCAGAAGATCTGCAAACCATGGCCACCATGACCATTTGGGCGCTACCAGAATCACCCTGCCTGGATGAAGTTCGATGCGCTGCAGCACTCAACTTTCGAGAAGCCATGGGGCAAATACATTCAACAACAGGTGCGCCAGCCATGGCTGAACAAGAGCGTCTATGCTCTCTGATCCAACCTCCCTTCAACGACTGAAAAAAACGATCCGCTTTGGCATTTGGTGGAGTCGCCATGAGGTCCACCACTGGTCTGCAGCAAGGCGAAGGCCTCCACTGACAACTTCCACTCCCTTGGATCCAGACACTGCCTGCTGAGGAAGTCTACCTGCACACTGTCCACTCTGGCCACATGAGAAGCAGCTATCCGCCACAGATGTTTCTCAGCACATTCAAACAATTCTTGTGCCTCCAGTGCCACCAGACAACTCTTCATGCTGCCCTGCCGACTGATGTACACCACTGTCGTCGCATTGTCGGAGAACATTCTCACAAATTTGTCCCAGACGAGCAGAAGAAACTCTAACAAGGCCTTGTGCACCACACTGACTTCCAGCCAATTGATAGACCAAGTTGCCTCTTTTGGCGAACACTGACCTTGAGCTGAGTTCCCCTGGCAAATCACCCCCCAGACCGAGAGAATGGCATTCATGTTAACTAACACCCAGTCGGGCACTTCCAGATGATCCCTTTTCTCCAGATTGTGTCGAGACAGCGACCACAAAAGACTGGACCTGGACCTGACAATGGTAAAAGAAGCTGAAATTCTTCCGACAGCGGATTCCAATTGGATAACAGAGCGCCCTGCAGAGGACGCATGTGAGCAAAGGCCCATGGCACCAACTGCAGCGTAGATGCCATGGAACCCAGCACCTGCAGGTAATCCCAGACCCTGGGCACAGACAAGTCCAGTAACTGAAGGACCTAACTCTGCAACTTGAGGAGTCTTTCCATAGTCAGAAACACCTTCCTCAGCCGGGTATCAAAACGAGCTCCCAGATAGTCCAGGAATTGGGTCGGCTCCAGATGACTCTTCGCAAGGTTCTTCACCCAGCCCAGTGACTCCAGATGCTGCAGTACTTGCTGGACTGAGCAAACACACTCCACCTCAGACTTTGCCCAGGTATGGGTGCAGCAGGACACCTTCCTTCCTGAGAGCCGCTGCCGCCACTACCACCATCACCTTTATGAAAGTGCACAGTACTTCCAAAAGGAAGAGCTCGATACTAGAAGTGTTTCCCCAGTACCATGAACCTCGCAAACTTCTGGTGGTCGATCCAAATGGGGATGTGCAGATAGGCTTCTGACAAGTCCAATGATGCCAGAAACTCCCCTTTGCAAACCACCGCTATCATCGTATGCAACGTCTCCATTTGAAAGCGCGGCACGCGGAGGGCCGCATTGACCTTCTGCAGATTGAGAATGGGCCGAAAAGTGCCTTCCTTTTTGGGCACCACGAAGTAACGTCCCTGTCCCCTCTTCAGAGGGGAGCACCAAAACAATGGCTTGCAGAAGCTGCAGACGTTGCAACGTCTCCCGCACCACCTCCCACTTGCTCCAGGACACACAGCAGGAAATTAGAAAGGCATCCCTGAACAGCCGAGAAAATTCTAAAACATAGCCTTCTCTCACCACCTGCAGGACTCACTGGGGTCAGACGTGATCTTGGTCCACTCCTCATAAAATAGGGTCGGCCTCCCTCCAACGGAGGAGTGGACCCACACACTTTCATTGCCAATCTTGTTACCGCCCCCACCTTGGGACCCACTGTCCCTCAGGGGCCTGCGCTGGGCTTGAAAGGACTACTGTCAGCCAGAACTCTGCTTTGGGGAAGCTGGCACCTGACTCCTGCCAGCACAAAACCTCCTATCCTCCCGAAATTGATAACGCAGAGGAAAAAACTTCTTGGGGTTCTTCTTGTCCTCTGGCAACTTATTACCCTTAGAATCCCCCAGTTGCTTCATGAGCTGCTCCAGATCCTCTCCAAACAGCAGTTTCCCCTTAAAGGGTAGGTTTGACAGCTGGGCCTTAGACCACACATCTGCCAAACAATTTCATAGCCACAGGAGTCTCCTCGCAGCCACCGCCAAGACCATGCTTCTGGCGGAAGTCTGAATCATGTCGTACAGGGCATCCACCATAAAGGATGCACCCACTTGCGCTGCCTCCACAGCCAATCCCAACCTCTTATTGTGCTCTTTCTGAACCCAGCACAAACAGGCTGTCTGCAGACTACCGCAAACCGCTACACGCAGGCTCAGAGCTGAAACTTCAAACAACCTTTTAAGAAAGGTATTTACAGATCCTGCATAGGATCCCCTACAGGAGTGCTAGGATCCTGAACCGAATCCAGCGATGCCATACCAACAGGGCCCCTACCCGGATCCACTGGACCTCCCTGTACCTGATTCAGAACATCCATCTCATCAGACAGGTCTTCGTCCACCGCGGACCTCTTGAGACCCAAGAGCCTCAGGAAACCTCTGACTCCACCTGCTTAGGCTTCTTCGCCACCCGGGACCTTCCTAGGCAAAGGCCTCTTGGTCCCAGCTCCCTTCTTGGCCAAATAGGCCTTATGCATCAAAAGGACGAAATCCAGAGAAAAAGTTTCCAGATCTAAAGAAGGGAGGTCTGGATCCACATCCCTTTGCAATTGCTCCCCATCCCTGCCACCAGCAGGGTCTTTTTCTGCAGGAAAAAGCAGGGAAGGGGAGTCCCGATGCCCTGAAACAGCAGCCTGGCTCCCAGCACATGTGCACAAATTGGCTGCCGGTTCCTCAGAAACCCCCCCCCCCGGGCTTCCAAAACTTGCCCCACCAAATTTGGGTTCCTGCTGTCCCTTGGGCGCCTGCAGAGGTCCCTGCCCCTCTGGAGGTGCATTCTCTGCAAAATGCAGTCCAATAGAGGTAAAAGCAACTTTAGCTGCAGCCCCAGCAAACTTTTCCGTGCAGCGTAGGTAACAGTATGCCGACAAAAGCGACCCAAAACAAAAAAATCCTGCCTGCAAGCACTGCAGGCAGCACTATCCGGGTGCTGAATCCAGCCCACCAGGCCCGACACCAACAGTTATTCGGCCCCACTCATCTTGAGCTGCCTCCTGGCAGTGAAACCTGAAGCCAGCTGCTGGAGCACAGCCTAAAGCTGCACAGCCTAAAGCTGCACACACCCTTTCCTCTTCTTTTAAACTTTTTTTTTTTAAACAACTTAATTAACGGGACAAAGACAGGGAAGAAAACTGAAAATACTTCCTTGCTTCTGGTGTAGATGGCTGAGCCGAGGCAGGCTACAGGGACCCAGAGAAGATGAGGGAACCAGAACCACCGGCTATCACCACCCCCTATAGAAAAGTGCAGAGCTCCCCAGGATTACCAACCCCCTGCTCTACTCGAGGGATGGCCCACGAAGGATCCTAACACCTCAGGGAGCTGAAATCTTTTCAAGAAATTTAAAGATTAAGAATTGAGAACTCCAGACTGCAGGTATGCACCTCTACCATCTGCTGGAGACAGAGAAATACTGAGGGACTGCATTGTAGCAGTGCCTCGAAGTTTTGTTCTCTGCCTCTATCTGCTGGTAGGGATGCATAAACCTACTTGTCTGAACTGATCCGGGGTACGAACAGAAAAAGCAAATTAAAAAGAATGCAAGTGAAAGCTGTCACCAGAAGCAGCTTCCCTTGGCCTGACCAGCAGGTGGTGCTGGTACAACATGCAAGTCATGACTGCTCCAGACACAGAGCAACAAAGCAGATGGATTTCTCCAAACAAGGCTACACTGTGCCCATGGTAGAAATGTCCTCAATTAAGCAAATATTTAACTGGAGAGAGAAAAGAGAAATTTTCTTTCAGGACTCCAAGGAAGATATATTAGGTGATATTAACCAGCAGCATACACTGCTTTCTACACATCTTTTTTAATTTACTATCTCTGCTCTTACTATACTGCCTCTCTAACAGTTTAAATATTATGATTATGTAGTTTACTATTTTATTTGTATTTACTTCCTTTTCTCTTTTGGAAATGCAAATATTTTTAAATGAATATTTGTTACCTACTGTAAACTGGTTTGATATGTTCGCATGAAAAATTCAGTATATAAAAATTATTAAATAAATAAATCTTACATCATCAAATAATAATAAAAATGAAGAGAGAAGTGAAAAAATTTACTTAAATAGGATTACTCTAAAAACATTAATTGGAGAAATTACATATCTGATCATTTTGTTTTCCTTAGTATAAACAGATGGACTCAGGACCAATGGGTTTATGCTCCCCTGCCAGCAGATAGAGACAGAGCCAGGTTTCAAAGCGGACGTCACCCTAGAACTCAGCCCCTCAGTATTCTTTTCAAAAGCCACAGTGGACATACTAAGGAAAAAAACTTGATTAAAAACTAACAACAGTAACCGTACTCAACTAACAAACATTGAACCCAGGTAAGATTATAAATGCCCTGATCTAGGGACTAGATGACGCTTACCCGTAATCTCTTGGAATCAATATCCACTCCATGGGCAAATCCTTGGCACCGTTCTTGGGCAGCTGTGGGTGGGATGCTGAGTTCATCTGTCTACACTAAGGAAAACGAAATTATCAGGTAAGTAATTTCTCCATTTCCTAGCGTGTAGCCAGATGGACTCAGGACCAATGGGATGTACAAAAGCTACTCCCGAATGGGACGGGAAGCTGCCCGCGGTCCAGTTAACACCGCCCTTACAAAGGCTGCATCCTCCCGGGCCTGAACCTGGAGAAGGTGTGCAAGGAGGACCATGTCGCTGCTTGGCAGATAGCGACGGGAGACAGCATTCTCGCTTCATCCCATGAGACCGCCTGAGCTTTAACCTGAAGGGGTAATGGCTTTCCTGCCTCAACACAGGCTCCTGTGACCACCTCCTTAATCCAGCGAACTAAGATAACCTGTAAAGCTGGTTCGCCCTGCTTCCTTCCACAGAGAAGGCCAAACAGGCGGTCTGTCTTTCGGACTGGTTCTGAAAGTTCTAGATACCGCACCAAAAGCCTACTGACATTCAAATGGCGAAGGAGGAGGTATTCGTCTGCATCTTGTGCTTATCTAGGGAAGGCAATGAAATGGAATGATTCAAACAAAAAACTCAGAGACTACCTTGGGCAAGAAGGATGGAATGGTACAAAGCTGTAATGCTCCTGGAGTCATCTGGAGGAATAGTTCTAAACACGACAATGCCAATAGTTCAGAGATGCGATGTGCCGAGCATATAGCCACCAGGAACACAGTTTTCAGGGTTAATAAATGCAAGGAAAGACTGTGCAGCAGTCGAAAGGAAGGCCCTGCCAAAAATTCCAATACTAGATTAAGATTCCATAAGGGAACCAGCCATCATAGGAGGTGGCTGGAGGTGCTTCACCCCTTTCAGAAAATAGGCCAAACCCGGATGAGCCGACAGGCGGGTTCTGTTTACCTCACCCCGAAACAGGAAAGAACTGCTACCCGGACCTTCAAGGAGTTAAGGGTCAAACCTTTATTCAAGCTGTCCTGCAAAAATTCCAGAATTAGTAGGATTTTGACCATCCAAGGGGAAACATGTTCCTTGCACCAGGCCTCACTCTTCAGACCTGTACATACACTAGAGACATAGAGAACTTCCACATGTGGAGTAAGGTGGCAATTACTGTCACCGAATAACCTCGCTTCATCAGGCGAGCTCTCTCAAGGGCCAGACTGTAAGATAGAGTCAGGTCCTCGTGAAGGACCGGTCCCTGTGTGGTGGGAGGCACGGGGAGGGGGGGGGGGGGGGTGTCTCCACCAGCAGTCTCCACATGTCCACATACCATGGATGCCTAGGCCAATCTGGAGCTACTAGTAGGACTAATCCCCTGTGGTGCTCAATTCTGCGATTGACCCTGTCCAAGAAGGGCCACGGAGGAAAGGCATACAAGCAGCTCCTCTTCCAGCCAGGTCTGAATGAGAGGGTTGATCTCTAGGGTCAATTGATCTCTTCTGCGACTGAAGAATCAGGGAACCTTCGCATTGTGAGATGTGGTCAGCAGGTCGATGGACAGGAGACCTCAGCGATCTAGTACCAGCTGAAAGGCTTTGGCTGACATCGCCCACTCTCCTGGATCCAGACTCTCCCTGCTTAGAAAGTCTGCTCTGATGTGGTCTTTTCCTGCGATGTGGGAGACAGATTATCTGTAGATTTATTTCCGCCTATTCCATAAGGAGATCTCTCCCCTTTGACACTTGCTGGATTTTGGTGAATGTAGGCTACCGTTATTGCGTTGTCAGACATTATGCGGACTGTTTGACCCTGGAGCATGTGGCTGAATTGTAGACACGCCAATTTGACTGCCCGGGCTTCCAGGCAGTTTATGTTCCAGAGGGCCTCTTCCTTGGTCCATCATCCCTGGACCGTCAGTTCCTGACAGTGAGCTCCCCAACACCAGAGGCTCACGTCTGTTGTGAGGACCAGCCAGTTTGGAGGGGACAGGAGTATACCCTTGCCCAGATGAGCTTCCTGCAGCCACCACTGGAGCTGAGAGCATATTTCCATTGGTAAGTGGAGGTGAATCGAATACTCTTGAGACCATGGAGCACTGAAGTGGTCACATGTGTGCCCTCGTCCATGGCACTACTTCCAAAGTTTTTAAATCACCACGGAGATGCGGGAGAATAAAGTCAGTCCCAGAAATTCCAAAATAATTTTGAATATGCAAATATTTTTATTTTCAACACAGGGTCCCCCGACACGGATTCGTGTTTCGCCAAACGCGGCTTCGTCGGGGGGGGGGGGGGGGGGGAACAGTATATTCTTTGTAGCACTCAAACTAAAATTAAAGCAAAAACAGTAAATTAATACTTAAAAATGGGGATTGATTACAATAGCAGATCCTGTATTGTCAGAACAATTAAATATAATGTACCATATAGGTATGAACTTTTTTATAATTCAAAACCACAGAGAGAAACAGTGCTATAAAGAACATAGACAGAAAGAAACAAGAACAAAAATAGAAATTGAATTGGAATTCGCCAAGTTACTGAACACCAAAAGGACACAAAATTTCCAGAATAAATTCAATATTGTGAACTCCTAACCTACGATGAGCAACAAAACAGGGCACATATAAAATCAGATCATGTGTATATTTAGGAAATTATTCAGACCTCAAGAAATCTTCCTTCAATAACTCCAAAAAACTAATCGAAATACATCAAATTTCAATATAAAACTTATCACGTATCTAAAGTCTAATGCCTATTGGTAGTTCTAATCGCGTGTACAACAATATAAATGAAGAACCCGGTACCTTTAAATTTCAGCGTCTTTGGCGGCAGTTCTGGCAAGGAGAGCCAAGAACGCCGGCATTACTCGATATTTAAAGTGTCAAATTTGGCGCCAAAATCCGACCAATCCAAATAGGTTGCCGTGGCAACTCCCAGCCAATCAAAATTGAACCCGCCCAGCAGGAAACAGGATTCAACAGTGATCTTTTAAAGAAAGTATTGCCACTCGATTTCATTGTTAAGTCCCTCAGGCGTGAGACTATGTAATTTAAAAATCCATTTTTGTTCCCTGCGTGCCAGTATATCAGAGAAGCAACCACCCCGTGACGGTGGCACAACTACATCGATTACACAGAATTTTATGTCAGATTCAGTGTGTCCCATAGAGGTCCAATGTGTGACTAAAGGAGCTGTTTCCCTAGTATTTTTAATATTCGAACGAATTTAGATGATACGAGTTCGAATTGGGCGAGACGTCTTGCCCACGTATAATTTTGCACACGGGCACTACTTCCAAAGTTGCCACCATCAAACCGAGGAATTGAAGATAGCTCCACACTGTCAGGCGTATTGTGTTCAGACGCACTTAGGATATCAACTTCCTTATCTGCATGGTCGGAAGACTTTGCCCTGCTTGGTGTCGAACCGGACTCCCAGATATTCCAAGGACTAGGAGGGTTTGAGACTGCTTTTGTCCAGGTTTATGACCTAACTGAGTTCCTGAAGCAAGGTCTTTGCCCAGGACAACCAGTCGTCCAAGTATGGGTGCATCAGGATCCCCTCTTTTCTCAACACTGCCACTACAACCACCATAATTTTGGAAAATGTGCTGGGGGTGGTGGCCAGGCCAAAGGGCAGTGCCTGGAACCGATAATGGTGACAGAGTACCGCAAAGCGTAGGAAACAATGTTCTTGCCGGATTGGAATATGTAGATAGGCCTCGGATAGGTCTAGGGAGGTTAAGAACTCTACTGACTGAATGGCCATTATCAAAGAGAGTAGGGTTTCCATGGGGAAATGAATCCATCGAAGATGTCAGTTGACGCTCGAGATCCAGGATGGGGCCAAATAACCTTCCTTCTTGGGAACGATGAAATAGATGAAACACCCCGAATTTTCCTGGGGTGCAGGAAGTGGGATTATAGCCCTCATCCTGAGGAGCCTTAATAGGGTAGTCTCCACTGCCTGCTTCTTTTGCTGGGAGTGGCAAGGAGATATCATGAATATGTCCTGAGGAGTGCTGCAAAATTCCAGCACATATTCTTCTCTTATGACCTCCAGTATCCATTTGTCCGAAGTGATCTCGACCCACCATTGATCAAAGAGGAACAGCTGATGCCCTCTCTCCTCGTTCCGAGAGTGGGTCGGCAAAACTTCATTGGGGGGGTTCAGAACAAACCTGAACCCGAGCCTGACACTCTTGGGAGGCCAACCCCAAAAGGACTGAGACCTCCCAAAGGACAAAGACCTCTGAAATGTCGAGTTTCTATAGGGGCGAAAGCGTTAGGAGCCCCTGGATCGACCCCTCATACAGCGCCCCTCATAGGCAAGGGGGGCTGTAACTGCTTTCTCTTATCTTCTGGTAGTTGGTGTACTGGAGATTAGCCCTATTTACTGGCCAGCTTTTCCAATTCGCTTCCAAAAAGCAGAGATCCTTTAAAGGGCATCTTTGTGAGATTTGCCTTGGATGTTGCGTCTGCTGACCAATTCCACAGAAATAGCTGTCTTCTGGCCACCACCACTGAGGCCACTCCTCTTGCTGAGATATGGACTAGGTCAGCTAAAAGGGGAGCAGCGGGTTCCATATCAGCTCTAGAATTCTCCCCCGAGTCATCCGCCTCCTCAGAGAGGAGCAGACACAAACGAGCTACCAGGGAACAACAAGAAGCAATCTGTAAGGTCATTGCTACAGCGTCAAAGGCCTGTTTAAGGATGGACTCCATCCACCTATCGTGTGCATCCTTTAAGGCCGTTCCTTCCTCCACTGGGATAGTTGTTCGCTTAGAGACAGCACAGACTAGCGCATCCACTTTAGGGAAACGCAAACGTTCTCTTGCTGCTGGATCCAGTGGGTAAAGAGCTTCTAACGCTCGTCCCCCTTCAAAATTTGCTTCTCTGTCATCCCACTCCAGGTCAATCAACTCCTGGATGGCTTCCAATACTAGAAAGTAGCAAGAGGCTTTCCCCTAGAGAAATCAGAATGGGATTCTTCTTTGGTTTCGTGAGTCTGCCCCAGGAACTCCCAGGATCTGAGTCAATGCATGTCTCAAGGTCTGCCAATAGGACTGGGAGAGGGAGGGCTTACCAGCTAATGTCTGTCCGAACAGGGGCAACTGAGGGCTCACACTTAAAATTATGTGCACAGGTTTCAGACATCTACACGGGCCACAGCAAGGCACACGCACAGCCCGTGTGCCCGGCTTTATTTGTATTCTGCTCCTAGTAAGTTGTGCGCATATGTATGCGTGTGATGTTATATGCACAGCGCGTGCACAGAACAGACATGCACTGCACGTACTGGGCAATACAGGCACAAAAATGCACGCAAGATGGCGCTGCCGCGGCCTAAGACACACTGCGCCTACAAGCCTAATGCAGCGCCTAGCCCACCAGGGAGCTGCTCAATCAATTCGGAAGTCCACTTCCCCTTACCCCAACAGGATCGGGGACAACACTGATACGGCACGCTGAGCGAGGAGACTTGTAGAAGTCTTACCGAAACCCCTCCAACGTCTCTGAATCGGGAGGAAATTTTTTTTTTTTTTTAAACTTACCTGGGCTGAGTGCTTACTGGCTGAGTACAGAGATGGTGTCCAGCTGCGGAGGGAGAGGGCTTTGGCCATCACCACCGCGTTCGGCTTCCTGCACCCACGGCCTTTCAGATGCTTCAGTAGCAAAGTCCACACTGGGAACCAGCTACTAGTACACTTCAGAAGGATCTCAGAAATCACCTCAGGAATTCTCAACTGGGGGAGGGACCTTTAGGAATCACCACAGGAGAGTGGGGCTCAATCAATCATTTCTTCAATTTAAAAGTAGAATTTTTTCTTTCAAAAGGTACAGCGATCCTCATAAGGAAAGCATGTCCGTATCTGCTGGAGACGGAGAAATACTCAAGGACTGAGGTCACTGCAGGAGTGTATCTAGGGTGATGTCAGCTGTGAAATCTGACTCTGTCTCTATCTGCTGGCAGGGGAGCATAAATCCACTGGTCTTAAGTCCATCTGGCTACACGCTAGGAAATGGGGCTTTAATAAGAAACACATACAGTTTAATGATACTGCAGCATAGTAACATACCAACAAGAAACTGATATGCCCACCTGGGCAGTCTCTATGGGGCAACCAGCCCTTCTCTACCCTCAAGTACCTCCTTACTATGTTTAGTGTTCTCTTCTACATGGGCTCACTATAAACAGAGGGAGGGAAGCAGGTAGTCTCTCTCAGCAGGCAATGCACATGACATTCTACTCACCCCTTGGCAGATACTGTGATTTTGTATATGCCTGCAACCAAGAGACGCCAGTAATCTCCATCCTTAGCAGAGGTAATAGGGTGATCAATGTCAGCAACGCTAATGGTGGCATTGTGGATTCCCCGTTTGTCAGTTGCATCCAGCACAAACCCCTTGACACCTCGATGAACCTATACAGATGATCAGCAGATGCAGTCTCAGGCCACATTTTTACACACACAAGAGCATTTCATGTTGTGAATGTAGACACCAAGTGTCTGGGTGGCATAAGAAAAGCATTTTAAAACTGGCTGGATCTATGCTACAGCAGACTTTTGCAGGTCACTGAACTCTCACCTGTTTGATGAACTGCAAAAGAGATTTGTGATTTTGCTCCCAGTATGTGGGTAACTCGGCTGCAAAGGGGTACTTCACACAACCCGTCTCAATGGTTACTTCAAAGCAGTTTGTGTTCAGATAATTCCAGTCCTGCATACCACCTAGGGCAATTTACAACTCTTATGAGCTATTTAAACATCACTTCAGACAAAGATTAAATAATATTCTAGTTGTTAGGTCCTGTCTGACAGCATGACAGGGAGGGGCTGCACAAGGACACAGTAACAAGGTTAAAAGTTGAGGGATTTGTCAATTTTTTATTGATCCTTCCCTTCAAGGAAAGTGTGCTTCTGGCTCCAATCATCTTAATTACAGTAAAAAGCTACCCAAACCCAACACAAACCCAACAAATAAACCAGAGCCCAGTGAGAGCCATGAGAAAGCATATCTTGAGAGTGAAGTCTTTTCAAACTTGTGCAAGCACCACCAGAAGACATGAATGAAGTCTGTAGTGTGCAGACCAAAAGCAATGCATTAAAACAATATCCAGTGGCATGAATGTGGGTTATAGACAGTGTGTCATTCTAGCTGATGGAGGGTGATGTACCTGGAACATTGTACCACTGGGCTCCATTTGTTATACCATGTAAGAAATGTTCATCGGGGTACATGTCATTGCAGGGGACACCACTGTACATCTGTGCATTTTCCTGAAAATGGCATAAAACGAAAGGGTGTTGGATTCTAAGTCACCTCCTGTTCACTGACAAGAACAAAGAGAATCAGAAATATGGCCAAATCATAACAATCTAAAATGTTCAGAGAGATATAATATCACCCTAAACAGACATCGGTTGGTAAAGTTTTAAGAAAAGAAAGTACCAACAGAAAAAAGGGATTCTTCAGGTAACGAGGCACCTTTACCTCTGGGAAATTGATACCCTGCAGTTACAGGTGAGCTTTGTTCTCTCATGAGGTATTTCATTTTCCATCTACCAAGCATAAAACAAGTGATCTGACCCTAACCAAACAGTAACTGAGAAAGTCACAGCAGTTGCAGAACAAAATCTAGAGAGTAACAATAGCAGCTAATAGAAGGGGACATTTCCACTTTTTAAAAATTACTACTGCTATTTTATTACATTTACCTCAGAATAGGCAAGTGCAAGCTGCTGGAATATGGCATCATCGGGAGATTTACTGTACACAGCTAATCCCCTCTCATCATCATCATAGGGGTAATTAACCACCAGGGATCCTGCGGAGGAGATATGATTGATTTTACTCAGCATGCTTTAAAGAAATTATTTCATTCATCCAGGGAAGAACCTTGCAGGGAAATGCTCCAAAACAGCAGCTTTAAGATTTCTTTAGCAACAATAACTAAGTTTAGAAGACCCCTGGAGGTGGAAGAATTACTGGGAGACAAAGTCTCACAAACTGTTGGCCTCAAATAGGTGAAGAAATTCCCAGGAGCTCTGGGTGACTAAGTGAAGGCGCATTTCCACTAAATCTACACGAGGAGAAAACTTTTCCATAAGAGGTTTTTACTCTCAAGTTTTGAGCTTGACTGTCCTTCGTCAGTCTAAGGATTTCACAGGATATATAAAACTCCTTTCAGATCTTCATAAATTCAAAAATAGTCAGGGCTGGAAACTTCCAGGGCATCTGACAGAAGAGACTGCAGTGAGTCCCAGGACATGGAGAGGTGTCCCAGTGGCAGCCTCCAAAGGGACCCAATTGCGAGGCAAAGAGGGAGAATAGGTGGGCAGCAGGTGCCTAGGAGGAGGAAAGAAACATACTTTGAAGCAGGGAAAGGACATAGGAAAAAGAGCAAAGAAAAAGTAAAAAAGAAAAGCAAACAGAAATAAAGTTAAACAACAAAAAAACCCCCACACAAAAAATGTCTCTGGCTCCCAATAGTACTGCCTGGCACTTTAGGTTTCCACATTGTCTGCAACCCCTGATAACAGTAAGAAATTGGTGGGACGCATACCTCCATGTAAGTTTGCTGATAGCACAAAGGGATAGGACTGGAGCCAGCTCATGACGGCCAAGGTCTCTGGCTGAGTAGGATCTGTGACTGGGAAGAATTGATCTGGGAAGTTTCTGTTCAGGTCGTAATTGTTGCTGTTGTTCCTCCCCAGGACGCCCTTATGGAGTCCTGCACAGGAATGGCAAAACCATGCAATCAATAAAATCTCACAACCCAGACAAAAGCAAGCTGCTTAAACTTTCTTACAGTTTCATTTTCATATTGTAAAACAAACACCCCAGACTTAAGTTTAACCATTGACATGGAACTATGGCTACCCTGTATATTATACCATTTCCTAATGGGATTTTACATCCCTTTTACTTCTCTGCAGTATGCATGGTTAGAGACCACAATCCTACAGCATTCAGGGCACTTTAAAACACAATGAGAATTTGAAAAGAGCACAATAAGATCACATTTTGCTTTTTGGCTTGTGGTGCTGTCTGAATCTTTATTCTTATTTCTTCTCCCAGATTTAAAGCTATGAGATCTGCCACAATCTGGCTCCAAACTACCTGAAAAAAGGTAGGAAATAGAAAGTTTTCTTACTCTGTTGATAAAAATTCTACAAAACAGATGTTTCCCTGCTTCTTTAATTCTCTAGTGCACTTGTCGCTTACCTTCCTGTGCTTTTTCATATCCATCAGGGTTCATGGAGGGCATGATGTGGATCCGAGTGTTTTCAACCAGATCTGTGACTTCAGGGTCACTTCTAAAATTCTTGCAGAGATATTCAATCAGGTTGAGGAGCAGTTCTCTGCCCACCACTTCGTTCCCATGCATGTTTCCTATGTACTTGAATTCTGGTTCACCTGGAGGAACACCTTGCATTAGAACTCACATGTGAAATCGTAATCCCTTCTTCTCAAACCAGGATACAAAACAATTCTCTCTTCTTAGTGAGTTTGAACTATTGCAATTAAAAAAAAAAACAAAGAAATCAGAGCCTAATTACTCTTAATATCCAAAAGTAAAGGAAAATTGGTTCTTACCTGCTAATTTTTGTTCCTGGGGAGGAAGGAAAACCCTTGCCTCCCCAGGAGCCTCTGGTGCCACTGCAACTGCACTCAAGATAGCCACCGTTCCTGCGCTCACCGGAAAAGGATCTGCAGCAGGTCCCAATGACCTCATAGGCCTTATATGTGCCAAAACAGAGTCTGCACTCTTACCTAAATGGAGCCAGTACCATCTGAGCTGCCCTTGCCCCCAGAGATGCAGTGCGCGCACATATCCCTGCACGAGTGGCAGAGCTTGTCACGATCCTTGGCCTGCTCCATGTGTGTCCCACATACACTACCTCTTTGTCACTTGCCACAGCACTCTCATCAACGCCAGGACCCCTACCTACCACCAGCTCTCACCTGTGTCTGGTGTGATCACTGATCATTCAGAGCCAGCTGAAGTCTAGAAATCCTCTCCAAGCCACCATGTAAAACGATCAGGTCGTTATTTTTTTGTAATAAAGAGAAAAGTAATTTCCTGAATGCTGCAGAGCGGCTGCTGGTTTCAGAGAGCTCTCCAGGGGATCAAGGGAACTGGACTACCAGCTAATCGAAACCCTCTCAGTGTCCAGGGACGAGCCAGCCCCAAGGATCACCAACCCTATGCTCATCCACCTCAACCAGGAAGGATGGTCCCCCACCAGGGTCCTAACAACCCCCTAGGAGAAGCTCTTGAAAGAAATTAATCTTCATTTTTTTTCCTAACTCCAGACTTCAGGTTTTAAACCTCTACCATCTGCTGGAGACAGAGAAATACTGAGGGACTGCAGGTGGCATACAAGGTTAAGTAGTGGTATCAGTAAAGCTTTTCTTCTAGGTCTCCATCTGCTGGCAGGGAGGCAAAACCCAAGAGTATGGATTGATCTGGGGTATGAACAGCAACTTAAGTTGGTCACTAATGTTTTAGTTCTCCAGTTTCCAGACAGGCGTGTGGGAGGAACCCAGTTATCGCTCATACAAGAGCCCACATAATTGGCACTTTTCAGAACTGGCCCGCTTGGGTGTGTGTACATTTACATGCATATATAAATTCTGCGCAGAAATAAAAGTGCACATCAGGAGAGTAATTCCATGCAGAGTCTGGATTTACGTATACACTTAACTTTCACATATAAAGTTAAATTAGTTCTTACCTGCTAATTTTCGTTCCTGTAATAGCACAGATCAGTTCAGACTCCTGAGTTTTTGCCTCCCTGCCAGCAAATGGAGACAGAGAAAGCAGAGTTGCTTACCTGTAACAGGTGTTCACAGAGGACAGCAGGATCACTGAAGGGAGAGTGAGAAGAAAAAACATCCATGCCTGAGCATGGACAAAACATAACTGAAGAGAGTAACCGCGAGCTGCACGCGGGAATTGCTGCGCATGTGCAGCACAAAAGATTTTGAATCTTGATGAAAGTGTCCGATTGAGTGCACCGTCAGCAACGTCACTCAAATAGCAGTGCTAATTCTGCCTGCTTATATACGATAAACAGGTGTTCTCCAAGGACAGCAGGATGTTAGTCCTCACACATGGATAACATCATCAGATGGTGCCCAGCGTGGAAAGAATCTAGAACTTTCAAACATGTCATACTGAGCATGTGCAGCTGTAGTCATCACCCTGCCCCTAGGCAGAGTCCCTCAGTCCATGATATAGCTAATACATAGAGAAACCAATTCCTGGGGAGGTGGGTGGGTTTCGAGAGGACCAACATCCTGCTGTTCTCTGAAAACATCTGTTACAGAAAAGCAACTCTACTTTCTCAGAGAACAAGCAGGATGGTAGTCCTCACACATGGTCTAATCCCTAGCTATAGGCTGTCCGAGCGGGAAACTGCACAGTGTAGAAGCACTAACCATCTTCCCCTTTTGCCTGTGAGGCAGCCGACCCACAAGGGGTCCAGGCTGGAGAAGATTTGGGTTCTACAAAGAAAAATCATAGAAATGACACAAAATCCTCATGCATAGCAGGGGCACCTAAGGTAGAGGAGTGATGCGAGTACGAGCAGAAGCATATTCCGCATCACGGAAAACATTACAAGCAGGCTTTCGGATCAGTAATCCTGACAATGAAGTAGACCTACAGTACAGGCCTGGGTACAGGAAAAAGCCTAGATATGTAAACAAGAAAAGGACTGTTGGACAAAGACCGGAAAGTTTTCTTTAGTGTTAGAAGTCAACCGAAAACCCAACTGAGGCCCGAGAATTCCCCAGAAAGAAAATGTGGTCCACTGACATCTGAACGACAAAATATCTCTGCAGAAGTGTGCCCAATCAGGCTGAGGGCTCTATCTCGGTGGGTAACTCCCTACTGGAATCAGCAGTGGGATGTTCGCTTGGGTTTGGGATATACCACCTAGCGACTTGTGCTTACCCTGGCAGTCCTGCGGTCTATCTCCTTGTGTTCTCGCTCCCTCTGACTTCCAGTTGGGATGTCGAGGGGAGGGGAGGGGAGGAAAAGCGAAGGCATTTGTGGTATACCTTAGTTTATACCTGCAGGGAAAATACACCATGTTTTCCCTATATTTTCACCAGGCTCTGGCTAATAATGCCTTTAGCTTTTCTCTCTTCACTAGTTTGCCCAAAGTGCCTTCCTGCTCACATGACCGATCCTGTACATAGGATGGATAGCCCTGCCCTTGACACGGTGCAGTGTGAGTGAGCTTCAGGCCTAACTTCTCTCCCTGCTCAGGAGTTGGGATAGTGATCTATTCAGGCATTGCCATTCATCCCCTGAAACTCCTGATGTTGTCCTGCATGATCAACTAGGTCTGCTGCTTCGGCACGTAGGGTCTGTCTCAGGTCCTGCCGTTGTTGCTGATTATACTCCACTAAGAGAAGGGAAGCCGGGCTGCCACAAGTGCAACACCTGTCAAACAGGATTTCTTCACTGGCCCAGAAACCCTAATGGAAACAGGGCTGGGCCAGGGTGATCTTGGAACAGACTACCAAGCACCTGGCTTAGGTATTAATACCCCAGCCAAGATTAAAAATACTTCCCCCAAGGAAGCATATGGTCCAATAATGGAACAACCGTTGCATGAACCAGGACTCCCTCGTCCGCAAGCAGGGTTCTCTCTAAAATGGGGAAGTATAGCATGCAAGCCACAGAAGGAGCAACATTTCTGTTGCAGGATCCCTTGTCCCCCAACTTCCTCAGCCATGGATATTGTGATAGGTTGAAAGGCATACTCGCCAATTAGATGGACTAGAAACCTCCTCACTGAGATAGGGTCCCGCAGGTGAGAGTGACTAGCCAGAACAGCCCAATGAGTTCTCCCATCCGGGAGTCAACCTTGATACCTGCTGAACTCATTGGGCTGTTCTGGCTAGTCGCTCTCACCTGCGGGACCCTATCTCAGTGAGGAGGTTTCTAGTCCATCTAATTGGCGAGTATGCCTTTCAACCTATCACAATATCCATGGCTGAGGAAGTTGGGGGACAAGGGATCCTGCAACAGAAATGTTGCTCTTGCTGTGGCTTGCATGCTATACTTCCCCATTTTAGAGAGAACCCTGCTTGCGGACGAGGGAGTCCTGGTTCATGCAACGGTTGTTCCATTATTGGACCATATGCTTCCTTGGGGGAAGTATTTTTAATCTTGGCTGGGGTATTAATACCTAAACCAGGTGCTTGGTAGTCTGTTCCAAGATCACCCTGGCCCAGCCCTGTTTCCATTAGGGTTTCTGGGCCAGTGAAGAAATCCTGTTTGACAGGTGTTGCACTTGTGGCAGCCCGGCTTCCCTTCTCTTAGTGGAGTATAATCAGCAACAACGGCAGAACCTGAGAAAGACCTGGAAAGGCTTCCTCGCGAAACAGACCTGCTGTGCCTTAGAACAACCCTAGAAGAGCGCTACTGCTCAACTGGCTCTTGGAGCTCAAGAGGAACCAAGAGAAATCACCATTCAGAAGCGGTGACATCCCTTCCTTGGTAGCAAAGAACAAAGGACACCCCTTGTCGGGGTGGAGAATCGGCATCCAGAGGGACCCATAAAGGTTGCCCTGGAACCCAGACTAATCTCCCCTTCTTGAAGGGAGAGGAGTAATGGGAATCGGGGCCTCCCCATCACAAATATCTTTCAACTCTCTCATTGAGAGTTGAGTTACAATCACTGATCGCTGACCAATCCACCACATGAAGCTTTTAGATGGGGTAGGTCACAGTAATCAACGGAGGAACCCCAGCAAAAATGGTCCAACAACCGATGCTGCTGTTGTTCCCCGCAGCCTGGCATCAGATATGGAAGAAGGCTGTCACAGTTGCTATCTTCTGCAAAAAGCAGGAATTCAAGGCCCATCCACTTCTTTTCTTTTCTAAAAACTTTGAAATGCAATGATCCTCTGGATGGGAGGAGTTATGAGTTGAAAGGACCTATGGTGGACATACCCAATTATACAACAGTTTTATTCTATGGTCAAGAAAGCAATGGCACGTAACCCCAGATCCTAAATTTTACCAATGCCTGTGTTATGCCTATTGGGCTACTGGAAGAATGCAAAATACCCACAAAAAAATTGCTCCCCACTTAATTCATGTTGGCACACACTATTAAAGGGGAGCATGACCAATTGTCCATCTCGATGGGGTTAAGAGTTATGTAAAGCAGAGTTGCTTACCTGTAACAGGTGTTCTACGAGAGCAGTATGTTAGTCCTCACACATGGGTGACATCAGCCCTGAAGCGGAAAACTTGTGTCAAAGTTTCTAGAAATTTGACTAGGCACACTGAGCATGGGGGTCCACATGGGGACCCTCTTCAATTTCGTAACATAGAATTATGTTTAAAAATAAAAATAGGAGAAACCGAACTTCGCAGGGTGGCAGGCGGGTTTCATGAGGACTAACATCCTGCTATCCTCGGAGAACACCTGTTACAGGTAAACAACTCTGCTTTTTCCAAGGACAAGCAGGATGGTAGTCCTCAAACATGGGTGAATCCCTAGCTACAGGCTGCTCTCCAACACTAAAGGGGACCAAAAGACCCCCCAACCAGGTGCCAATGTACACAATACCACCAGTGCTATTGGTAACAGAGGGGGGAGACATCCTGAGCCCAAACAACATGCCCTAGGTTGGAAGAGTTGGGTTCTACACTTCAAACAAGTTCCGAAGGACAGACCAGGTGAACCTACTGTCACGTCGGCTGTCCCTATTCCAGACAATAATGAGAAGGGAATGTGCAGAGAAAACATCACGTCACAGCCTTGCAGATCTTCTCCATGAGAACTGCTCACAAGTGGGCCACCAATGCTGCCATGGCTTACAGAATGAGCCTTGATATAACCCCCAAGATGCAGTCTCGCCTGGGTATAACAAAAGGAGATGCAATTTGCTAGCCAACTGTATAGTGTCTGTCTGGCAACGGCAATACCCAACCTATTTTTATCAAAAAAAAAACAAAAGGTTGGATGGACTGTCTATGGGCTTGTGTCTGCTCCAGACAGAAGTCTAAGGCTTGCTTGCAGTCCAAACTGTGCAATACTCGTTCACCTTGGTGTGAATGGGACCTGAGAAAAAAATATTCGCAGGTGAAAATCCTTCACCACCTTAGGTAGGAACTTAGGGTGCATACACAAGACCACCCTGTCATGAGAAAACTTAGTATAAGATGGATAAATCACTAAGGCCTAGAGCTCACTGAAGTGACTGCCACCAAAAATATGACTTGCCTGCCACCAAAAATATGACTGCCACCAAAAATATGACGGATATGGCCATGATGGGACGAAACAAAAGGGCCGCTTTGAAGTGCTGAAAAAAAATGTGAAAATCTGAATATAAAATCTAAATAAATAAATAAAAGCAATGGCAGCGGGCTTAAATGGCCAGCGTGCACTGCCACCATGGAGGGAACTGACAGCGAAAAGAAACTTACATGAAATGCTGAAAACCCTGACTAGTGATACAACGGGAAGGCACAGACAGGGACCCGGCAACACAAATGAGAAGAAAAACCATGAAAAACCGCAAAAAGACAAAAAGTTTCCACAAGGCTAAAAAGAGCAAAAGTGAGCTCAATCACACCACAAGGCTTACAGCTCTGCAGAAAAGAAGAGACTGAAGAGGGATCCGTGTGGACGCATTGTATAGGGCATGATAGACATGCTCAGTGTTTCCGCATTGGGGCTCCATCTGAAGATGTCATCCATATGTAAAGACTACCATCCTGCTTGTCCTCTGAGAATTAACTTTGTTGTTTGTAGCTTACATGTTTGATTCTTTTCAGTGAGATACTAATTGAGAGCCTTACTGAATAAGGGCTTTGTTAAGCTTTTATTCTTTCATTTATATAGCTGGTGCTCATTATACTTGCATAGAGAAATACCATTTTGCTTCACCTCCATTGCTTGTGCTTATTGGTACTGGATTTAAAATAAAAACTGAAAAATTACTTTGAGAAATGCTGAATTACAAACTCTTATGGGTTCTGATTGGTTCAGACCTCAGCAGGCATGGGCACATGGAAATACCAGAGCACCCAAATATTATTCCTACAGGTTTTTAAACATAAGAAGTAACTGAGAGCCCCCAGCCTAGAAATCTCTTCTTCAGCCTTGCAGGGTGAGCACAAGTCATCTCCAAACTGAAGAATCCAACTGATTAATCTGTGTAAAGTGACTCAACAGCCCAAAATGTGGGGAACTATGACTCAAATACACATATTCTTTAAATATAGGATAAAGCAATATGGGATTACCCCCCTTTTATAAACCCTCAAATTATTTCTTGCCCTGGGTTATTCTGGCTTTCAATATGCAAAGTTCAGGTTTTTAATCACACTGCCCCATTTCTATCCATGATTCCTTCTGCAGTCATCTAGCTTTCCTTTCTATTCAGACAACAGGGCTGTGATTTCATGTGTCAGAATACATTACCTGGTTCGTGGATGTTCGGGTTGACTGATATCTCCATCACATATAGCTCCCGTGATTCCACTGATTTGCCCACAGAGTAGAGCCGTGTGATGTTTGGGTACTCATTAGCATACCTCCTCAGGAAGATCTCCATGTCAGAGAAATGGTGATGGCGGAAATCCTCAGGCTGGATGGGCTGGTGAAGGGAGTGTGCGCTTTCTGTCATCACTGTGCTTGGAATGGCGGTGGTGGTGGTGGTAGTAGTGGTAGTAATAGTAGTGGTGGTGGTGGTGGAAACTGTGACAATGGTCACTTCCTCTGTGTTGTTAGAAGGCACAAATGTGATAGGCTGCAGAGAGAAATTCAGTGCTGCTGCCAGTCCTTCTGTCACCTTAATATCTGTTGTAGTCATTCCCGTGTACCTGCACAAAAGATTTGCACATATCAAAATCATCATCAGTTGCCTTCATCATAGCAGCAAGGACATCTCTGGGTATTCTTCTGCTGAAGTCAAATATTGCAGCTCTTTCAACATTCACGCAAAGAAAGGAAAGCCACTCAGCCAATCAGAATTGGCAGTAGGTAACAGTGACAATCCTCATATTAAGGGCAATGCCCCATCATGTTATGGAACAGAAAGCAGAGTTGCTTACCTGTAACAGGTGTTCTCCAAGGCAGCAGGATGTTAGTCCTCACACATGGGTATCATCTGATGGAGCCCGGCACAGAAAACTTGTGTCAAAGTTTCTAGAAACTTTGACTGGCACCAGCTCAACATGCCAGTATCCACGCATCAATGCGGGGTCCCTCTTCAGTCTTATAATATAGAATTCATGAAAAATAAAACATAGGCGCTGGAAATCTTGCCATTATCTCTGTCGGGGAGGAGTGCTCTGGTTAGTATGGTCATTCTCCTTAAGATGCTGTACCCCTTACAAATCTTGCCTTTATGGATTGATAACACCCAGGGTTCGCAGATTTCTTTCACTAGTGAGCTCATTCGTTTGGAATAATGATAGGGCACAGATCCGCTATGATGTGCTGCGACTGGATACAAAAAAGGGGGAAGTTCGGTTAATGGATTTGAGAGTTTATAATGCGGCCTGCCTTCTCTGTCTCCTACAAGAGTGGACATTGGGTAAGCGGAATTTCGACGTGGAGGGGGTTGCTCGATAATTGGACCTACCCTTATTTGCCAATAAATTTGGTCCATGTGCAACAAAAGGCCCTTAAATCGTTAGGGGTGGTTAGCCTTCTGGTTGATAGTGGCCCAGAAGGTGTGGCAGTGGTGGTGCAGTCTCTTGGGACAGGTGGTTTTGTGTGTCGACTTTTCTCACTCTGGTGGGCAATCCAGAGTTCTTACCGGGGTACCAGAACGCTACATTTTGTATCTGGCTCAGCAAAGGGGTGAGAAACTTGGCATCCTTAGTAGATCAGGAAGCCTCCCGCTGGTTATTCTTTCAGTAGTTTTGGGAGGAATTGGAGCTACCGCATAGGCATTTTATTTTTAGCATTTTTGCAGGCTCCTCATTATGGCACTAGTGTTTGTGCTGGAGAGTTGCCCAAGCTCATATATATACACGGATGAGGAGGATAGCTTTTTTGATACAGGGCCTAAATTTAACAAGATTTCAATCTGGGTTTCTCACTTAAGAAGAACTTTTGCCTGCTTGTCACATGGAACACCTAGCGGTTAAATGGAGTGATGATCTGGGGGAACTTATTGATTCGAGTGTTTTGAGCTCGGCCTTTACATTAGCTCATAAGTTTATCCTGGCTGTGGTTATGCGAGTGATCCAATTCAAACTGCTTCAGAGTCTACATCACTAGGGTTTGGGGGTTAAAATGGGAATTTGGGAATCCAATATGCGTCTCAAATGTAAGACTCACTCTAGGACTCTGTGTCACATGTTCACTAGGTGTATAAAGCTCCAGGGAGGTTCTGGGGTGAAGTATCTGATTTTCTGGATGAGATTATGGGAAATGGGGTTCCCTGGTCTGGGAAATTAATTTATTTGCATTTTATTGATAAGCTCTCAAGGCTTCCATAGGGGGGAAGCGGTTTTTGATAGCAGCTCTGTTGCTTGCCAAAAAATCTGTATTATTGTGTTGGAAAACCGATGAAATCCCTAGCTTTGCTCAATGGTTAGCGCTGATGCAATCCACCGCGCAGATTGAGCAACTGTGATTAAAAGATTTGCCCACAGGTAGAGCCTCCCTAGCTTACAAAGGTTATTTTGAGTTATGGAGGAAAGTCTTATGGAAGTGTGAAGCGAACCATAGGAAAATTGGTTCTTACCTGCTAATTTTTGTTCCTGTAGTTCCACGGATCAGTCCAGACTGCTGGGTTTTGCCTCCCTGCCAGCAGATGCAGACAGAGAAAAACTTTGAGAGCACCCCCTCTTAAGCCAGTGTGCTACCAGTGTCACTTCAGTATAAAAATGATCAAAGCAGAAGAAATCAAACAGTCTGAGAATAAACCAACAATGGACAAGAAGAAATAACCCAAGTAACTATGTACATGTGAAAAAACTGTGAATAGGATAAAGGAGAAAACCTGTACCCTTTGTCAGCCAGTAAAGTACCTATCAACAAATTCTGCAACAACCACCAAGATAGACCAAGCAGACTCCCCAGAACAAAAACCCAGAACCCAAAGGGTGGTCATATGAACTGATCTGTGGTACTACAGGAATGAAAGTTAGCAGGTAAGAACCAATTTTCCTTTCCCTGTACATACCCAGATCAGTCCAGACTACTGGGATGTACCAAAGCTTTCCTATCTGGGATGGGACCTGGAGAGTCCTGCTCGAATGCACTCTCTCTGAAAAGAACATCCGGAGCCTGGACATCCAATCTGTAGTGCATGGCAAAGTAATTAAGGACTTCCAGGTTGCTGCTCTGCTAATTTTCTGCGGCGAGACCAACTGACATTCCGCCCAAGTGGCGGCCTTTGACCGAATCGACTGCACTTTAAGACCCTCTGGAACAGGCCGACCACAACATATATAGGCGGAAGCAATAGCCTCTTTCAACCAACGGGCTATGGTCACTTTAGACGCCTTATGCCCTCTCTTAGCTCCGCACCATAGGACAAAAATGACCCGACAATCGGAACAGATTAGTGACTTCTATAATGCAACAGACCCTTCCAACATCCAGCTGTCTCAATTCTCTGGAGTGAGGCGCATCTCTCTCGATGTTCGGAAAGGCCGGGAGCTCCACCGATTGGTTTAAGTGAAAAGCAGAGACCACTTTGGGCAAAAGAGAGGGCACCGTCCGTAGAGAAACCCTGGAACCTGAAATGCGTAAAAAAGGTTCCCTGCACGAAAGGGCTTGAAGTTCCGAAACACTCCGGGCCGAACAGATTGCCACCAAAAACACCGTCTTCAGAGTCAAATCCTTCAGGGTGGACTTCCTCCTGAATGGTTCAAAAGGCGCATCACACAAAACTCTGAGGACCAAATTAAGGTCCGTAGATGGGCATACCAAGCGACCTGGAGGATTCAAAATCTTCAAAACCACACCCCCCCCCCCCCCCCCCCCGTAGGAAACAAACCACATCTGGATGTGCCACCACCCTGGCGGTTGTTGCAAGCCACAACTGTTGCATTGTCCTGCTTTAGGGATCATTCGTGGGGGTAGAACAAGCGACTCAGAATGTCCACTGCCACATTCTGTTCCTGTTCAGGTACCACATCGCCACCTGATTATCGGTCTAGACCAGAACTACCTTGTTGGCTAGGCAATCCTGGAGTGCCCACAGAGTGTACCAAACTGCACGTAGTTCCAGGAAGTTTATTTGATACTGTTGTTCCTACGAGGACCATCGACCCTGGGTGCAGATATCTGCAACATGGGCTCCCCAACCCAGGTGGGAGACATCTGTAGTGAGAATGACCTGAGTAGGAAGAACCTAGAAAGGTATTCTCACATCTAAGTTGGACTGGGTTTCCCACCACGATAAGGACTCCCGAAGTGGCGTGGTGACCATGATGCGCGCACAAAGGTCCTGGGTGGCCTGGCACCACTGGGACCGTAAAGTCCACTCTGCCCTGCGCGCATGTGTAGTTGGGCAAAGAGCTTAACATGAACTGTCGCTGCCATGTGGCCCAAGAGACGCAGCATCTTGTGCACAGAGGCCTATTGATTCCGAGAGACCTCCTCCACCAGACACACTAGGGTCAGTGCTCGGTCGCAGGGCAAAAACGCCAGACACTGAACTATGTCATATCTGGCTCCAGTAAAGTCCAGCTGAAGGGATGGAACAAGATGGGACTTTGGGTAGTTGATTAGAAACCCCAAGGCCGGATATTAAAGGGAGGAGGAGTCAAGATGGCAGCATAGCGAGGTTGAGCAGTGGAGCTGTCTGATGCCCTTGACTGAAATTTTCTAAAATATGTCTCCAAAACGAAAGGGGAAGATCCAGGTTTATCCCTCGGTACCTCTCCCCTATTCAACAACTGGATATTACCCGCTGTATGTCCTCACCTGCATTTTCTCCAGGGGCTGAGGAGCCTGATGGCGGGGCGGTGTGGGAGTGTCTCCCGTGCCGGCAGAGGAGGCATCCCTGAGACTGGATCTTAGACAACCGCTGGCACAAAGAATAGTCGTTGAGAACCCCTCTGGGGCTCCGGGGGATGATGTCACTTCCGAGTCTGAAGCAGAGGGAGCGGCTCTCCAATCCTCACGCTGGAACTGGGCACTTTGTCTGCATTTTCCCCAAGCGGGTGAAAGCGGGGCACGCCTTGATGGCCAGCCCCTGGAAGTCGGGGAGATTGGTCTGGACGTTGCAGTAGGGGGTATTTTTACCCAAGTTAACAACGGTGTTGGCGACAGCGGTGAGTTATTTAAAATCCCTTCTCGGCCCATAGTTGTAACATTGGAGGCCCTGTGGGACCTTGTGGTTGGTTTTGGGACTAATCTTAATACTCTGAATATTAAAATGGATCATGACACTACTAAATTTCAGAAAAACTTTCAAGATATAGAAAACCAGGTTAATTTGATGTCTTCCAGAATTTCTAAATCTGAAGGAAATAGTAAGCAAGTACAAGACTTTAACGTAGCAACAGTGAAAGACTGAGAGGCTATGGCCAGACAGATAGAATATCTGGAGAATAACATCAGACGCCCTAACCTGAGGATTCTTAATTTTCCAAGGGTAGTTGGAGAGATCCCATTTACTACTCTGAAAAAAGTTTTTCAAGAGGTCTTGGATTTTCCTATGGACTCAGTATTTCAATAAACACTTGCTTCTTTTTACCTAAGCCTAAAATGCCAAATATACCAGCAGATATGCCATTTCAAAATGATTTAACTAATTTCCTTGAAAACTTTTCTAATGAGGTTATTGATAGAGGAACATTGTTAGTTTCTTTTATTTCTTCTATAGATGTAAATGCTGTTATGAAAAATTACTTTAGGAATTATCAGATTACTTTTTATGCTTCATCTGTATAAATATTTCCTGATTTAGCTTCGATAACCCAAATTAGGTGTAACGGATTTATAGTTATTAGTCAAGAAGTTGTTGCTTTAGGATTTTCATTTATGTTGCGTTTTCCATGCAAATGTATCATAAAAAAAGGAGAAGAGTTATTTTTTTCACACCTGAACAGCTAAAAATGTTTGTAGAATCCCAAAAACTTCTCACTTCGTCTCAGTCGCCTTCATAATTAAAATTAGTTATGCTGGAAGTCTATGTTAAGTCATTAAACCTTAGTCATATTTCCATTTGTATATCTCCCTGTAATTTCCTCTCCCCCCCCCCAAAAGCAGAGTGTTCTGTTAACTAAGTGGAAGTGTTATTGTTAAAGTATTTGAATTTAACTTACATATTTGTAATAATTGTATTTCCCACAAATTTCCATACAAATTAATGTTATGTTTGTTTGTAAAAATCTCAGAAATAAAGAATTTAAAAAAAAAGAAACCTCAAGGCCTCCAAAACTCCAGTTGGTGGATTGGAGAGACTGCAGTGCCCCCGGCCTGGTATCGATCTTGAAAAGCCAATCATCCAGATAGGGGAAGACCTGCACTCGCTGCTCCCTGAGATAAGCACCCACCACCGCTAGGCACTTCGTGAAGACATGAGGTGCGCGGATGCTAGGCCAAAGGGTAGCATCCAATATTGAAAGTGCTCCTCTCCCACCAGAAATTGGAGGTACTTCTGATGGCGCGAGAGCCTGCAATGTGAGCACAGGTATCCTTTAGATCGAGGGAGCAAAGCCAGACCCCTCTCTTTAGAAGAGGGATTACAGCACCCAGTGAAACCATTTTGAACTTTTTTCTTACAAGGAATTTTTTCAAAGCTCTCAGGTCCAGGATAGGACGGAGGCCTCCCATTTTCTTGGGAATCAGTAAATACCTGGCGTGGTGGAAAGGGTTTGACCACTTAAGCCGCTAGGGGGGTGGAGAGTTCCACTTGCAGTACTTGCTGGTTCACCAAAAACTCCCATGAGGAGAATGGAGGGGATTTCAGGGAAGCATGTCTAAAGTTCAGTCTGTACCCCCGATGAAGAATGGACAGGACCCATTGGTCCGAAGTGACCAAGAGCCAACAGTCTGCAAAGAGTTGCAAGCAGCCTCCGACTGGGGGATCGTTCGTTGCAGGCACGGGTTGCTGGCTTAAATTCCTTTGCATGCAGACAAAATCCCGTGGCAGGATTCTGCTGCAGGGCTGGCTGTGGTCGAGGGGCGCGCAGCTGCCACATGCGTGTCCTGGGCACAGCACTCAGACTGCGCCCTACCCGCTGGAGGATAAGGACGGTCCCGACTGTAACACATGTACATACCTGGGAGCTCTCAGGATTTCTCCCTGAGACTCAGGAAATTTGCATCAGTTGCAGGGTCTCAGGGGAACACTAGAAACCTCGGGGTCTGCTCAGCTACTCCCCTTCCTCAGAAAGCCTGCAGAGAACAGTCACCCTGGGGCAGACACTGCAAGCAGCATGTGGGGAGAAACTGGAGAGGGGCTGCAATACACACAAAACTCATCTGCAGCTGTGATTCCAGGACTTGGGAAACATTCAGATAAGGGTAGAATGAGGATGCATAAGTCATGGAGCTGTGATTTATAGGAGGGAGCAAAGAGAGTGCCTGGGTGAGGAAGAGATGAAGGGGGAAGTATGCTGGGTATTCTCGCGGGGGGGGGGGGGGGGGGGGGGGAGAGAAAGACAGGTGAAGGTGATGGGTGGGATAAAACTAAAGTGTAGATTAGTCAGATGGTGGGTGATAAAAGAGAGAAAGCTGATACATATTATTCCATTCTTCCCCCTCCCCCACCTTCTGCTAATCAACAGCAATCTCAGGGGGACCACAGCTCAAAAATTCCCATGTATGCACATGTAAAAAGATATGGCCATAAAGTTAATCTGAGTTGATGTGAGGTTATCCACAATGATGAGCATACATAATATGGTTGGGCATGGACCAAATGCAAATAGATCGCCATGTAAATTAATGGCAGATGCCCTGCAAACCAGACTAGCAGGGTAGGACTCTCAAGGCCCAGGTTCTTTTTCTGGGACCTCCCTAAGAATTATCCAGAGATGGTGTGGTATCTGTGCTTTTGGGACCACACAGATCCCAATTTCAGCTGTCCTATAGAATACATTATGATATGACTACATGGGTGGATGGGTCTTAGTATAGCAACTCCCCAACCTAGTCTGACCCAGTCCAGTTTTAAAATTATGCATGAGATAAATTTGCATAAATCAGAGGTCTAGTATTTGCATATTTATTTCTTGCAATATTCATTTCGGATAGCTTATTAATCAAGTTTACTTAGGGAATAGCCACTGCTTTTAATCGCATCAGTAGCATGGGATCTTCTTGGTGTTTGGGTACCTGCCAGGTTCTTGTGGCCTGGTTTGGCCTCTGTTGGAACAGGATGCTGGGTTTGATAGACCCTTGGTCTGACCCAGCTTGGCAATTTCTTATGTACTTATTTCCTTGGACGGTAAAAGGGACGTCTCAAACTGTCTTGATGACTTCTGCCAGAGGACTGAGGATCTGAGGTGCTGGCGGACAGATGCTGGAGGGTTTTGATATAATTCTTTAGCTGTGCCACTGCTTCCTTAATTTTATCTCCAAAAATATTTTACCCGGTACAGGTCACTCCTGCACTTCCGGGCAGAGGTCAGAGGCCCAAAACCAGGCCATACGCTGAGCGCCTATGCCTGCTGCAGCAAACCCTGCCACCATTTCCAACACATCATAAGCGGACCAGACCTCATACTTGCACACTCCAGCCCCTGCTGAATCACTTTCAGGATATCCTCCTGATGTTGTTGCGGGAGGCATGCCACCAGATCTTGACCTTGTTTCCAGAGGTTCCTGGAGTAACGGCTCATATAGAGTTGGTAACATGCAATCTGGGCCGCCAGAATGGACCCTTGGAAGACCTTCCTTCCTATAGCGTCCAGGGCTTTGTGATCATGACCTGGGGGAGCTGAAGCATGGATCCGTGACCTCTTTGCCTTTTTAAGGCTGATTCCACCACTACCAACTGGTGTGGAAGCTGGCCACGTTCAAACCCCATGGTGGATTGCACCAAGTAAACAGTAAATCTTTCGGTTTACTGGGGGGATCAAAATGGGATGCTCTAACAGCTGGACAAAGAGATCCTTAAAGATGTCATGCACTGGTACTACACCACTTCCATAGGGGCATCCACAAATTGGAGGACTTTCGGCATCTTATGTCTGGAGTCCTGCTCAGTCAAGAGTTGGAATGGCATAGATTCTGCCATAGTCTTCACAAAGCTGGCAAAAGTCAAGTCTTCTGGCAAAGATCTACACCTCTCCTCCAGAGGAGAAGGCTCAGAGGGCAAGTCCTCTGAGTCCTCCGAAGAGGACGGGGACTCCTCATCCTCCCAAGGGCCATAGGGAGCACCCTCTTCACTCAGAGTGTCCAGGGACACCAGAAAGGGAGCCCCCACTGCACCCCAAGACCGAGAACCCGAAGGCACCAGGAGCCCCAAAGGCATAGATGCAGGCAGTGGCAGCCCTGCAGGCACCGAAGGGTGCGCTAGTACCGGAGGCCCCGCGGGCACCAAGGGAATCAGGCACAAATCCCAAAGAGCTCGGGAGGGGTAATGCCAACCAAGGGGACGTCCACGGGAACAGGGCCATCAAACTCAACAGTCCTCCATCAGAGGAATTGACCACTGGAATAGCGACCGGTGAGGGCCGCACCGGTGCCCCCTGCAGAATCGAGGGCGCTCAGGGCACCGGAAGAGGCTGTGTCAGCAACACATTGAGCAACAAATCCAGCCGCTCTTGCAAAGATGCGAGCACTGATGAGTCGGCTCCAGTGGCAGCCCCAATGGGGCTGGCGACTCGATGCCTTGTAGGGCTCAGCCAACCGCACTTGGCGCTCCAATTCCTCCTCAAATGCCGATAGCACAGCGCGGGGAGGAGGAGACAAAACCATATCCCCATTGGAGCCCCGAGGGGGATCAGTGCCCATCACTGGAACCGGTGGGGATCACCTCAGGCCCTCAGCCTCGGAAGGTGATACCTCCTCAGGCCAGGGTTGCTTCAGGGGCAGCTCAGTCTGTGCCTTCCTGAGCTTGGAGCCATGGGAAGATGACGATGCTTTCTAGATTTCCCCCAATGCTCGGCCCAATCTTTCCTCGGAGCCAAGGGAGACAGCGAGGATCTGGACCTGGAATGGGAAGAGACAAAGCGGATGATACCTCGCGCCCAGTTCCACCTGAGAAACTGGCGGTGGGGAAGATACTGCATGAGCTGGGGGTCGCTGAGACTTCACATCCCCTAGGTGTCGACACCCCCTATGCCGAAGTCAAGGGTTCAGACTTTCTGGCGCCAAACAACTTTTCCATCTTGTCGAGGCGCTCGCAACAGCCCTTAGGAGTCATCTGTGCACAGAAAGTGCAACCATGGATGTCATGCGATGCCCCCAGGCACAAAATACAGACCTCATGGGGGTCTGTGATGGACATAGTCTGGGGACACTGAGGGCAACAGCGAAAACAGGACGCCATCAGAAAAAGAATGTGGCACACAGTCTATGACCAGCAGCCAGCGGGAAGCGGCACCGTTGGGAATCGACCACAAAACGTAAAACCTTACCACGGTGCCTGATAACTAACCCCAGGAGATTAAGGGACCCAACACGACCCAAAAAATGTGAATAAAACAGTTTTCCAAAAGGTTTAGAATGAGCTCCAGAGTCATGAAACAAAAGCTTTGCAAATAAAGAGAGACTGAAGAGGTACCCTGCTTGGCCGTGTGGATACTGGCATGCTGAGCATACCAGGCTCCATCCATACTGCCATACCAGGCTCCATCCAAAGTCGTCACCCATGTGCGAGGACTACCATGTTGCTTGTCCTAGGAAAAAAAGATGCTCTATTGTTCTGAAGAAAGCAGCATTAGTCATAAATATACATCAAATAAAATTTGCTTTTTCTAGCACAGAACCTGCATTCTGTGCCTCTATCAATATTATAAACTGTTAGCAGTGTGAAACAGCCTCCCCCCCAATTATTGTAACCTAAGAATATAAGAGGAAACAGACCACAGTAATCTAGAAAGTGTTTCAGTTAATGCTTCAACTAAGAGAGCTCAATTAAACATTAGAGCTTTGATGGAGATGAGCAGGAAAATGGCAGTGATATATAAATGAAATGACAGCAATGAAAAAAAAAAAAAGAAAACCTAGTAATGTGCTGTCGCAACAGCCTGCAATCTCTGGAGACAGAATTGTACATAAGTGAGACACAGCCAGGTCTTCCAAAATATCCATTGCTACCCTTATCAAGGCTGAACACCAAGGCATATTATCAATAAAGCAGATTTCCTTTCTAGCTCACCCCCTAGCAGTAGCTGTGATGTTATAGGTTCCAGGTGCCAGCAATCTGTGGTAATGGCCAGCTTCACTTGTTGTGATGTTATGATCAATGCCAGCCACTGAGATGACTGCATTCTCAATTCCAGAGGCAGTGACCGCATCTCTGACAACTCCTTTGATGCCAATATGCACCTATGAAACAGAAATAAAAGGGACTGCTTAATGTTTACAGTGAGCATCTCAATGCCTTTACTGCTCAGCACACAACAGGACCGGCAGTGTAAAGCAAGTTCCTATCCCACTATCACCTAAGAGCTTATCTAGCAAGTGGTTAAGTATCCCTGAAATTCATGAGGTTCACCTCGTACAGTACTGTTTATATTGAGAATGCTTTTATGGGAAATACAATGGAAAAATAAGTCCATCCAAGCAACTGCAGCTAGCCCATGAACAGGCATTATCCATTCCACTATCTAAAAGATCTGATAAAAATCAGACTTGTAGAGTAACCCAAGTACATGCTTTTTTATATTGGCCATAAAGATAGCCATGATTTCAAAACTTACTCTAATAAAATGTAAGTTTTATTAGCTTTTTTAAAAATTATGAGGCTTCCACCCTGTATTTCAATTAAAGACACTAGAACAGTCCAAAGAAATTGAAGTCTGATCTATGGTAAACATTGGGCACCTTGAAGTACTGTGTGTCATACACAGCACTCTTCCAGACTGTATTAACTGTGCACATAAAAGGAAGGCTTTCTGTGCTATATAAGCACTTGGAGATGGAGGATGAAAGGGCAAAGGTATTGACTTATTAGAACAGAACTTCTCCCCTTCCTGTTAGAGAAATCTCATCCTCTTAACACTTTACTTACTGGTCCTCTCACAGATAAAGGGCTGGCCAGAGTACAGCACTGAGGGTGTCCATCAGGAGCAAGTTTACAATTATTTTAGACTTCAAATTTGCTCTGGTAATCTGCATGTTTGTCCTAACACACAGGGGATTTTCCTTCTGCATCTATCATAATATTGGCAGTCAGTATTTATTTTATTTATCAAATTTCTAAACCACAATCCCGGCATCTCATAAGGTCACCAAAAGTGACCCCCAAGGGCATGCAGCAGAACAAGCCCTATATAATTTGCTAGGCATACAATGTGTACTTTTACCTCCTGTAATACAAAATACCAACATTAATGTAGAGTTTGCTGCATTTCTTATATCAACGTGCTCAGCAAACTAGTTAGGTGAATAGTTAGATTATAAGAAAGGTCTAGGGACCTCCATTAGAGAGGCACCTGCCTTCGTATGCAAAGATCTTTTTTTTTTTTTTTTTCACTAAAGTGCCAAGAAGGTTTCTACGGTTTGTAGGTTTATGTGTACTAGATGCACAGTTGATGAGGGTTAAAAAATAAATCTTCAATGTTGCTTCACGGAAGATTAATTTCTTGGTTATTATGTATGATGCTCAGTTTAACTCCCTGGATGAGCATTCTTCTGCAATTTTATATGATATTAATATAATGAGATATAAAAATGATGACTGAACCAACACCCTAGCTCGTTACCTTTTCAACAAATGTGATCAGAGACTCCCGGTTATATTCCCACTCCTGGGACAGATGAGAAGCTGTTGGATACTTGCAACAGGACAATTCAAATGTCACCTCGAAACAGTTACCAAACACATAATTATAGTCCTGCATTCCACCTGCATTAGAGAAGGAAAATGTAAACTCTCATACTATGCACTGTGCCAGCAACAAACTGTAAAGTCTAGATGTCTAATTGGATCCCAGATCAGAGTAGGGACTCAATGCATCATTTAATAGAATTACAGGAAGCAAAACAGACTGTTTTAATAAGATGATCTTACAGACCACGGACCTTTGCAGAAAGCCACCTTGTCATTTTGCGCATTCTGCCCCTTGAACCAGGTTTTTACATTTCCCCAGACTCCTATGTTTGACAGTCTGATCAGCTTAATTGGTGGTCCACTGTGTGAATATGGCTGAGAGATCTAGGAGGATCAGTAGTTGCATGCAGTCCGTAAGAGATACCAGTAGTGTATCCTGTACAGAACCCCAAATGACCTGGGTCTTACCCATTACCCTCTTCAAGAAAGTCACTCAATTGTCTCATGACTACAGATTCCAAAACTTTGGCCAATGTAAGGGGACTTTGATATTGGGTAGTATTTGGCACATTTTGAGGCATGTCGTGTAGGATGATTTCAGCATAAGTTTGATGTGGGTTATTTTAATTGGTCTGGGTAGTATCCTTGCTGGAGGAAAGATTTACAATTTTTACTAGGTAGGGTAAGATAGATTGTGGTAGGTCCTTGTGGAGATGAGCGGGACATGGATCTGATTAATATATCTTCCATTTCCAACTTGCCCTGAAAGTTTTCTAAATGTCCTCGGTCTATATTGTAAAACCGTTCAAGAATGATCAAATCAGTTTCCTCCATCGTTGGTGGAACAGGGTTTGTATCGCCTATCTTAGCTGTTGTGATAGCAGGGGGGTGTGGGGTCTCTCTGGAAAATTCACATTTGCTTATTTTCTGTTAGTAGATGGATAAAGGGCTTGGACAGGGAGGATCTCTTGATTGCTTCCAGTTTGTTGGCTTGATCCTCTCCTTTTGCTATTTCTGGTCCATTGTGGGTTTTTGTGTCTTGTTAGTCTTAGTATGTTTTTGCTTCTATTTTTCTATACTAGGAGAGGTGGAGATGGTCATTGTTAGGTTTTGGTAATTTGGGGGGGGGGGGGGGGGCGAGGGGGCAGGGAGCCGATTATTTTACCATTGTTTTCCCTAAGGTAGCACCTGTTGCTGCCTTTATGGTTGGCTTATCCTCAATACCTAGTTGAGGGTCTGTCTCTAGCATTTTTATGTTTCAACGATTTTTTTGGATTTTCCATAATGATACAAGAAGGAAGGTTTGGCACTGACCTTCCTCCAATTTACAACCAAACTTTATACATTCACACACATCAGAACCTGTCTCTAGCATTTTTTGGTCTTTGTCTCTGGCCACAACACTCAATATAATTGTAACTTATTCTTCACCACTAAGCAAAGCTAATCCCCATCGGTAACTGTGATTAATTCTCCACAAGTCGATTTGTCAAGTCAGTGGTGCAAACAACGCCATACAAGGTGACAGATTCTTGTGGCACATGGAAAGAGAAAAGCAGAGAACAGCAGCAATGGGTTATAATGCCCAGCAGAAGAGGACAGCCAACAGCTAGCTACTGTACTACAAGAATAAAGGAAAACTAAAAAGGCTTAAGAACATAGTATAATGCAAGACATTTTTTTCCAAAATTTGAAGAGAGAAAAGTTACATGAAAAGCAGGAAGTGCGAGGTTGGAAATGGGACAGAAATAAGACTCTCCTTCCTCCTCTATTGCAGAACAAGGCACAAGCCCCAGGGAGGACAAGGTTTAAGCTCCCAGTGCCAAAAAGGCACAAAGAAGGGATAGAACTCAAAACATATTCTGATAAACCAATCATGGATTACAATCCTAAAGGAACTCTCCCTCAAATCACTAAGATGGCTTTTAAAAACGTAATTGCCAAAAAACCAAAACAAAACAAAAACACAAAACAAAACAGTGCAGCTCTACCAATAGATGCCGAGGAAGCTAAATTACCTCAGTCACTACTGGCAGCAGAAGGAAGAGATTCACCAGCACACAGGCATATGAAACAACCAAACATAGGATTCATTTACCAAGCAATCTGCACCTGATTCAAGCACTGTTTTATTTTTAACTGAAACAGACCTTCATTTCAAGGAGTCCTATGTTTAGTTCTGGATTCCATATCTCAAAAAGAATAAGCTCAGAACAAAGGCGGTGCCCAGAAAGGTAACCAAAATGGTGTAGGGTCTGTATCAGAAGACTTATGAGGATCTAAATATGTATATTCTGGAAGAGAGGAGGTGCAGGGGAGATAGGATACAGAACCTCAGATAGCCAAAAGGTTTTAATGATGCACAAATTTCATATCTTTTCCATTAGAAAGTCATGACTCAGAACCAACATGAGGAAACTTTTCTTCATGGAGAGGGTGGTGGATGCCTAGACGGCACTTCCAGAAGAGGTGGCAAGGATGAAAACAGTAAACTAATTCAAAGGGGCATGGGATAAATACTGGGGATTCCTAAAGGCTAGACAGAGGTAGAAATGAAGAAAAGAGTACATAGGGGTAACCTGCACAAAGAGGCTGATACTATCCTTAACAGAAGATATGGGAATTGCTACTCAATCAATTAACTTTGATGTTTTTGATTCAAAACCCTCTCCGCTTTAACGGTGGGGGCAAAAGACAAAAAGGATTCAGACAACCAATGCTGTACCCCAACTCTTACGGTCTGGGGTACTGATATGCAGACATTAGGGGAAAAGCACAGGACTGCTTCTACAGCCAAGTCCAAAAGCAAAACACATTCAAGTAGCATTATCTGAATTAACAAGAAGGCTGTTCACACCATAAAAATATTGCTAGCAGTAATTTTGTTTATTAATATTACTGCCCTTAACATAAGGCTTGAAGATAACCTGCATGGAGTGGCATTTACTACCATAAGAAACTTACTGGGCAGACTGGATGGATCATTTGGTCTTTTTCTGCCGTCATTACTATGTATCTCACTATCAGGCCCATACAGTAAAGTGCGCGGGAGAGCCGGCGCTCCAAGGTGAGCACCCATTCTCCCAACGCGCACCCAAGGCACCTCTCCTGGGCGCGCAATTCTGTATTTAAATTAGGGCCCACGCTAATAAGGAGGCGCTAGGGTCACTAGCGCGTCCCTAGCGCCTCTTTATTGGCAAAAATGGCGGCTGTCAGTGGGTCTGACAGCTGATGCTTAATTTTACCAGCATCTGTTGTCGAATGTCAGCATGGCCGCTGAAGGCCATAGGTTCAGAACACGGACGCCGGCAAAATTGAGCATCCGTTTTCCAACCCACGAGCAGATTTATTTATTTATTTTTTTAGATTTTTGGGGCCTCCGACTTAATATCGCTATGATATTAAGTCGGAGGGTGTACAGAAAAGCAGTTTTTTCTGCTTTTCTGTACACTTGCCCGGTGCCGTCTGAGTTAATTTCTGAGAGTAAAATGTGCGGCTTGGCCGCACATTTTACTTTCTGTATTGAGCGTGACTAACTAATAGGCTCATCAACATGCATTTGCATGTGATGTGTGCTATTAGTTTCATGGCGGTTGGCCGCTCGTTTTTCATGCACTATTACCCCTTACTGTATAAGGGGTAATAGTAGCGCGTCAAAAACGCGCCCAAACGGGGGCTAACGGTGCGTGCGGCCTTAGTGCACCATTCTGTATTAACCTGATTGTAGGGATTAATGTGAAGGTTTCTGTCGCTTCTTGTAGCATTTAGATCTCTCTCAAATCCAAGGTAATGTTATCCAATGAAGGTGAGAGTTCATATCTGGATTACAATCCAACACACCAGAATAAATTAATAACTACTGAAAACACATACTACACTGCTGGTTGAACTCTAATCTTTAAATAAAGGATTTTGGATTTAAGAGGAAAGCTTTAAGAAATGTATCTGTGTTGCAAAAGCCTTCGCATGATTATGGAAAACCTTTACTAAATAACTAAATATCTAAAGCTGAATATATCACATTACCTCAAGGAGATGATCAATAAGCACTTACATTAACATAAACATTTTATTAGATCCTAACAGCATAAAACAAACTATGGAGAAGACCAAGTTCCAAGTTTATTCTTAAGGCATCATTTCCCCAGGTAAATCAGTAATCTCACAACTGTGAATCTATTAAAGAGTAACACCCACAACCACCCTATGTTGGCAAGAAGGAAACCACAGCTGCCTCCCCTCCTGTTACTTTTCAGTTTTGCCTGGTTTTTGTTTTCACTTGGACTCTTTCTGCACACAGTACAGACCCACACAAAGTGTGATGCTGAACTGAGCCTCCCCATAGGCCTTGCCCAGCCATGCAGTTAGATTTACCTTTTTCTTTACATTCCAGTTTTCTGTGAGCAGTGGAGCTACATATTCTACAACTTCCCGTTTACAACAGAGAGCTTTGAAACTATAGGTCCTACAGCTGAATATCACCAGAGACAACACTTTACTATGAACCTTGATCAAGGCACTTCAAGCCTCTGTTGGTAGCCATTAAACAAGCAATGCTTATGTGCAGCCCTCCGTTCCCTTAGAAATGATACAGGCAAACCCCATACATTAGCCCATAAATGTGTATTCTAATTCAACACAAACTATGTATTGCAAACTAATTTTACTTCCAGGTACTTCTAAACGAAAACCAAAGATTCAGTCATGAAGATTCTTTCTTTACCTTGACAATTCTTGAGACAACAGCTTTGGCAATCATTCCTGTTTGACTGCTCCTAGCTCAGTATATTAGATCGAAAACATCACCATTTACAGATGCTAACGTGTCCACTAAAAACAGACAGATCCTTGTACATACATTTCTGTAACAAAATTCAATTCAATTCAATTTATTTAACTGAATATACCACGGTTTATCAGAATTGTTCACAATAGAAATACTCAACAAATACAATCAGATTAAATACAGTAATTCAGCTTAATAAAACAATTAACAAAATACAAACCATTAAATAGTATAAAAAGCAAACAAAACAATATCAAATCAATCAAAATATAACAGCAGTCATCACAAATTCAAAGACAGAAATAGAGATAATGAATCAACTGCAAAAACAAACCATAACATTTAACATAAAAACAATCTGCACTTGCACTCGATGTTCAAATGTGTAAGCTGATTAAGATAGCTGAGTTTCTTAAAGATTATTATGGATGGATTTCATAATGAATGTTAGTTTTGGATGCATTTCAAACCTCACTTAAGAAATATACATAAACGCCTTGCCCTCATGCCATATTGTCATTATTTCTTTCAGCAAATGAAAATGCACATAGCATCCTCCACCCTATGCACACAGTCAGCTGTTGTGCGCACCACTGAACTGCCCTTCAGTTTTACAAGCACACTCTTGCCCCAGGATAGACAAGGGTATGCCCTGTCTTTATTTGTGGATCAGGATGTTAGAGCTCCTGGAAAATGTACATTAGATGAATCTTTAAGCTGACTGCTCTATTCGGATCTATGTACGAAGCTAGCAAGCAGTCTCTATCCATGTTACACAAAACAAAGCAAACAAACAAACAAAAAAAGAAACAGCAGCTTTGGAGCATTTCTGATAAGTTATTTTTACTTCAGTTCCCTCTGCCGTTACTGTGTTGTTTCAAAGATACATGGAGAAAAGCATTAGTACATCCGATGATCACATTTATGACAGCCAAAGTTTTCAAACCTCACTACCTGTAACATGATTCACAAAACTTTGTCATCAGGGAAAATACAAATAACCCACCCCAAAATTCCTCCCAGTGGAATTCACTCCCAGCCCTCGAGGGCCGCCAACAGATTATCCCTAATGAATATGCATGAGATGGCTATGTGCATGCACATTGCCTCCACTGTATGCAAATCTATTTCATCTATTCATTAGGACCTGTTAGCAGCCCTCGAGGGATGGGAGTGAATACGGTGAAATTTGTTCTTACCTAATAATTCCCTTTCCTTGAGTCCTGCTAGACTATTCTTTATACTTGGGTTTTCCCCACTCCACAGCAATGAGAAATTACTATTTATCTGATAATTTCCTTTTCTTTAGGACAGCGGAACAAGTGGGTTATGCACCTCTACCAACAGATGGAGATAGAGCAAACTGACATCACAGTATATATACGCCTGCAGTGACATCAGCCTGCCAGTATTCTCTTCAAAAGCAACTGTGGACAGACTAGCAAAAAACTTGATTAAAAACAGATAACCATTTCAATACTCAGTCAACAAGCAATACTGAGTTAAAACAAGAATGTATTAACACTAGTCTAGGGACTGGATTAATACCTACCAGTAATCCCTGTAATACACAGCCATTGAGGAGGACCATAATACAACCATTTGGCAGCCAAGGGTGGGAAGCTGGATTCATCAGACTGTCCTAAAGAAAAGGAAATTATCAGGTAAGCAGTAATTTCTCATTTCTTAGCGTCCAGTCAGATGAATCCAGAACAAGTGGAATGTACCCCAAGCTACTCCCAAATAGGGCAGAAGGCTGTCCGTGCTCCAGTCAAAACCGCACGCACAAAGGCTGCGTCCTCCTGGGCTTGTCCATCAAGATAATACCTGGAAAATGTGTGTAACGAGGACCATGTCGCAGCTCGGCAAATGTTGACGGGAGACAATTTCACAATTGACACTGCCTGAGCCCTAGTGGAATCAGCCCTGACCTGACTAGGTAACGGCTTCCCAGCATCAACATATGCAGCTGCGACTACCTCCTTAATCCAGCAAGTTATTGTAGCTCCCCCCCCTCCCACCCCCGAGGCCAGCTCTCCCTCCCTAGTACCGCCCTGAAGAAGGACAAACAGGCTATCCATCTTCCGTAAAGGTTTAGTAACCTCCAGATACCTGACAATATGACTCGACAACAAAGGGTTGCAACAGGCGATCCTCTTCTGCAGCAGGGAGCTGGAGCTGGACTGATTCAAGTAAAAGTCAGTGACCACCTTCGGTAGAAAAGAAGGAACAGTACACAGCTGTACTGCCCCTGGAGTCACCCGAAGGAATGGCTCCCGGCAAGACAAAGCCCGCAGTTCGGAAACCCTATGCACAGAACTAACTGCCACCAGAAACACCGTTTGAGATTAGTAACCACATTTCAGGCTACAAACTGGACTAAAATATAGGGCTCACTAAGAAATCCAATACCAAATTAAGACTCCATAAAGGGCACCAGAAATCGCAAAGGAGGATGAAGATGTTTCACTCCTTTCAGGAAATGGGCCACAAGAGGATGAGCCGACAAGGAAGCACCATTCACCTGAACTCTGAAACAGACAAGAGCCACTACTTGTACCTTTAAGGAATTAAGGGCCAAGCCTTTATTCAAGCCATCCTGCAAAAATTCCTAAATGAGCTGGATCTTAACCGAACAAGGAAGGAGTACCTCAATCTTCACACCCAGCCTCAGACACTTGCCAAACCCGCACATAGGCAGAGAACTTTCTAGCTCTTAGCAAGGTGGAAATCACTGCCGCAGAATAGTTTCAGCAAGCACGTCCTTTCAAGGGCCATACCATAAGACAAAATCAAGTCTGATATTCGTGAAGAACAGGACCCTGCCACAACAGATCCCTGTGCACCGGAAGCTGAAGAGGCGGTTCTGCTAGGAGCCAACACAGATCCGCATACCACGGTCTAATGGGCCAATCTGGAGCAACCAAGAGCACCATCCCTCTGTGGCACTTGATTCTTTGAATCAATGTGCCTAACATGCACCATGAAGGAAAGGCATACAGCAACTTGTCTTCCAGCCACTTTTGCACTACGGCATCAAGCCTCAATGACTTTGTCCCTCTCCCGCAACGGAAAAATCATGGAACTTTTGCAATGTGAGAAGTTGCCAGCAGGTCTAGGAACGGGAGACCCTAGCAATCCAGAAACAGCTAAAACGCCTAGTCTGACAATACCCATTCTCCTGGGTCTGGACTCTCCCTGCTAAGAAATTCTGCTCTTACATTGTCTTTTCCTGCTATGTTCGAGACAGATCATCTGGAGATGCACTTCCGCCCATTCCATACGTTGATCTATTTCCTGCAACATTTGTTGGCTCCTGGCTCCTCCCTGCTGATTGATGAAAGCCAAAGTCGTTGTACTGTTTGACATTATCTGGACCGATCGACCCTACAGCCTGTCGCTGAACTGCAAACATGCCAACCGGACCACCCTGACTTCCAGCAAATTGATGTTCCAGAGAGACTCTTCTGCATTCTAGCACCCTTGTGCCATTAGCTCTTGACAGTGAGCTCCCCAACCAAGGAGGCATGCATTTGTCAGTACTAGCCAGTCCAGTGGCACTAGGGAAACGTCCCTCATCCCAACTGCCACCACTGCAGTTGGAAGGAGATCTCCATCGGCAGGGGAGCCGAATCAAATAGTCCTGAGACTGGGGGTTCCACCAAGATAGCAGGGAGCACTGCTAGCCCTCACCACCACTTCCAGGTTGCCGCCATTAGGCCAAGTACTTGCAGGTAGGACCATACGATCAGACACAGAATGTTCATCAAGAGACAAACCTGTGCCAGCAACTTCTGAATTCAAGCTTCCAGCAGGAAAACCTTGCCCTACTTCATGCTGAACCGAACTCCGAGATATTCCAACAACTGAGCAGATTGAAGACTGCTCTTGGCTAGGTTCACCACCCAGCCGAGCTCCAACAGGGAAATCACCTTACGAGTCACCAGGCAGCTCTCTTCCATTGACTTGACTCAAATCAGCCAGTCGTCCAAATATGGGTGCACTAGGATCCCATCTTCTCTCAACTCTGCAGCAACTACTACCATTACTTTGGAAAGGTTCCTGGGAGCAATAACCGGACCAAAGGGCAGTGCTCGAAACTGAAAATGGAGTCCCAGAACTGCAAACCGCAGAAAGCATTGATGTTCTAATCAGATGGGAAAGTGAAGACATGCCTCAGAGAGGTCCAGAGAGTTCAGAAATTCCTGATTGCACAACCATTATCACAGAGTGCAAAGTTTCCATGTGAAACTCCATACTGAATCTCCACATTGGATCTCCATTGAGATCCAGTATGGGACAAAAGGAGCCCTCTTTCTTGGGCACAACAAAATAAATGGAATATCGGCCTAACCCACTTGCTCTGGATTCATCTGACTGTCCTAAAGAAAAGGAAATTATCAGGTAAGTAGTAATTTCTCATTGTTGTGGAGTGGGGGGAAACCCAAATATAAAGACTAGTCTAGCAGCACTCAAGGAAAGGGAATTATCAGGTAAGAACAAATTTCACCGTATTCACTCCCCCACCCCTCAAGGGCTGCTAACAGATTCAAATGAAAAGATGAAATAGATTTGTATACAATGGAGGCAATGTGTCGGCTTTGGCATTAATTTGGCCACAGCCAGAGGTCCCCACTGTTCCACTATTATCTGGAAAGTCTCCTGACTAGTTCCCATTCTCCTGAAAAAGTCTGCTTTAACATTTTCTTTTCTTGCAATGTGTGTTGCTGACAGAGACAGGTCCTTTCTGCCAAAATGAATATCCTGTTTGCTTCTTCTGCAAACCTAGGGCTGTGGGTTCCCCCTTGTATGTTCAGGATGCTATTGCTATGGTACTGTCTGAGAGGACATGGACTGCTTTTCCTTTTATCATTGGTCGGAAGTCCAGAATGCCAAACTGCAGGCTGTTTATGGGTCATAAAGCTTCCTCCTCTAACTCCCCTGAGCCAGATGACCCTGGCAATGTGCTCCCCATCTGAATATGCTGCCATCTGTGGATAGAGACTACATCCATCTCTTTTATAAATGTTGGCAAGACTCAGTCCTATCTCACTTCTGCATCTGAGGAAACTCAAGAGGTGACAATCATAACTCAGACATGGGAGACCAGCGTGTCAATAGTGAATATGCTGTATTGGGTGCATGTGTGTCCAGGCCCACGGGACTAAATCTATGTGTCTCCAACTGCTATCAGGAGCACACTATACCCATTGGTCCTGAGTCAATCTGCTACACACTAGGAAACTATCACTAATCCCTACAGCTGCAGATAAAATCATACTCTGGGCTACCCAAGGGTGTGGAATACATTTACTTCCTCTATTATGTCGGTGACCCTCTTGGGGGGCAAGATCATGTGTCGTCCTACAATGTCAAAGAGAGTGACCAAGAACTCCAGGGACTGTGAGATGATTTTAGGTTATTTGCGTAGTTTACCACCCAACCTAATCTTTCTAGGCTGACATCTGGCGGTTCTCCTGGGCAGTTTTTGCTCTGATGGTACATCCTTATCTAGATGATTGGCTCATTATCCTTTGCTTGTGTAGAGCTGCTGCCACAACTACCATGACCTTGGTAGGAGGTCCTTGGGACAGACACAAGCCAAAGGGTAGAGCCTGGAACTGTTCACTAACACACAAAAGCAAAGGCGGCTTTGGTGAAAAGCCCCGATAGGTATATGAAGAGAGAATTCTGTCTGATCCAAAGACGAGGGAAATTTCTTTTCTTACTGCTACCATGACAGAACAGAGAGTGTGCATCCTGAAATAGGGTATACTTAAACACCACCTGTCAACCCTTTTTTTTTTTTTTAACAGTTTTTATTTGTAATGAAAATCATATGCCAGTTCACATTGTATAATATACAAAGACAACAGCATAAAATATTAAATCTGTGTTGCTAACATCAGGAAACTAAAACCTGAATCTCACTCTGTTTCGTCTGTTTGTGTTTAATTATTGATTGTATAAAAAGTTAACAGTTGCAAACTTAAAATGTGTGTCATTACTGAGTCATGAACCTGCTATTGTTATTCAAAAGCAAACTAAGCTAAACCGTCCCCTCTTCAAAAACCTCAGGTAGGTCCTGTTCCCATGCCCTCAGATGGGTATATTTATAATTAGGTCTTCCCATTGGTAGACGATATAGTCGAGATATGAGCTTATCCGACTTATCCGCTTGTCTACATAAAATTTCAAAGTCCGGGAGACCTTGAGCCAAATCGGCTTCAATTGCCCTGCGGTAGAAAAAGTGTCTAATCTGCAAATAGGCGAAAATCTCACCGGCTGGCAATTGAAATCTCCGACTCAACTGATCAAAGGAAATCAAACCTCCTGGTTCCCATATATGTTCAAATTTGAGTATTCCCCTACTTTGCCAATTTCGAAAGGCAGCCAGATATTGTCCAGGTGTAAATAGAATATTGTAAAATAGATGAGTGCTTTGATAGTAATCTCTGGTTCCCATTAAGGACGATTTCCAATGGGTTCAAATATTGTAAGTAGCCTGTACGGTAGCAGGAATAGTTGAGACCTGGTGCTAAGTATATTTGGGCTGCCAAACCATAGCATTAAGAGGTAAGGCCCCCACAATGGCCTGTTCCAATGTTACCCATAATGGTGGCTTGCTCATCTTATACTAATCTACCACTACTTTAAGATATGCTGCGGCATGGTACCAATGCAGACTAGGTACACCCAGACCACCCTGTGATTTCGGGCGGAATAATACGGAATATAAATTTAAGGATTCTCTACTGCCATTTTTCCAGCAGTTTGGCGGGTAGGGCAATGGGAAGTGCTTGAAATAAAGAATCCTGGGTAAAATGTTCATTTTGAGTACCACAATTCTACCCACCCAGGATATGTGGTAGCGGTCCCATTCTTCAAGATTTTTATAAATTTTTTCCATGAGCGGAGGATAATTTAGTAGGTACAAATCATCCTGATTGCCAATATAGATACCCAGGTATTTTATCTTCGACTTGGCCCATCGAAAGGGGTGATTCTGTTTGAGGTGTTCTACCATATCATCTGGTGTCGAGATATTAAGGAGTTCCGACTTGCCCCAGTTTATTTTGAAGCCTGAGACTAGGCTAAAATCCGTAATCTCTTGACTGATAGCCAGGAGTGAGTGAGTAGGATTTGTGACAGTAAAGAGAATATCGTCTGCAAAGAGTGTTAATTTGGAGGAAAATTCTCCCACCTGTACGCCCCATTATCTGGTCATATGTCGTATCCGATGTGAAAAGGCTCCAAAAAAAGTGTGAATAGGAGAGGGGAAAGAGGGCAGCCCTGTCTTGTGCCTCTACCTATTGGGAATGCCTGAGAGTAACCCCCATTTACTTTCAAGCAGGCCAGGGGTGAATCATAAAGTTCCTTTACCCAGCCTATAAAGTAGTCGCCCATCTTTATGGCCTTTAAGGTCTGAAACAGAAAGGGCCAGTGCACAAAGTCAAAGGCCTTCTCTGCGTCAACCGCTAGTAGAAGGCTAGGTATATCTCTGCATTTGGACCACCAGATGGAATTTACGGTTTTGCGTACATTATCTGACGCCATTCGTCCAGGAATAAAACCGGATTGATCAGGGTGGATTAAGCCTGGTAGAATGGAGTTCAGTCTATTAGCTAGAATGTTTGCGAGAATTTTCATATCCAAGTTTATTAAAGATATGGGCCTATATGAGCCACAAATGGTTGGATCCCGCCCCGGCTTAGCCAATATAGTTATTCCCGCTGTATTGGATACGGAAGATATAGATCCCGTGGTCTTCAATGAGTTAAACACTCGGACTAAGAGACATATCAGCAAGTCCGCGTATTTTTTTTTATAAAATATTGCTGTAAAACCATCTAATCCGGGCGATTTACCCATTTTTAAGCTTTTTATGGCCCGTGTGACCTTGGCTCCATTAATTTCTTTATCTAGCATTTCTTGTTGCGCCTGAGATATTTGAGAGAGGGGCAGTATGAAAATATTGGTGAATCTTCTCGTTATGTATAGCAGAATCAGTGGCATAAAGCTCCTTATAAAAAGCGTAGGAAGCGTTGCCGAATATCGCTATTGGTTGTTAACACTTTACCCTGCTCATCCTTAATTTTAACTATATTATTGATAGACATTTGGGTCTTGAGCTTGCGCGCTAATTGTTTCCCCGCCTTGTTGCCTCCCTCGTAATGGATTTGTTTTAACAATTCTAAGTGGTGTGCAATCGCAGCCACCTCTAGTCCTTCTAATTGTCGCCTGCAGTGGTCAAGACTAGCCAAAACCTTTGGGGAGCCTGTACGTTTATGCTGTGCTTGTAGAGCACGAATCGGAAGCTTTAATTTTTCTTTTTCTGTATTCTTTGGTTTTTTGACACGCATTGCCCTGGCTATCAGAAGCCCCCTTAGCACTGCTTTTAGGTAGTCCCAGAGATTCATAGGGGTAATTTCCCCAGTGTCATTTTGCTCTAGATATGCTGAGATATCCTTCTTAAATGCTATTGAGAAAGTTTCATCTTCAAGGAGGCTTTCATTAAGTTTCCAATATTGTGTGCCTCTGTCATAGTTGCTTAGTTTTAATGTAAAACCTATGGAGGCATGATCGGACCATGTGATGGAACCTATGAAGGAATTTGATACATTATTTATGTTAGCTTTCTCCACCAGAAAAAAATCAATTCTAGAGTAGGTCTGATGAGCCCTTGAAAAGAATGTGTAATTTCTGGAGGTGGGATTAAGCATCCTCCAGGAATCTAGGAGACTATTCTTATGCAGAAATGCTTTAAGAGCCTTTCTGTCCTTAACTAGAGTAGACCCCTGCCCCTTGGAATTGTCCAGATGAGGGTTTAAGGTCAAATTGAAATCTCCACCTAGAATGATGGTTCCTGCAGAGTGAGAGTCTATGATGTGATCCAATTTATTTAAAAAGGATCCTTGATTACTGTTAGGGGCATAGATATTGAGCAATGTGTATATTGCACCTGCAAACGCATGCCAGTTCTTCAAATATTACATCTTTGTGGATGGGTATGCCCACTCCAGTATATTTGCTGTGTTTCGTACAGGCAGTCCAGTACTGGTGTGGGAATAATGCATTTTTCATGGTGTGTTCATATCTGCATTCGAGATGTGATTCCTGGCTATAAGCTAAGGAAGTATGTTGTTGATGCAGTTCCTCAAACAAAACTTGACGCTTTCTATAAGAATTAAGTCCCTTTCAGATAGCATATTTAGTTCAGCCATGGATGGTGCTTACAGTTATCCCTACCTGTGTCAAAGTGATGAGCTTCCCTTCCAGGATGTGTGGCCTCCATCTACTGACATCTGCTCTTATCATAAAGGCGAGTAGATGACATACTAGTATGTTAATCCTGAAATTGTGATCTGCTTTTAAGCCATTACACTGAGTGCGAAATCTTCCCTGTAAGGCAACCCCATGAACCCTTGTACCCCTTGCAATCAGATCCCTATTAAGGGAGCTGTTTGCCAGTGTTAGAGAGGAATCTGCCCCCCCCCCACACTTGACCCTCCTCCTCCCACCCCTCCCCCCAGACATCCCACATACAAAATTTCACTATATAAGCATAGTCTGTTATCTCCCTCAATTAGCAAATATTACCCTGAATTGTTCTCCATCAATTCAAACTGTGTCCTCCGATTATCGAGTGCCCGCATTGTCAAACTGAAGATGTTAGCAATGCCCCCCTTCTGTTGAGATTAGCATGAGAAATCGCGCCCCTGTAGTAATTCAGGTAGCAGTAAGGGATATGGAGTCGCGTTCAGAGTTCCGCCGTAATCTTCGACCGCCCTTGGACACCCTCTGCCATCGGGGGCCGTCGTCCCACTGGTATGGTCGCCTCGAAGCCTGGATATCCTGCTTCCTTCAATATGGCGGCACCTTCCTGTTGACCTTATGATAGTTGCCTTGCAAGGTGAAGCCGAGACCGAAAGGAAATAGCCATCTGTATCTAACATTGTCCTTTCTTAAGGTTTCAGTAATAAGTTTCATATCTTGGTGCTTGCGGATTGTAGTTGGCGCCAAATCTGCAAAAATCATGATTTTATGGCCTTCCCAAGTCCATGTTGCTTGTGTCCTGGCGACTGTGGCAATATTGTCTTTGATGTGATAGTCATGAAATCGCACAATGATATCCCGAGGGTGATTTTTTCGATGAGCTCCCAGGGCTCTGTGAGCTCTATTTTTATCATTGCTCGTGGAGTTTCCGACACTGATGGCTCCTGCGTTTCCAAAAGCATGATGCTAATTTTTTCTATCACCGCCATGCAATCCTGGTATTCAGGGGTTTCGGGTATGCCGTGAAACCGCAGATTTTGCCTGCATGATCGGTTTTCCAGATACTCTACCTTTTCAGATAGTCTATTTCTTTTTGCAGGGTTTGGCGTTCCTCGTGGGCCAGCTTGATATCGTCAGCTAATGCTTCCGTTTTTGTTTCCACCTCGTAGATGTGGCAGCCATTTTCAGCCATCTCTTCCTTTATCTCATCAATAGATGTCATATCTCGTTTATGTTCTTGTAAATCTTGCCGGAGTTCGGCAAACCAGCATTTCATTTCTGATCTAGTGGGTAGATCATCAGCCAACGGGGGCAGTTCCTCAGATTGCAGAGCTGGGGGCGAAGCTTATTCTATTGCCACCATTGTAGTTGGGCCCGTGGATTCCTGTAAGTCTTGTTTTTTATACCAGAATTTTCGCAAATCCTTTGATTTCCTTCTATTTGACATCGGAGGTTGTTAATCCCTTTGTGGGTATGCTTTTTGTTGAAATGAAGGCGCTGATGCGGGAGATTTCCGTGGATTATAGGATGTCTGGAGCAGGAGCTCCAGATCAGTCAGCCATTCACTCCGATGACGTCACTCCTCCCCAGTGTCTGTCAATCCTTTTTAAGTGTATGAAAGGGTGAAAGGTGCCGACCTTTGAGATACAAAATACAGTATGTTCCCTATCCCCTTTCTTGGGAAGAGACTGGACTATAACTTCTAGATCCTATAACCTTACAAGAGTAGTTCTTTATCACCTCTGCTGCTACTCTAGGAGAACTCCGGCGCTTAACAGTAGGTCCAGGCAAGGTTCTCACCTGCTATTCTGCCCGGGGAGCATGGGTCAGGGCCGATAACTATACCTGCAGAAAAGATGGCAATCCTGGAAAAATTCTACCCACGAAAATGTAAAAAAATCCAGTGCATGCAAATTTATCTCTTGCATATTCATTGTGGATATCCTGAAAACCCAACTGGCTGGGGGTCCTCCAGGACAGGTTTGAGAATCACTGGTGTAAGAGAAAGGCCTTTGAAGGCTTCCTTATTTATGTTATTTATTTAAAATTACTTTTATTCCACTTTTCCTCACAACGTGCTTCAAGGCATTCACAATAATGCAATCAACAGATATTACATAAAAACAGACACCATAAACAACATTAAACCACTTAAACAATTACATTATTTATATGCTTCACTACAATACAAACAGGCCGATGCAATAGTGTGCGCTGCAGCCAGTGCATGGCTTAACACGCGATTGGACGTGCGTCCATAACCCCGATGCAATATGGAGATTAACACATACAAAACATGCGTCCAACTGAGCGCATAGGTAGTAGCACTCATCAGATGTAAAGTATATGTAGATGAGGCTATTAGCTAATCCCCGTGATTCAAAAAATTTCCCGCACCGCCAATGCACCCATTGAAACGCAGCAAATTTTATGCCAGCCCGGGGCTGATGTAAAGGTCTGCCATGCTCAAGGGCTCATTGGAAAAAACAAAAAGTCCTGCTTTCTATGATTCCTCCTACTAATATCATCACAACATTAAGTAGGAGGAACCGCAGAAAGCGGAATCATGTACAAAAAAAAATTGCAGGAAAAAAAAAATTTCTGGGCACCCAATATAGGCTGTGCATATTGTGCCGGTAGCAGAAGAAAACAGACGCTCGTATTGAGCATCCATTTCCTAGCCTGGACTGACAGCCACCTTTCCTGGGCACCCGATGCCGAGGAGATGCTCAATCATGAGTGCCCGTTTTAGGAGGTACTATTTTTTCATAAGTCTGTGGAAGAGAAACAAACCATTAATCATGGGCTGCAACTGATTGACAGGAAAATTGTTTCTTACCTGCTAATTTTTGTTCCTGTAGTACCACAGATCAGAAGACAGATCTGAAGTCCTTCAATCAATCTTTATTAACATGCATACGAATCTAACAACCAAAGCCGACTCAGGCTAAGTTTCGCCCAAAAGGCTGTTTCAGGGGCTGTGCTGGCAATGTTATTGTCATATAAATTCCTTCAAATGAGGAAAGTCTTGATGATATCCTAGTGGAATATTATAAACCTCATTGGTAATGTGTCTCTCTCAATATTCTATTGGAGTTTTGGAAGGAGCAACACGTATACAATAGAAATGTTTAAGCCATGTCTCTAAAACAATACCTTACAAAGGAAAATTATCAACAATGGTGACTACCATTAGTGCATTACTAAGTGTTCTAGTCTTAACGGAGTGCAAGACAAAGCCTGCAACTCAGAAATTCTCTTAGCTGACCATATGGCCACCAAGAAAACGACCTTAAGGGTCAAATCCTTAAGAGTTGCTCTCCTGAGTGGTTCAAAAGAAACTTCACACAAACCCCTGAGGATGAGATTAAGATTTCAGGATGGACAAACTTTCCTTACCGGCAGGTGCAAATTCTTTGTGTCCCCCCACCCTCCGGAGAAACCAAACCACATCCGGATAAGACGACAGAGAGGAACACTCTACTTTGCCTCGGAAACAGCCAAGAGCAGCCACCTGGACCCTAAGAGAGCTCAAAGGCAAACTCTTGACCAAACCCTCTTGAAGAAATGACAAGATATGAAACACTGTATATTTTAGAGCTTGCACTCTGTTAGCGATACACCAGGACTCAAAAACCTTCCAGACTCTAACATACGAAAGAGAAGTAGACTTTCACCTAGCTGTAACAGAGTAACAATAACCACTTCGGGGTACCCCCTGCACCTCGATTGCTGCCTCTCAAAAGCCATGCTGCTAGACAAAAGTGAGCAGCCTGGTCTGAAAATATGGGACCCTGACGAAGAAGGCCTGCTAGATGTCTGAAGCACATCAGACCGTCCTTGGACAAGTTAACTAGATCCACGAACCACGGCCGACGTGGACATTCTGAAACCACCCAAACTACTTTGCCCGGATGTCTCTCTACCCGCTGCAACAACTTGCCTACTAGAGGCCAAGGAGGAAAAACAAATCAGAACCTCCCAAGGCATCACCAAAGAATTGACGCTCTTGGTCCCGTGCTCTCTTCTCTGACTGAAAAACCAAAACGCCTTGGCATTCTTGCGAGTCACCATTAGAGTCACCTTGGGACAGCCCCACCTCTCGCAGATGAGCTGCATCGCCATTGACAGCTCCCACTCTCCCAGAGCTAACAAATGCAGACAAGCATGCTGCATAAAACTGGAACAAATAGCCGCTTGTAAACTCAGACACCTCTTGAGATGTACCTCCAATTTATGATCCTTCAAATCCGCAGACCCCGCAATCAGAATAGTCGTCTTCTTGGTAACAGCCGATACCGCAGCATCAACCTTAGGAGGGAAAAAAGGCCCAACCTCTGCTCAGGCAAAGGGTAAAGCTTCGCCATAGCCCTCCCTATCCTCAAGCCGGAGTCAGGAGTACCCCACTCCCGACCTACCAGATTCTTCACCGACTTATGATATGGGAAGGCTTTTGCTGGACCCCGCAACCCATCAAGGAATGGATCACCTCTTCCAGATCAGAGTCCGCCTGCAGAACCTTGACAACAAGCTCATCAAAAACCTGAGGAATCATCGGCTCTAACTCCTCCTTGCGAATAAGACTGATCACCCACAGAAACCGGAATCTCATCCGTAGCAACCCCTGGAGCCGTGCCGTCCGCATCCGGATCTACCACATGATTGTGCACCGGAGGCACCACCAGGCCCTCCTCAGGAGCATCGCCTGAGTCATCTAACCCATTAACAGCAATTCCTAGGGACGGAGCCAGGCACAGCAAACCCTGGACGAAAGAAGGTCACTTTCTCCAGTACTGTTCTGGTCTGGAACCTGCATCCAGATCTTTGGAAGGCCGGGCCCAGGTCCCCAGACTGGAGACCACTGCCTCCTGCTGAGCCAAATAGGCCTCGTGTAAAAGCAACACTAAATCTGAGGAAAAAGACTTGGAGGCGCCAGCCAACAGCTGAGAGGACCCAGACAAAGGCAGAATGGGATCATCTTCCCCATCTGCACCCCTCTGCTCCTCCCCGGAGTCTGAACAAGCCAGGGAAAGCCTCTGAGGAAAATCTCCCCTCCCCCCCCCCACCGCTGGTGCGACAAAGGCCTCATGAGACTTCAAAATAGCCGCCGTTCCCGCATCGGAGAACAGAGCCTCAACCCGACACACAGGAGGAACATGGGCAGGAGTCAGCCTTCTTTTTTTCATAGCCACTGGGCCATCAGATGGCCCCTCACCACTGGAACAGCCCGAGCACAGGCTGACAAGGTTTATCCGCAACTGCGTCGAGCCGCATGCATGACAACCCGAGCCATGCACCATGACACCCAGGCGGGAAACTTACCTTGCAAACGCGAACCAGCTCACAGACACTGCTACCACAAAACCTAAAAACGTCCAAGCTGCCAAAACAGTTTATTTTATTTATTTATTTTTCTATACCGAAGTTCAGGTAACAGTGTTGCCTATCACTCCGGTTTACATTGCAACATATAATAAACAATGACAAGCTTATGTCTTACAAGGAACAAGGGATGTGAAATAACTTGGATAACAAGACTATGGACCAGGACAGAACTAACAGCGAACAAGCCTTTGGGTAGGGAGCTTAGCTGTTAGGGAGGGGAAATTTATTCTTGATAAGTAAAAGAAAACAGGCTTGAGCATAGACTATGACAGTAAAGCCAGAAGCCATCCCTCCTAGCTTACTTAAGTTTCCTTCCTCTTTTTTTTTTTTTTTTTTTAAACAAAACTTTACCTAACCTCCTAGGCTGGAACACAGAGCTGAGAAAAACAAAAGGGAGAGACTGTAAAATCAGCTATCTGGAGCCTGCAGCCGCCTCAGCCACCTTGTGAATGGGAGGGATCTGGCCCACCAGATTTAACACCTCATAGAAGCAAGGAGCAAGCATACAAAAGGCTCACCAACCCCCAGCTCATCCACCTCAACCAAAAAGGTGCATTGACCCTTTTTCCTAAGAGCACTAGACTGACTCATCTTTTGACGAGAGCTCTTCCTCGTAGTCCAGGGAAGCTATTAAGGCTGGTGAGGACTTGGCTGAAAGGGTTCCCCTCCTACTGACCCAACCTTGGTCTGGGGTTCTTAAATTAGAAGTAAAGCCAGGCTTCTGCATAGTGCAGAAAGCCTGGGGCATCAATACCACAAATTCCAAAGAAAAACCCCTCCTGCCCAAGGCTGTGTCCAGAGTACATCAATCAGCTTCCCATACCTTCCCTGGAGTCCCCTTCAACTGAGGGTGACTGCTGGGCCCTGGTGGCCTGGAAGCAGCAGCTCCTCTCTTGGAGCGATTGGTGCTGACTCAGTTCCAAGGCCAAACCCGTCTCACAGTCCTATTCCTAAAAGCAGGCCTTATCCAGGGTGGCAGGGTAGGGCACTCTCTTGGACCTCCAGGTCACACACCTGCAGCCGCAAAGCTTTTTTTTTTTTTTTTTTTTTAAATCAGACTACTGTGCTCACATGCCTGTGGACTGTGCACTTGCTGGATATGCAGTGTGCAAGTTGGCGCTGCTCTCCCTCTCCAAATTCCCCCTGCTGTCAACAAAAGTTGTACTCACTACCCTCTGGGAAACTCCGAGACAGCATGTCGCAGCCCTGTTGTCTGCCAGGGCTTCCCTCCCTTATTGTTTTTTTGTTGTATTTTCCCCAGATTGTCTTTATTCCTTTTGCATAATACCAGGAGGAACAGCAGTAGTATGGTGAGGTGGGGAAGAGGAAACAGAGGGGAACCTCAGGACCCTTTTTTATTCTTCAAAACAGTCAGGTCCTCCTGGACCCCCCCCTACTCTTTGAAGGGGGGGGGGGGGTTCACTGCTAAGAGGGATCCTCAGTTCTCTAGAGAAGAAGGGCTGAAATCCTAGATTGCCTTCAATCAGGATCCTTCCGGAAAGGCAGCTCCACTAGGGAAAGCTGCCCCAAAGGACTGGGCCAGACCCTGGCTCTGGAAAGTCTGTCTGTACCTCTCTGCAGCTGCAGCACACAGGGGACTACTGGCGAGGGCTAGGGCCATTCTCCCTTTATAGCAATGAAGAGAGTGTGCCCTCTGGCTCCAGCGGCTGAGAAGCAGGGAAATGCCAAGTGTAAGGACTGGTCTAGCAGGAAGAAGAGGAACACTATCAGCCTCAAAATCATTTACAACTTGCCAGCTTCCTATCCATGGAGTCTGAGCTGCAGAAATAAACTTAAATGGTTAAGTGCGCGCTTCCTTCCCTCATGCTGGAAATACTCTGAGCAGATCTGCTTGGTATATAAAAATAAAATTGTCATTGCCATGGAGCACTCTAGCATGGGAGGGGTGAGGCTAGATATGAAATAAACCAAATGACCCCATTTCTGTTTAAATGAGGATATCCTAGAAATTGTGATGAGTTATGAAAGGCATATTGTGCTTGATTTTTTTTTTTAATTTGTTTAGATATTTTATATACCATCATTCCATGTATAGGAAAAAAGTCACATTCATAGCTATTGTGCTGTCAGAATGAAATGGCTCTGTATATCAAAGTATATTCTTTGACTAGATTGTAAACTGTATGGAGCAAGGACCTTTGTGAGTATCTGTACAGTACAGTGCTGTGTATGTCTAGTAGTGCTACAGAATTAAATAGTAGCTTACAGAGTCTTAACATCTATTAACTTATTGCTTAAATAGTGCTCTAGCCCCTTCTCCCAGGCCAGTGTTCTCTCTTCTCCTCCCTGATCCTACAGTCGCTCTTCCTTCAGAGCCTGGCTCGGACCCTCCAAAGCGCCTCCTTTCCTTGGTTGCCACCACTCTTCTTTCCAGATCCAAGTCTACCATGCGCCTCCCCACCCCAAGCCAGCACTAGTACTCCGTTTGGGGCCTCTGATGCTCATTCTCTGACACAGAAGATGTTGCTCTTTACGACTACTGCTGCTCTAATTCAGGTGGCTTTTGCTCCTTGCCTCCTGGCAGGCACCAGACTTCAAAGTTTAGACACTTGGGGGTTTTTGCAGCCCTACTTACAGCGGTATTGTTCCAGAATGATTTTAAAACATACTTACTAAGAAGTTACTGCTCTAGTCAGCTGGCATCAAATGAGGGCATTTCTCAGGCATATTTATATACTGTGCTGGATAAAGAATGGCGGATTGATTCCGGAAGATGAGGAGGAGATGGGACTTTAGAGAGAAGAATGTATCTCTGATAATATGGTGGTGATGGTTCAACATTTGGGCATACTTTTTTTTTTTTTGTAATTAAAAGTTTTTTATTAAACCAAACAATAGAACATGTAAACCATTCTATACAGGAAGAATAACAATTATGCATAGAAAACAGCAAAGTAGACAAGAATGTAACAGAAGGCACAAATAAGGTCTACATCCCAAAATAGGAATCACAAGTTTTCATAAATAATAAACCCCCCCCCCCCATGCCTCACATTAACGCTATAACAGAAAGCAATTATTGGGTGCCACACTAAAGGAAATGGGTAAATCAGGAAAAATACCCACATAATGAGGAGCCAGGCTACCCAAGGAGTCTGGACACATGTGAAACAGAATATAGCGGTTAGGCAGAGTTGCCCTTAGACATGGAAGATAGCCACATTTGGTAGGGTTTCCAAATCAACTCAAAGCGAGAAACCCTCTTATGCTTATAAGCTGTAATTTTGGATAATAAAAAGATTTTCTGCACTTTCTGTTGAATGGCTGCTTTTGTGGGAACTCTGGGGGATTTCCATAAGCGCGCTCTCTCGCACCGGCTAGCTGTGAATATATACTGGGCTAACCGGTTAGAATCTTCCGATAGCCCAGGTAGTTTCATACCTAGTAACACTTGCGCAGGTGTAAAGAATGTCAGCCCAGGGAACAAAGTTCCCAGCCACTGAAATATCTCTCCCCAGACCACCTGTAGTCGGGGACAAGCCCACCACATATGGTAAAAAGTACCCTTCTCCTGACAGAACCGCCAACATACATCCGGGTAAAGAGGTGTGTATTTGTGCACCTGGGCGGGGCACAGTTACCAGCAGTAGAGCACCTTATAAGAATTCTCAATAAGAGGCCGCTATATATCCTCTACCTAGGTTTTGAAAAATAGATTTCCAGACCCGAGGAGTCCAGGTTACCTGGAGATCTGTTTCCCAAGTCTGCTGAAAAGTATAGTTGGGCACGTCCTGTGGTAATAAAAGTTGATATAGCATCGATAATACTTTAGTACAACCATTAGCCTTCTCACATAACTTCTCAAAGTCGGATTTTCCCAAGGAAAGATGCTGAGCAAGCAGTTTAGCCCGGGCAAAATGAGTTAATTGTGAATATGGGTACAAAGCCGAATCAGGCAATGCATACGCTCGCTGGAGGTCTGCAAAAGGACGCATTGCAGTTTGACCCCAAACATGCCCCCAATGCTTGATTCCCCGCCTCCTCCACACTGAGAAAGCCGAGCTCTCAAAACCAGGGCGAAAAGCTTTATTAGTATATAAGTTGGTGCTAGTATGGTATGCCCTGCTACCCACTAAAGAAGTTCCGTATTGGTGCCATAATTGGAATAGCATAAGGGTGGAGGGAGGGAGCACCAAACCTGGGTCTACTATCCAAGTGTGTCTAGGTTGCCAGATAAGACTAGACAGTGGCACAGAGCCCATAAGTTCCTGAGTAATAAGCACCCACTGCTTCGGACGTCTAGATAAGTGCAAATCCACCAATTTTTTAAACTGGGCGGCACGGAAGTAACAGGTAAGATCTGGTACACCAAGTCCATCTCTGAGTTTGGGTTGTATGAGGACCCTTTGAGCCACCCGGGGCCGCCTTCCCGCCCAGATGAAGGTCATACACCGCTTTTGCCATTGTTTTAATAGCGATGCAGGTAACAAGATGGGGAGCGTCTGAAATAGATATAAAAGTTTTGGTAAAATATTCATTTTGAATGCGGCCATTCTACCCAGCCAGGAAATATGGTAGCGGCTCCATTCTTCCATGTCCTTGGATAAGTTATTCCATAAAGGTAGATAATTGATGGCAAGCAAGTCCTGAGTGACACTAAGCTGAATCCCTAGGTATTTAATCTGTTTTTTAGCCCATTTGATTGGAAATAACTCCTGAAGGCGACTGACCGTCCTGGGATGGATATTTATGTTAAGAATCTCTGACTTGTCCCAATTTACTGTGAAGCCAGAGACCCTACCAAAGGCCTCCATCTCATCAGTTACACCGACGAGGGAATTTGCAGGGTCGGTGAGAGTGAATAAAATATCATCGACATACAGAGATTTTAGTGGAGATGTTGCCGACTGTCACCCCGTAAATATTAAGTGTTTCGACAGATGTTAATGGCAAATGGTTCAAGGAATAGTGCAAAAAGCAATGGGGACAGCAGGCAACCCTGTCTAGTCCCCCTGCCCACCACAAACGGGGAAGAATAACCATTGTTTATCTTCAAGCAAGCCCTGGAAAAACTATAAAGCTGACATAACCATTGGAGATAGGGGGTACCAAAACCCATACATTCCAGAGTCTGGAAGAGATAAGGCCAATGCACCATGTCAAATGCCTTTTCAGCATCAACTGATAAAGCCAAAGCCAGGATATTGTGTTTTCGAGCAAACCAGATGTTATCCAAAATCTTGGACATTGTCAGCAGTAGTTCTCCCAGGGATGAAACCTGCCTGGTCGGCCTGTACCAATTGAGCTATAAAACAATTCAAACGGTTCGCCAGGATTTTTGCCAATAATTTAACATCGATATTCAACAGAGAAATGGGCCTGTACGAACCGCAGACCGAGGGGTCCCTACCAGGTTTTACCAATAGCGTAATCCCGGCCGTATTGGCCTGTGCAGATAAAGTAGTCCCCGTCCTTAGGGAGTTGAAAAATTTCAAAAGAAGGGGCGTTAAGGCCATGGCAAATTGTTTATAAAACCTTGGAGTGTACCCATCGAGGCCCGGGGATTTTCCCGATTTGAGGGATTTAATAGCTTCCTGGAGTCCCATGGCCGTAATGTCCTTATCTAAAAATTGCCTCTGTGCAGCGGTCAAGATAGGGAGAGGAATCTGAGACAAATAAGCCCTGATTGAGTCAGCCTGTATATCCATATCCCCGCTGTAGAGTGACAAGTAAAACTGATGAAATCGTTGCCTAATTGAGGCATTATCAGTAAGGATCCCCCCCGGTATGATCTTTAATTTTAGAAATGTTATTCTGGGCCTGTCTCCGCTTGACAGCATGGGCTAAGTAGCGCCCAGCTTTGTTCCCACCCTCAAAAAACTTCTGCTGGGCCAATTCCATGATGCGCTATTCGTGCGGAGTCCAATGCCGTGATCTTATCTCGAAGTTCCTGAATAGAACCCCGCAGCGGAGAGCGAACCGCATCCCGCATATGAGCCTGTTCCAACTTATGTAAGGCCAGCAACAAAGTCTGGCGCTCCCTCTCCCGAAGCCGCTTGACATAAGACGCCCGGGCAATGAAAGAACCCCGTAACACACATTTTAGACACTCCCATAGTGCCCCTGCACTGACTTCTCCTGTGTCATTAGTGCGAATGTATTCCTGAATTTCCGTAACCAGCTGCTTCTGGAAGGTACTATCCTCCAACAGGGAGTCATTTAGACGCCAGAAGCACTGACTGGAATCATACTGGCCTATGTATAATTGAAACCAGATGGGAGCATGATCAGACCAAACTATGGGCTCAATATCTACCGCTCGCACTGCATTGAGTCTAGTCTTATCAATCATGAACATATCTAAACAAGAGTAACTGTTGTGAGGGGGTGAGAAATAAGTATAGCTACGGGAAGTGGGAAAGCGGGAGCACCAAATATCCACTCCCATTGTGAGTGTGAGGATGCGTTTAAGAGCCTTACGAGAGAGGGCAGAATCGGAACTAGTCCCCGAGGAGTTATCTAGTTTAGGATTAAGCGTCAGATTAAAGTTCCCACCAAGGATGACACTTCCCTCCGCATTATTTGGGCATACTTTTGAGGGTCATCTGGAAGCAACTTTAGACCACAGAGTGGATGCGGATTGCTTTGATATAAGAGCTTCATAAAACTGGCAATTTTTCGTCACCTTTTGGAGACTGGTCTTCCCATTCAAGATTATAGAGGAAGGGAGTTTTTCCAGAGGCAACAGTCATCCCGTTCCTCCCTGATTGAGATTTGCAATTGCAGTGTTTGTGCATAATACCCCAGAACTTTTGACACTTTTTTTTTTTTTTTTTTTTTTAATAAACAGGGTTCCTGGGTTTTGGGGTTTTTATCTGTGGTTTGTGTGTGTTTTTGTGGAGTGTTATATGTATATCATAGTGGTGTCATATGTATGTTCAATTGGGATATTGAAAATAATGAGGAGGGATTCAATTTGTGTGTCCAATACAGAAGAAACACTTTTGATGATTATTATTTTGTTATAGAATTGATTGCATGCTGGAAATGAATAAAGTTTTGTAAGTGATATATTGTGAGCTATTTTAGGAGACTGATCAAAAGACATAAAAAGAACAAATGAGAAAAACCTGAAGATACAGATACTAGCAACAATGGTTTAAACATTTTCTGAAATGTGTTTTCTGTATCTGGAGCAATTTGTTAATTCACTGCAACAAACTTGAGGGGTGGGGGTTTACACAGAAACCTGTATAAAAAATATAAATTTCAAAATAGCAATCATATATGCAGCATCAGCTGCACCGTAATTAAATATGAGATCAAATACATGACTATTATAATGATAGATTATATAAAGTTACTAAAAAGTTAAGCATCTGCAGCAAAACTTACCTTGTACATCGTACCACTGTGCTCCATTGGTGATTCCATCTTTAAAGGTCTCTTCCATGTCACCCTCACACTTAGGAATGCCTGTTCTCATTATGGGATGGTTGGCAGCATAGGCCCTTGCCAGATACTTAAACACTTCATCATCTGAAGATTTGCTGTAGGTACCAGAAACCGTATGTGATGGGGAGTCATCGTAGGGATAGCTGGCCACAACTGAGCCACCATGCAAGTTACCAGAGAGCAAAAACCTGCAATAAAATAAAGAACTTACTATGGAGAACAGGGAATTAACATTGTAAAACTGTTCCAAAACATTAAGGCTTTTGTGCTATAGCAATAGAGGTGATTTTTAAAAGCCCGATGTGTGCATTAATTAGGGGATGCATGAAGAAGTCAACTTCAGTGTGTGAGCGAAGTTTAAAAGCCACTGAGATACACGTTTATCTCCCGTAGCATGCATATGTTGAACGTTTTCAAAAAGGGGTGGGAAGTGGGTGTGGTCTAGGCAGGGCATTGGCATTTGAGGGCATGAACCAAAGATGTGTATGTAAACACTGATATGATTTATTTATTTTTATTTAGCTTTTTTATATACCGGCATTCATGAGCAAGTCACATCATGCCGGTTCACATAGAACAAGGGGTGCAATGAACAGTATAACTAAACTTGTGCAGGGGGGGAAGCAGTTACAAAAAACAGGGGAAAATAACATGGAATGAGCAGAAAGGGGGAGAGTGGGGTGTAACAGGAATTGTAAGGGAAGTATAAATAAATTTAATAATTATTTACAGTACTATATAGAGACATTGTTATATGAACTGGAGGGGGTTATGAGCTGTCCGGGAAGGCTTGTTTAAAAAGCCAAGTCTTTAGTCTCTTGCGAAAGGTTGGAAGGCAAGGTTCTAGGCGGAGATTAGTAGGAATTGAGTTCCAAAGTGCGGGTCCAGCTGTCGAGAGTGCCCGGTCTCCTGCCGTTGTGTGACGGGTTGATTTTGTGTTCGGAACCTGGAGGGATCCTCGGTGTGCTTCTCTGATTGGTCTTTGAGAGGTATGAAGGCTGAGTGGGTATTGAAGGTCCAGGGATGAAAGGTGGTGGATTGACTTGTATATGATTGTAATAGATTTGTAGAGGATTCTGGCCTGGATGGGGAGCCAATGAAGATTTTTTAAGATGGGTGAGATATGGTCTCTTCTTTTGGAGTTTGTGAGGATTCTAGCCGCTGTGTTCTGAACCATCTGTAGCGGTTTGGTGTATGAAGATGGAAGGCCCAGAAGTATGGCGTTGCAATAGTCTAATTTAGCAAAGATTATTGCTTGAAGTATGGTTCTGAAATCTTGGAAGTGGAAGAGATGTTTAATTCTTTTTAATACTTGTAGTTTATAGAAGCAGTCCTTGGTGGTCCGGTTTATATAAGCTTTTAGGTTCAAATTGTTGTCAATAATGGCTCCTAGGTCCCTGACTTGAGAAGATAGGGGGATGTTTGGTATGAAGGTATGTTGATTGTTGTTTTCAGGAGTAATGAGAATAAGTTCTGTTTTGGAGGTGTTTAGTATGAGGTTCAGGCTGGAGAGAAGATCATTGATTTTTGATTGGCACGTATTCCAGTATTCCAGTGTTTTGACTAGTGTTTCTTTAATGGGAATTACTATCTGCACATCGTCTGCATAGATAAGGTGTTTGAGATTTAGATCCGTTAGAAGTAGGCACAGTGGGCGTAAGTAAATATTGAATAAGGTAGGTGATAAAGAGGATCCCTGTGGTACTCCTATGGGGGCATGAAAACGGGTGGATTCCTTATTGTGTATTTTCACTTTGTAACCTCTGTTGTTAAGGAAACTTTTGAACCAGGCTAGGGCGGACCCTGTGATTCCAATGGCTGATAGTTGTTTTATGAGGCTGGTGTGGTTGACCGTGTCGAATGCAGCTGAAAGGTCCAACAGGATCAGAAGGAATGAATGACCTTTGTCAAGACCCAGAATCAGGTGGTCCGTTAGAGATACCAAGAGGGATTCTGTGCTGGCAGCTTTGCGAAATCCGTATTGTGAGGGGAAGAGGAGTTTGTGATCCGAGGAGCACGGAGGCCCCCTGCCAAATAACTACTTCTACAATAGATGCCGCGTAAGTTAAAAATGTAAAGAAAAATAAGCAGATCTACTGGGTTTTAAGGGTTGGAGCTAACTGGGAGGGGAACTGAAAGCTATCAAACCAGGGGAGGGGTTAGAGGATCTCTCTCTTAACTGGACGAATTGGTAAACTGGTAATGGAATCGGCAAGCACCCCTTTTAAAATTCCCCGATTAACGCAGTAGAAGCAGGATTTGCACGCACATGCGCGTGCAGTCAGGCTATTTTATAACATGCACATGTATGTTATAAAACGGTCATGTACCTGGGAGCGGGCCGTCATATGTAAGCAAATGCATGCACGCGCATCGGTTTAAAAGTTACCATCTTAGAAAACAACTTAGTTCATCAGTTCAAGTTATTCGGCAATAACTTGTCTTGAAGACCTGGACAGCTGTTATTACAATGGTTATTAAAGCAGTCCACATAAACCAAAATATTTTTTATTGGTTTTGATAAATGCTAGCGTCATATGTATACTGAACTTCCAGGACACTATGAATTTTATTCACCAACCAAACACTTAGAATTTGGAAGTACTGAAAGTGAACCCTGCGGCAAAGTCAAGGAGAAACATGAGACAGAATTTGTGAATGAAAACAGCACTATACTACTTCTAGTGAAGGCAGAGAAGACAAAGAAAGGAAAATTAGTATCCTTACCTGATAATTTTCATTCCTGTAGTACCAGTTCAGACTCCTGGGTTTTGCCCTCCCTCTAGCAGATGGAGACAGAAGTTTAACAAACAAACTCCGCCTTATCTAGGCTGGTGCCACCTACAGTCTGGCAGTATTACTTAATGTCAAAGCAGAATGGATTATAAAAAACCCCAACTAACTATATACAGTAACCGAACAACCAGAAAAATTGGCTCATGGAATCCCCAGATGGGATCAGCACCCATGGGCTGCCGAACAACAAAATCAATCTGCAAGAAATGAGACAGGAATACAATATTTATTTATTTATTTTTAGATTTTTATATACCGGTGTTCCTGTATGAAATACAAATCACATCGGTTTACATTGAAACTAAACATAAACAATAGCGTGGATTCTCCAAACTGATAAGACCCCAAATCAGGGCGGGAGTCTGGACTGATCCGTGGTACTACAGGAACGAAAATTATCAGGTAAGGATACTAATTTTCCTTTCTCTATACGTACCCGGATCAGTCCAGACTCCTGGGATGTACCAGAGCTTTATCTACTTGGGATGGGATCCGGAGAGGCCCGCACGCAGTACCCCAGATCCGAATGTCCCTGTCCCAGACGCCTGAACATCCAAATGGTAATGTCTAGCAAAGGTGTGGAGCGACTTCCACGTAGCCACCGTACTTATTTCCTCGGGTGACACCTGATGACTTTCCGCCCAGGAAGCAGCTTGAGATAGAGTAGAGTGAGCCCGAAGACCCACCAGCAATGGCCGCCCACTTAACAAATAAGCAGAATTAATGGTTTCCTTTAACCAATGAGCTATCGTGGTCTTGGAAGTCATATTACCCCAAGGAGGTCCACTCCAGAGCACAAAGAGATGATCAGACACCCTGAACTCATTGGTAAGTTCCAGGTAGCAGAGCAAAGCTCAGCGAACATCCAACTTCCTTAAATCCTTATAAGCGGGGTCCGACCAGTCTTGCTCAGAGAAAGCTGGCAGCTCCACTGACTGGTTCAAATGGAAAGACGACACCACCTTGGGTAGAAAGGATGGAACCTTATGCAGGGAAACGCCCGAATCAAAAACCCTCAAGAAGGGCTCCCTACACGACAACGCTTGAAGCTCCGACAGTCGGCGAGCAGAGGCAATTGCCACAAAAAATACGACCTTCAAGGTGAGATCTTTCAAAGTTACCCTACGCAAAGGTTCAAAGGGTGCCGAACACAAGGCTTTAAGAACCAAATTCAAATTCCAAGAAGGACACGGACCCCGTACAGGAGGTCTCAAATGCTTTACCCTGTGTAAAAATCGGGAGGCATCCGGGTGCGCCACCAGTCTTAGCCCATATATGTTTACCGCGCAAGGAACCGATCACAGCCACCTGCACTCGTAACAAACTCCAGGACAAGCCATCTTGAAGAAAGCTCAAGTCCTCAGACTCCCACCCGGGTAGACACCTCCCCTGGCGAGTCACCAAGCATCAAAAACTTTCCAGACCCTGACATAAGACAAAGAAGTGGAGACCTTGCGGGACTGTAACATGGTAGATACCACCGCATCCAAATACCCCTGGGATTTCAGACGTTTCCTCTCAAAAGCCATGCCACTAGACAAAAGCATTCGACTTGATCAAAATAAACCGCACCCTGATGGAGGTGGTCCGGCAGATCCAGAAATCTCAGGGGGAACGTCGATGGCCAGATTGATCAGATCCGCGAACCATGGACGCCTCGGCCACTTGGGAGCGACAAGAATTACCTCAGACGGATGCACTTCTATTCTGCGAAGAGTTTGCCCGATGAGTGGCCAAGGAGGAAACACATACAGCAGGATTTCCTTCGGCCAGGGGAGAACCAGAGCATCCACGCCCTCCGCGCACGGTTCTCTGCGGCGGGCAAAGCAGCATGGCGCCTTGGCGTTCCAAACATTGCCATCAGGTCCACACAGGGTGTTCCCCAACAGGCACAAATGCGATGAAAGGCTTCATCTGCGAGCTCCCATTTTCCGGGATCTAGGCAAATGTCAACTGAGATAGTCCGCTCGAACGTTGTCAACCCCGGCAATGTGGGAGGCCGCTATGCTGAACAGATTCCGTTCCACCCAAGATATCAGTAACTGAGCTTCCAAATCTACTGGCTGACTTCTGGTTCCTCCCAGCCACCGTGGTCGTATTGTCGGACAGAATGCGTAACGACTTGCCTCGGAGAATCGGCAGAAACGCCTGCAGCGCCAACCTCACCGCTCTGGTCTCCAGGTGGTTGATAGACCACAGAGCCTCCTGTGAGGACCACCTGGCCCTGCACAGACGTCCACTGACAAACCGCTCCCCAACCATATAGGCTGGCATCCGTGGTGACCACCGTCCAATCTGGAATGACCAAAGTCACTCCCCGTCTTAAGTTGTCCGGGTTGAGCCACCAGGCGAGGCTGGAACGAGCAGAACCCGCCAGGGGCAACTGAATATGGAACTGTTCTGAGACAGGGTTCCAGCGGGAGAGTAAAGCTGACTGCAAAGGCTGCATATGAGCGAAGGCCCAAGGAACCAATTCCAGTCATGGAACCCAGCACCTGGAAGTAATCCCAAACAATCAGGGAGGGATTGGCTGGCAGGGCCCGTACCTGCCCCTGAAGCTTGACCCGACGCTCCTCCGTGAGGGACACCATGCCCTGCCGAGTATCGAACAGAGCTCCCAAAAACTCCAAGGACAGGTGACTCTTCGCCGGGTTGACTACCCAACCAAGACGCCTTAGTAACTGCAGTACACGAGCGATTGCCTCCTGGCAACGCAATTCCGACTTTGCTCTGATCAGCCAATCGTCCAAATACGGATGTACAAGGTACCCCTCCTTGCGGAGCTGCGCCGCCACCACTACCATGACCTTGGTGAATGTCCTGGGCGCAGTGGCGAGACCAAACGGCAGAGCTCGGAACTGGTAGTGGCGCCCCAAGATGAAAAACCTTAAAAAACGTTGATGATCTGCGCGGATGCCGATGTGCAGATAGGCTGTATGCCAACAACATGTCTTACTGTAACCATTGTAATGTACTGTATACCTGTCTGTTAACATTTGTTACTGTAACCACACAACAGCTTTGTCGGCAGTTGTACATCTTTATCTGTTCCTACGTATTAAGATCATCTATCCTCTTGCCTGCGACTCTTCTTCCCGTGCGCCTTTACTCTCGCACCCCCCAGTTTTTTTGTAACTGCTATCTTCCTACTTCGTTATCCCTAGTTAATTGTAAACAGACATGATATCTCTGATGATGGTCGGTATAGAAAACCATGCAAATAAATAAAAAAATAGATAGGCTTCGGTGAGATCCAGAGAGGCCAAAAATTCCCCCCGTCGCACCGACGGACCGTAGGGTTTCCATTCGGAAGCGAGGAATCCGCAGGCATCTATTGACCCACTTGAGGTCGAGAACGGGATGAAATGTTCCTTTTTTCTTGGGTACCACGAAATAAATGGAGTAACAGCCCTTCCGGACCTCCCCCGACAGCACCAGCACCAGCACGATGGCTCCGAGGGCGAGAAGCCATTGTAGCGTCTCTTGTATCACTTCGCGTTTTGACTCCTGATCGCAGGGAGAAACTAGGAATCTCTGGTGGGGCTTGCGTGCAAAATTTAATGCGTAGCCGTGTTTTATCACCAAAAGGACCCACTGGTCTGACGTGATTTTGGCCCACTCCTCGAAGTACAGAGTCAATCTGCCACCACCACTGGGACAGAGGACTGAGCCGCCCGCCTATCATTGCGAAGTCTTTCCACTCAGTACACTATGGCCGGAGCCAGGTCTACCAAAACGCCGCCCTCGAAAGGACAGAGTGTAGGACTGCTGCCTGCTGGCATTGTGACAAAGGGAAGAACCCGATCCCCGAGAAGTCTGAGACTTCCTACCCCCGCGAAACCAAGCCTTGGAAGAAAAGGCTCCTCTCGACTTCGGCTTATCCTCCAGCAGCCGATGAACCTTATTCTCGCTCAAGGACTGAATCAGGTCCTCTAGCTCCTTACCAAAGAGCAGCTTACCCTTAAACGGCAGGGAACTCAGGCGAGCCTTGGAAGAGACATCCGCCACCCAGTGGCGTAACCATAACAGACGTCGGGCGGACAAAGCCGACACCATAGACCTGGTCGATGTGTGCAGCAAATCGTAAAAAGTGTCCGCACCGTAGGCAATGACTGCCTCCAGGCAACCCGCCTGAAGAGCATCTTCCTGGGACAATGAGTCATTGGCCAGTAGCCGCAGCACCCAATGCAGACCTGCCCTCAACGAAAAATTGCTATACATCGCTGACCATATCCCCAGGACAGACACTTCAAAAATCTTTTTAAGCTGAACTTCCAGTTTACGATCCTGCAGGTCCTTAAGGGCCGTGCCCCGCGTAACGAGGATAGTGGTCTTCTTCGTGACCGCCGCCACTGCTGCATCCACCGGAGGAACCCACAAGAGATCCAAAGCTTCCTCGGGCAAGGGGTATAGCTTGTCCATCGCCTTCACCACCTTAATGCCCAAATCCGGAGTGTCCCACTCCTTAAACAGCAAACCCGTGGCTGAAAAATGAAAAGGGAAGGATGAAGGAGGCCCCAGTAGACCCAGTACCACAGGGTCCATAGCTGCTAGGCGCTACTCCACCTGAGGCAGCTGAATCCCTAGCTCCCCCAAAATAGCCGGGATAAGAGGCCCTAACTCAACTCTGCGAAACAGGCAGACCACCTTCAGATCATCCCCGTCCACCCCATGGACCCCTGAGTCCGCCCTGTTGTGGCTCGGCCTCTCCCTCCACCCCCCTTGGGGGCTGAGAAGGTAACTCCCATGCGTCCGGGTCCTCAGAGTCCTCCGATTCTGAGGAAGGATCAGGGTCAGGCACCGGGATCCTTAAGGGCTTTGGTCTCTGGTCGGATGAGGCTCCTGCATTCTGAGGGCCCCGAGGCTGCTTTGGAGGAAGGGGCTGGGATTCCAGGGGAGGGGGGTCTTCTCTTATGTGCCATCCGAGCCTTAAAGGCCTTATGCATTAGCAGGACGAAATCTGAAGAAAAAGAAGACTCTGACGAGGTATCATCCGTGTCCCTTGCAGCCAGATCATCAACATTCATCCTGACACTAGTTGCAGGCCTGTCCCCCTCAGAGACTCTGCGCTGAGGTGACAAACTCGGGGGAAGGTTGTCCATCCCTGGAACTGCCTGTGCTGCAGCACCCCCCATTCCCAAAGGAGACAAAATGGCATCCGCCACCGGGACCACTGACCCCGAGGGACCTAAAATGGCGCCCGTTCCCACACTTCCCGGGAATGGGCCAGGGATCGCGGCAGGCAGCTCTCCAAACGCTCCCATAAGAGTCTGCACCTGGAGGGCCACTCGTTTCAGCGGCGCGGAGGAACTCACACCCCCGGAGACGCAAGATGTACACAGGCCGTCCCGAGATATGCATGCTCGCACCGCAGGTCCGACATGCGGCCGGACAGGCAATCAAATTCAGCACCCACCCCTCGAGAACGCGGTGAATTGGCTCCGAAATACCCCCCCCCTCCCTGCGAACTGAAGAGCAAAGGGAGACGATTCGTGAAAATAAAAAATGACACCCCCCCTTTTTTTTTTTTTTTTTTTAAATTACCTGTCCAGCCGCCTAAGGTCCTGAACCCACTGGGGGGAGTGAGCCGGTCTCCCCGGTATCACCCCCAATGGTAGTGTGGGTTGGAAAATGGGTCCTCAACCCCCAACACCAATAGCCTCTGTAACCAGGGAGGATGGTCCCCTCAGGACCTCACAACCCCCTGGGAGGCGAGAGACCCTGACCTGCAGGAACACACTGCGGTCAGTCTCCAATGAAATTGTCTCTATAACCTTTTTTTTTTAAAGTTTTGCCTATCTATCTAACACAGACTGTAGGTTTTGCACCTCCTCCACATGCTGGAGACAGAAGAATACTGCCAGACTGTAGGTGGCACCAGCCTAGATAAGGCGGAGTTTGTTTGTTAAACTTCTGTCTCCATCTGCTAGATGGGGGGCAAAACCCAGGAGTCTGGACTGATCCAGGTCTGTACAGGGAATAAGAGTTCAAGAAAGCCTGAGATAAGCATAGCAGGGAAAGTCAGCAATCAAGTGAGGTCTATGGAAAAGTACCAAGAACAAAATTGGGCAAGTTAGATGGGCCTCAGCTGCCCTCAAATTCAATGTTTGTGTTACTAGCACTTTGCATCACCAATCCTGCAAAGCTAAAACTTCCATTTTTAATTACATGAGCCTATATTCAGACCACCAATTCTCAGTGTTTTTAATATTCCACCTAAACTCAGGAATATATACCGTATATTTTTTTTATTAAAGATCATAAGACCTGTTGCACATGTATATGTTGGGGAGAAAAGTTAATCATGCAGAGAGATATATATAGATATAGATATATATATATATCGTATTGTGGCTTACTCCTACCTAGCTGTAATTTCTCTATTTAAATTCAACAACTTGAAATAGTGTTATTAGTTTGGGTAGAGAAGCAATAGAAAAAGATGGTTACATCCTGTTTTCTACCACTTCCTTCCCATGTCATTTTATAGCAGCTCAAGTGGAAATGCAGAAGCAGCAGCTTACCTTATCCCAAGAAGGATAACTTGAAGAAGATTAACTTATACTCTCTCTTTGTCACAGTAGTCGTATCAGGGTATTGCCTTATGGAAAGCCAGGCAATCATTCTGATGCAGGGTATTACTAGGAAGGCTATTCCACTATTATTGGTGCTACAACAGAAAACGCACATCCCCTTGTGCACGATCCACTGTTCATAGCAGAGAAAACACCTGTAACAGACAGGTGTTCTCCTAGGACAACAGGATGTTAGTCCTCACCATCCTTTGTCACTGTTGAGAAAGGTCTCAAAAGATGTGTATTGTGATGATGTTATAACATTTAAGGATTCAATACATTTTGTTTAGTGTTTACAAAAAAAGTTGTTAGGAGAAAGAAGTGCATGGAGGGGGACCCAAAGTTCCCAAGCCTTGGGTTCGCTGTCTTTTCCTAGGAAAAGCAGGAAGGTAGTCCTCACACATGGGTGACATCATCAGAAGGAGCCCAACATGGAAACTTTGACTGGCACGCTGGGCATGCCCAGCACGCCCCTATCTGCACGGCCATGCAGGGTCCCCCTTCAGTCTAGTTACAGAGAATTGCTAAAAAATAAAACAAACATAATAAAACCCAACTCCAGGGCTGACGAGCGGGTTTCATGAGGACTAGCATCCTGCTGTCCTAAGAGAACACCTGTTACAGGTAAGCAACTCTGCTTTCTCCTAGAACAAGCAGGATGGTAGTCCTCACATATGGGTGAATCCCTAGCTACAGGCTGTTCCTGCATGCAAGCCAGACCAAGATTCATCCAACCAGGTGCCAACAGGCACAACAGAGGTCCTGCTGGAAACAGAGGGAGACCCCTTAACCCAAAAAATGGGGCCCTAGGCCAGAAGAGTTGGATTCTTCAGCTGGAAGAGATTCCAGAGGACAGACCGGCCAAAGCTGCTATTGTGTCAGACATCTCTGTCCAAGCAGTAGTGAGCAGCAAAAGTGTAAAGGGAATGCCACATCGCCGCCTTGCAAATCTCAAACACAAGGACCGCCTTCAAATGGGCTACCAAAGCTGCCATGGCTCTGACAGAATGAGAACTGACATGGCCCCCAAGATGCAGCCCCGCTTGCACATAGCAGAAGGAGTTGCAATCCACCAGCCAGTTAGATTGGAAATTGCAGTTGCCAAGTAAACCTTATCTGTTCTTATAAAATGAAATGAACAGTTGCGTGGACTGCCTGTGGCCTGCTCTCTGCTCCAAGGAGAAGGCCAAGGCTCTCTTGCAATCCAAGCTGTGCAGTGCCCATTCACCCTGGTGTGAATGGGGCCTGGGTATGACGATTGATTAATTCAGGTGGAAATCTGTCACCACCTTTGGTAGGAATTTAAGAGGTGTACAGAGAACCACCCAATCATGAAAGAACTTCGAGTATGGTGGATATGTCACCAACGCCTGAAGCAAACTAACCCTATATGCCAAAGTGACCATGACCTTCCAGATCAGGTTCTTCAGGTCGCAGGTACGCAGTGGCTCGAAAGGATCCTTTATGAGTTAAACCAACACCACATTAAGGTACCAAGACAAAGCAGGACGACGCAGAGGAGGTTTTAGTTGAAGCAGACCTCACATAAAGCACCCCACTATGTGTTGCATAGAGATGGGCAAAGCTTCCACCCCCTGATAGTAGGCACCGATAGCACTCAGATACAACCTGATAGAGTTGGTTTTTAAACCAGTATCTGAAAGATGTAGCAGATAGTCAAGCAGCTTCAGTGTAGGGCAGGTGAATGGATCCAACCCCTGACCCTCACACCACACGGCAAACCTTCTCCACTTCAGGCCATAAAACTTCCTGGTGGAAGCCTTCCTGGAGGCTACCAGGACCTGAGAAACATCCTCTGACAGGTCAAAGGGCTGCAAAATTAGCCTCTCAACATCCAGATCGTTAAGGAAAACGCCCTGAGATTGAGGTGGTGCAGCCTGCCCCGATCCTGCGTGACAAGGTCCGGGGAGGTCCCCAGACTGATCAAGTCCCTGATAGAGAGATCCCGTAAGAGCGGGAACCAGATTTGCCTCGGCCAATGAGGGGCTCCCTTGTTCTGCCAGAGCTTCAGGAGAGTCTTCAGCACCTGCAGAAGCAGAGGATACACCTACAGTAGGCCGATGTGGCTGGTTTGCCATCCCCTCTGTATAGGGAGCAGAAGTTTTTCACCTTGCTGTTACAGAGGAAGGCAAAGAGATTCAAGTCTGGAGTGCCCCAGAGGCAGAAGATCCGGTCCACCACCACCAAATTCAGGGACCACTTGTGGGTCAGAAGGCCTAACTGAGGCAGTCCACCACCACATTATTCGTCCCTGCAAGGTGCATGGTCCAGAGCAGCATGCCCTGAGCCCGAGCCCATGATCAAATCTGAACTACTTCCTGGGAGAGATCCAAGATGGCGCTCTAGAGGGAGGGTGTGGGCACGTCTCTCTCCCCAATTACCTGGTACACTTTCCTAATGCCACACTCTGGGTATAAGCGGAGGGCCCGAGAAAGGCTGAATATGGACACTCCGACACGGGGCATGATTCGTGGGCCGATGGATGATCACATACTTAGAAGAATTGGGACACTGCGAGAGGAGTCGCGGGAGGAAAGCCACCAAGACGCACCAACAACCGGCAACCTCCTTGACTCAACGATATCTTTGTCCCCGGCGGAGAGAACAGCTCCTGACAACCCTGCAGAAAGTCTGACAGCTACTCTGGTGCACCCAGAGGTGATTCCGGGTCACGCCAGGGAGGAGGTTCTGCGTGGAACGGAGGAAGGTCCGACTAATGCGGGACAACCAGGAGCTGCAGGGTTCAACGAAGAGGAGCCTCGAGAAGGAGAGACACTGGCTGGAGAGTGGACTGCTTTTCGGCAAAATGAAGATAATTCAGCTGAATACATGCTGCAGGAAAATGAGTTTGAGCTGGCCCCCATGGTAAGACCAGAAACTTTTTCTCTAGAATCAATTTAGTTGGCGATTGAGACTCTCAATAAAAATGTGACTTTACAAATAAGATCTATTGTAAGGAAAGTGAAACGACTGGAGCCTCAAGTTTTAAAATTGAAAAAAGAAGTTCTAGAAAATAAACGGGAAGTCGATATGTTAAAATCAGAAATGGGGGAGATGAGAAAGCACTACCAAGGTTTCATAAAGGATAATTTATATTTTCTAAGGAAATCTGAGAATATTGATAATCAGAGAAGTAAAAATTTGAGGTTAATTAACTTTCCTAGGAAAATTACTGTTACTCCAGTTGAAATGTGGACTAAGTTTGCACTGGAAAATTTGAAAATACCTCAAGCCATATTGCCCCCGTTGTCAAAGATTTACTACTTACCCACGAGGAAAAAAGTTCCAGCTGAAGGGGGAGAAATGCAAATGTTGTCTCCATTAAATCTGAAATTTTGGAATCAGTAGAAGAAGAGGCCCAACCAGCAACTTTGATAATAACTTTCCTACTGGACTCTGATAGGGATTGGGTACTCAGAGATTATTTTCATAATAAAACTGAGGTATTTCTGGGTATGAGAGTACAAATATTCCCTGATCTTGCAAAAGAAATGCAGCTTAGGAGAAAACAATTTCTAGAATTAAGATTAAAAGTAATATAATTGGGAGCACAATTCTTCCTCAGATTTCCCTGCAAGTGCCTCATTAAATTTAAAGATTTAAGTTACACTTTTTTCCAGCCTTTTCAGTTGGAAAAGTTTATAAATGAAAGTAGCCCAATCCTAGAGTAAATGTAACCTCATAAAGGATAAGTATTCAGTAAAATTTACAATAAATTGTTATTGTTATGTATTTTCTATTAATAAGTCGTCTCATGTGTGGATCTCCCCCCAGTGTATTGAGGGCTAATGAGATGTATTGATAGTATTTAAGTTGTTTCATGAAGGGATATTGGGGTTAATATGTATACTTTATTATCACTACATTGTATTTCCTCTTCAATTGTATACAAATGTATCATTGAAAAACTCTAATAAACAGATAATTAAAAAAACAAGAAAAACCTGAACTACTTCCTGACACAGGAGGAACGATCCCATACCTCCCTGTTTGTTGATGTACCACATTGCCTCCTGGTTGCTGCCGGACATGCGATCCCAGAACACCAAAAGCACGTAACAAATCGCTCAAAACTCCAGAAAGTTGATCTGCCACTGAGCTTCCTCAGTAGACCGCAGGCCCTGTGTACAGAGGCCCTCCACATGGGCGCCCCACCCCAGGGTTGACGCATCTGTGGCGAGTACAATCTGGGGAGGGGGAGACTGGAAAGGAAGCCCCTATTCCAAATTGCACAGGCTCTCCCACCAAGACAAGGAGGCCTGGAGCAGCAGAGTGATGCGGATGCGCACACAGAGGTCCTGAGTGGCTTGCCGCCACGGGGACCGCAGGGTCTGCTGAGCCCTGTGCATATGCAGGTAAGCCAAAGGTGTGCTATGTCACCCAGAAGACTGAGCATGAGGCGAGCGGAGAACTGACAGACCCATGAGGGATGCCAGAGCAAGTGCCCAATCACGAGGCAGATAAGCTCTGGCTTGAGTCTTTTCCAGCTGGGCGCCGATGAACTCAACAGTGGCGATGGAGTCAGATGGGATTTCAGGTAGTTGATGACAAACCCGAGGAACTGCAACACCTGAATGGTCAAGTGCAGCGACTGAAGCACCCCCTCCATGGAGTCACTCTTGTCCAGCCCGTAGTCCAAGTAGGGGTACACTTGCACCCCTAAACAGCAGAGGTGTGCTCCCACCACCGCCAGGCACTTGGTGAAGACACGAGGTGCTGAGGCCAGGCCGAATGGCAATACCCTGTATTGGAAATGCCTTTTGCCCACGATGAAGCGAAGATACTTCCTGTGGCTGGGGAAGATTTCGATGTGTGTGTATGCATCTTTGAGATCAAGGGAGCAAAGCCAGTCCCCTTCTTGCAGGAGGGGCATCAGGGTGTCCAGAGAGACCATTTTGAACTTTTCTCTTTTTAGAAACTGGTTCAAAGCTCTCAAGTTCAGAATAGGAGAGTGTCCCCATGTTCTATTTGTAATCAGGAAATGGCATGAATAGAACCCCCTCCCTTGCTGCCGCAACGGGACGGGTTCAACTGCTCCAGCTATTTTGAGGGCAGAGAGCTCTGTCAAGAATATTTCCTGATGTGAGGAAACACCCCTATGGGGCATGGAGGAGTGTCCACGGGAACACCCAGAAAATTGAATCGATACCCATGTCGAATGATGGAGAGCACCCACCAGTCTGAGGTGACATTGCGCCAGTAGTCCACAAAGAACCACAGCTGGCCCCCGACAGGTCGGCTCAGCATCGAGGGTACGGTCAATTGGCTTGTGCTCCTCCACAGCCAGTCAAAACCACGTAGTGGGGCTCAACTGGGGCGCCCGCTGAGGCCTGGGGGTCCACTGCTGCCTAGAACAGCCCCTGGAAGCCACTCACTGAACTCTGACATTGGATGCTGGAGGATAATATTTCCTCTAGTGGTAAAAGTACCTTCACAAGCCCAGTCACGAGGATTTCCTGGTAGAGGTCAGGGAGTCTGATGTACTGGCCGATAGATGCTGGAGGGTCTCGCAGTGGTCCCTTAGTTGAGCCACAGCATCCCTGATTTTGTCCCCCTAAAGGTTCTTGCCTATGCATGGGAAATCCACAAGCTTCTCCTGGACCTCCAGCTGGAGATCCGAGGCTCGGAGCAAAGCCATTCTGTGGGACCAATGCCCGTTGCTGCCACCCTAGCAGATGTTGCGAATGTGTCGTAGGTGGAGCACACCTCGGCTTGCCACATTCCAAGCCATGATGGACAATAGCCATAAAGGCATCTTGTTGCTGCCGGGGCAGACGCTTGGATAAATCCTGGACTTGTTTCCAGAAGTTCTGAGAATATTGCATCATATATAACTAGTAGAAAGCAATACGAGCAATCAGCATGGCGCCCTGGAATACCCTCCTTCCCAGCCCATCCAGCACTCTGTGCTCTCGTCCCAGAGGTGCGGAGGCACGGGTGCAAGAACTTTTGGTTTTCTTGAGTGCAGACTCTACCACAACAGACTGATGTGAGAGCTGATGCCTTTCAAACCCCAAGATCTGCTGCACCAGGTAGACTGCATCCACCTTCCTGTTTACCGGGGGCACAGAAATGGGGTGTTCCAAAATTCTAAGGAATAGCTCCTCAAAAATGTCATGCACAGAACAGCTACCACTTCCTTAGGGGTATCAATGAGCTGGAGAAACTCCAACATCTTATGCCTGGCATCCTCTTTCACCAGAAGCTGGAATGGAATGGTTTCTGCCATGGCCCGGACAAAGCCCACAAAGGTTAAGTCCTCAGGCAGGGACTGGCGCTGCTTCTCTGGAGGAGACAGGTCTAAGGAAGATCCCCAGAGTCATCGGACAAGGACTTGGAGATATCATCCCCCCACGGGTCTTATGGGGCATCTTCTTCACTGAGATCTCCCGGAGACACCGGTGTAGGGCCCCTGCCCAGGCCCTTCATTTTGAGCACAGAGACCCCCAAAGGACCTGGAACTGGACTGGGGAACAACAGTCAAGGAACCAAGGGCCTTGGTGGTGCCAAGGGCTGCGCTGGGTCCTCTTCCTTAGGAGGAACCTACAATGGCAATCGCTCTGGATGGAGGAGGCAAGGGTAGCTGCGGGGGCATCGGCAGAGACTGCGTGGGGACAACGCCTAGAAGGACATCGAGGTGCTCCAACAGTAGTGCCAGCATCGATGCCGGTGGAAGCACTGATGGGGCCAGCAGTTTGGTGCCCTGAAGGGCTCGGAGCACCGCCAATTGCATCCTACAATCCAACTCCTCCTGGAAGTCCGCCAAGGAGAGAATAGAAGGAGGCGGCAGCAGTGTGACCAGATCTCTCTCGGAGCCCCGAGGGAGATCAGTGCCTGGCACAGACATTGGTGGGGAATGCCTGGGACTCCTGAGCTCAATGGAGATCGATGCCTCCTCTCCGTAGGGTCGCTTCGGGGGCATCACAGCAAGTGCCGGTGCTGTTCCAAGCCCTGTGCTCGCGACGACGGCAACCGGTGATTATGTTTCTGCCACTACCGCTGCCACTACCGCTGCTCCCGAAGAACACTCCCTCCGGGGAGGCAACGTGAACAAAGGCCCACATGGGAGAGACGCAAAGCTGTCTCCCCGTAGGCAGATGACTTAACATCACGTAGCATGGCCGGCGCAAAAGGGAGCACACGGAAGGCGCGGGACCCAGGAGCCTGAATTGCAGTCGTGACTGCTAGTCCTGACCGCATTCAGCAATGGGACCGTTGCTGAGTGCCTAAACCCAGTAGAGTTGCTGCTTCGTCTTTTTTTTTTTTTTGTAAAATCATCTTTATCAGCAAGGGCAAGACCTCCGGATCCAAGCTGGAGGGGGAGGGACCGGACCACTGGTTTTCACCCCCAGCATCCCACAAGAAAGGCGAGCAACTCTGGGTTTCCAATCCTTGCTCCTGTTATACCTGCTACCAGAGTGGATGGTCCCACCAAGACCTGCCAACCCCCTGGGAGGAACCATAGTTTTTTCTTGTCCTGCTTGATCTTCTCTCTTTTTGTTTTGGTTTTTTTTAAACCCTTAAAATCAGTTCAGAACTTCGGGTTTTGCACCACCTCCATCTGCTGGAGACAGAAATACTGAAGAAATGCAGGTGGCACATCGGATTAAGAGGGGTGCTCTCGAAGTTTTTCTCTGTCGCCATCTGCTGGAAGGGAGGCAAAACCCAGCAGTCTGGACTGATCCGGGTACATACAGGGAACTTACTGTGCTGCCCTATTGTCTAATCGTAATAAACACAAAGAGTATTCCACTTTTTTTGAGAATAATGTGCAAAACTTTATTAGTTCTATCTAGACAAATAAAATACTCACTTGTGTTTATTACGATTGTATATTTATCAGGAGATATTTGGAATTCTTTGCCCAGTGTATAAATTTGCCTTATTGTCTAAGCCAGTAGGAAGAAGAGGAGGGACCCTGGCACAGGAAAAGGTCGGAACCTACCAGGAAGACTTGAAAATTAAGAAAAAGAGCAGAGCTCCACAACCGCAAGATAATAGCACTACGGAAATAAAGAGACTGAAGAGGTACCCCACATGGACACGCGGATAGTGGCATGCTGGGAATGCTCAGTGTGCCAGTCAAAGGTTCTAGAAACTCTGACAAAAGTTTTCCGTGCCGGGCTCCATCTGATGATGCCACCCATGTGTGAGGATTACCATCCTGCTTTTCCTAGGAGAAGACAGTGAACCCGAGGCTTGGGAACTTTGGGACCCCCTCAGTGCACTTCTTCCACCTAACTGAACTTTTTTAGTAAACACTAAACAAAATGTAATTAATCCTTAAATGTTATAACCTCATCACAATACACATCTTTGGAGACCTTTCTCAGTGGTGACAAAGGATGGTGACCACTTTGGCAGATATAAAATAAAAGTGTGGCAGAATCATACAAGTAAATCTGGTTTAGTCCTGTTCCATTTTCTCCATTTAGGAGACAGGAACTGCAAAATTTGAATCTGCGCTGGAACAGAGCTGTGGAAAATGCTCACGCTGTAATGAAATGCCCCGAGGGATGTTTATCTGCATTCCAATCAATTTAACAAAACTCAGAAAACATTTCTCACATCATACATATATATGTACAGTTGGACAAATGACAGCATAGGATTGTTAGTCTATTTATTCTGGTCAGAAACTCCCTCTTTTGTAGCACAAGCATACAGGAACTACCTGCGAGTGAATCAATTCAATCCAAAAACATGCTCAAGGAATGCAGGTAGCCCAATAAAAAGGCCTTATCTACAGAGAAGGGCGACCAAAATAAGGGGCATGGAATGGCTGCCCTGTGAGGAAAGGCTAAGGAAGTTAGGGCTGTTCAGTTTGGAGAAGAGATGACAGAGGATATGATAGAGGTCTACAAAATAATGAAAGGAGTTGAACAAGTTAATGTAGATCAGTTATTTACTCTCTCAGATAATAGAAGGCCTAGGAGGCAATCCATGAAATTAGCAAGTAGCTCATTTAAAACAAATCAAAGAAAATTATTTTTCACACAGCGCTAGTTAAGCTCTGGAATTCATTGCCAGAGGATGTGGTTACAGCAGTTAGTGTAGCTGGGTTTAAAAAGGTTTGGATAAGTTCCTAGAGGAAAAATCCATAAACTGCTATTAATTAATAAGCAATACTTGCCAGATATTTGTAACTTGTATTGGCCACTGTTAGAAACAGGATACTGGGCTTGATGGACCCTTGATCTGACCCAGTATGGCATATCTTAATGTTCTAACTTATTTTGGCTCATTTCTACCTATTCAAGTAGATCAATACAGCTACCACAACACTTAGTTCAATATTTTGAAGCATGTTATTGGTGTAGATTAACAACTTGCTTTTTTGTGTTACTAGAAGACTACTCTAAAGCTGGGAATCTATCCTAAGGCTTTGTAATAAACTTCAAGAGGAAACTGTGGATCAAAGATACCAACTTCATGCAGGAGTAGAAAAATATTTAGAAATTTAGGCACCAAACATTTTTAGGATCAAGGGAAATTTATTTTTGTTTCACTTTTTCACTGTTTCTGTTTGCTATTTTGTACTTTATTTTTTTGTCTACTGTTTTTCCATTTTTGCTTCTTTTTCCTCTCCTTCAGATATTTCTCTTCCCTACCCTCCTTCCAGGCACTCTTCCCTCAACCCAACCTTCCTTCAAGCATTTTCCTTGTCAATAGCCCATCAATATGGCAGCCGCAGAACTGCTCCTCAGCTCTGACACTGCTGATAACAGCAGCTACTGCTACAACTTCCTTTCACCAGCTTGGACCCCCACCTGTATCTCTCTTCTATCAGACCCTGAATTTTAAGCAACCAGGCAACTTAGCACCTTGGAGGTTTTTTTTTCCATATCTTGGTCCATGAACAGCTTTTTTTTTTTTTTTAACCATATGAGCTTAGTTATCTAAACAATTCAACTTGACTCCACCATCCATATATCATGCTCAGTATCCAAGAAAGGAAAAATGGGCTTTATTACTATCACTATGGCAATATGCTGTCAAACAAGAATTTTGGGTCTGTACGGAGTTGCTGTTTGCCTTTCTACCATGGAGAAGTATAGTTTACAAGCAATTAAATTCCAAACCAGCTACCAATCAGAACAAGAGAGATTCCAACATCGTAACCTTATACAGCATATATGATTCCATATTCAGTTGAAACCAAAATTGGTTTATGTATACCAATTCTTAACAGACTCAAAACGTTTTCTACAACAAACAAAAACCAGCAAATCTCAAAGCACTTATTGTTAACTCCCAGTCAATTACAAACAAGCTCTTGATTTTTAAACAAATCCTGACTCCAAGATACTCATCCTCCCTCTCTGTATACTGTGCAACACAAGTCTAAGATCTCAGACATGCATTAGTGAAACAGGAGGTAAGGAGTATTTCTACTGCTGGTTTGCCCCATTACTGATGTCTGCAACACAAACCTCTACAATCTCACAGGCTGTTAGGAACAAGTTTTAATAGTCTCATTAATTCTGGCGAAAACGATTTTAGTAGGTTGTGATCCTTTCTTCAGGTATGAGTTAGAGATCTCAATGATCTTGAAGGTCAACATCTGTGGATTATTCTTATGTTGGTCTAATAAAAGATTTCAAAACCTATCAACAATCCACACTGCTAGTAATTGTAAAGATGCTCTGGTGACTCAAATACAAATTTACGAAAAATATACAACAATTTTCTTGTCAAATCCATTCTGATCAGCACAGACTATTTAATTTCTAATCTGGAGTACCGAAAACAACATTGAGCAGTTCTAGTTTAATAAGGACCTGCTGCTAGTCTATTTTCATGTACATAAGAGGACAGTTTCCATAGCACTGGGGACCACATGGAGATACACCCCCCCCCCATGGTGCAAACAGTGCCCCTATCTGATTACACGTCAAACCAGAAATTCAGAAAAACCTTCATAAAGCAAATGAAAAAACATTCAGCATCTGATAACTAAACTCATGAACACCAATCTTGTCCAGCAGACAAATGTGTCAACTTATACATAAAATTACAAATAGATTGTTTTCCAAATTTTTGCTTTACGATTGACATTTTAGGGCTCAATGACTTAACTTATCAGAAATAACTGAATGCAAAACAAAACTTTCATTACAAAATGTCCAAACAGCAGTAAGTTCTGACAGAACATATATGGCTGTCCTACACCACCATGCAAGGCAGGAGAACATTTTACATCAAATGTTTACATGATGTGGAATAGTTACAACAGATGAGAAAATATGCCAGTTCTTATTCCATGGCTCACCATAAGAACTAGGCCGTTGAGACACAACCAGCTGTTAAAATCTGCTCTGTTTCTACTGGATCTCTGCCATCACAATCCCAACAGATCTTTCCTATAAGAATTTTGGGACAACCCTCTCAAATATGGGCAAAAGACCAAAATCTGATTGCTGGGATAATAAACAGAAAATTCAACAATTTTCACAAATTGTAAGCTCTCTATACTCAGCTTCTCTTTTCATAATAATTTATGAGACCTTCATCCTAAGTTATCTCATGTATCTTCTTTGTCATTTCATTAGAAATGTACAGGATCACAAGGCTTCAGAGAACCATTAATGTGGGATAATTAAGGCTTGCTAAGACACCACAAGGGAGAACTGGGCTCCCAAAACCAGATCACATTCTTCGGGGGCTGGAGACACTGAGAAAGCAGTATTTACAGCCACGGAAGTGAGGGCGGCTCAGACAATCTAAACAGCAATATCTAGCCAGCAGACCTAAGGCCACAATTTTGTCAGTCATCTGCCTATAATCCAGATGACTGTCACCATAATAACTGGGTTAAATTCTGTTGCTTTTGGCAGGTCTAGATTCATGCCCATAAGCAAGGTTGGAAGTGGCATTTGGCACCCTACCCAAATGCCTAAATCCGGTCCTGGGTGTCGGAGGAAGTGGGAAAGGAGAGAGAAAATATACAATAAGGGGAAAAAAAAAAAACCCTGAAGACCCATACCGCTGTAGACTTAGATTGGGGTATAAACCCAAGGAGATAGTGGATACTGTGAGGCAAAAAAATAATTTTGATATAAATGCCAAACATAAATCTGTATCCTAACCCCTTGTACTTTATACAGTTATGTAAACTGACAGTGCTTTCTTTAGTCTCTGTCTTTTTCCTTCCTACATGTCCGAAGTTTGAAATCTAGCATTTCCAACCCCTGCATTCCGCTGTAGTCTCCAATTTGACAGCCGACAGTTTGCTTATTGCAACCAAAAAAATAGCTGGAGAGAGTGCAGGTGTGAGCAATGGATGTATGTTTAAAGCTGTAGCGTTTGGGTTTGAGACTGGATCACTCGCCTTCCAAACGCCTCACCTGTTACTCTGGATCCAGCCTATCATGGCGCTGACCTCGGGCACCTCGCTCAGATCGGGACGGGCGTCGGGCGAGAACTGGTCGGGGAAGCTGCGGTTCAGGTCGTGGCCCCGCGCGTTCTCGCGGCCCCCGCGCTCGCCGCTGCAGTCGCCCTCGGCGGCGCTCTCGAAGCCGTCCGGGTTCAGGCTGGGCAGGATGTAGAGGTCGGTGGTGTTGAGGAGGCGGGCGAGGCGCGGCTCGCGGCCGGAGCTCTGCAGCAAGTACTCGGCCAGGTAGAGCAGCACCTGGCGGGACACGGCCTCGTCGCCGTGCATGTTGCCCACGTACTTGACCTGCGGCTTGGCGGGGTCGGGCGCCTGGCCCGGCTCGTTCGTGACGCGCAGCACCCAGAGCTCGCGGCCCTGCACCGACTGCCCGATGCTGAAGAGCTGGGCCTGCCGCGGGTGCGCCTCGGCCAGGGCACGCAGCCGCTCGCTCAGCTCGTCGTAATGGCAGTAGCGGTCGTAGCGCTCCGGAGACTCCAGCATCTCCTTCTTGATGTGCGGCCCGGCGGCGGCGCCCAGGAGAAGGACGGCGATGAAGGGAAGGCGGCCCCCCAGCGCCATCTTCGCTGGCCGCAAACCGACTGAGGAGGAGGGAAAGGCAGCGGCGGCCGAGGCGCCGGCCCGGCCTCCCAGCTTCCGGCCATAGCTTAGCAACCGCCACTTCCGGTCCGCAGCCGGGGGGGGGGGCAGTGCGCAGGACCGGGGATCACACGTGGGTTGAGAGGTGCGCGTGGATGGTCGCCTGTAGTCCGAATCTGCTGGGCTTTTGTGTTGCTTGGTTAGAAGAAGGATTGCAGAGGGAGGCAGTCCTGGAATGTACTAGGACCAGGCGTGAGAAAACCAAGACTGCCTCTCCTTGCAACCAGAGGCTTCCTTTACTCTCTGAGACTAAAGTCCTAAATAACTCCCAACTTGTAAGCAGTAGCTCCAACAGTGAAGGCTTTAACCCTGGCTACTGAGCACAAGTTTTAGAGTTGTGCTAATTCAACCCCTTTTTGTGACCGTGGCCAGTATCATGTAGGTAGTTTTGTATATAAAGTCCTAACATTTGTCTTTCAACATACTTTAAAAAACCATTACAACCAGGGTTAACCCCATGGTCCAAATCTCTAGCTGGCTTCTGCTCTTAAGACAAATGAATTGGGGATGCTGCAAAGGGGTTCAGCAGCAGCACCTATTATTGGAGTGAATCTACAGGCATACCAGATTCAGGAGGGATCTGCAGGCTGTGGACTTGGCTAAAGTTGAGCCAGATGGAGTTGGTAGAAAAAGGAGGAAAAGCCTAGGGTAGTTGTTGTGTGTCCAGATTGAGCTGGTAGCTGAAAAGAACAGAAGGAAACTAGTGAGCAAAAACAAAGAGACATGCTCGTTAAAAATAATACACTTTGACGCTTGTCTGCATTTTAATGATTTATTACTGTTAAAAAAAAACACATTTATCAGTCAAGCACTTGACTACTAAATACCACGTTATTAGGCACTGCTAGTGAAGAGAGGCTTCTTTGTGGAGCTTGTCCTGATCTAGGTATTAAGAATCACAATTTTTTAAATCATGATTCTGGATCAGTTTTTGATTGGAAAATACTAATCCAAATTCATAATACAAAAGCCAGACCTGAACCACAAATACTTTGTGACACACCCCTAGATTGGGATCCTTGCAATTACAATTTCATTTATCTCCATTGTGAATGATGTCTTTTATGGTATAATAGATGTCACCTCATTCTAATTGCATTAAGGTTAGTATTCTGTCCTTTTGCTCACCCAATGCAAGATAACCGAACTAGCACCACTGAAAGTTTGGATGAGATAGATCCTAAAATACTAACAGGTCGATACAGTAATGTGCAGTTAAAGATTCCCCGTCTGTAACGTGCTGGGAGCGCACATTCCCTGTACGTACCAGGATCAGTCCAGACAGCTGGGTTATGCCTCCTGTCCAGCAGATGGAGTCAGAGAGAAAACTGAAAGCACCCCCTAGATATACTGGTGTGCCACCTGCGATCCCTCAGTATTATCTCTGACTCCAGCAGATTGAGAGGCATAACCTGCGGTCCTGGCCTGGTCAGTTTGTCAGTACTGGGAAACAAATTATTATAGTACGCTAGTTATACTTAGGACCGGATCAAGTGGTTTCTTCTCTCTCTTGTTGTGTTATTCTTGTTAGACTGTCTGTTTCTCTCTCTCTCTCTCCCTGGCAGCGCAGGAGCTTAGAGCGTGGCAGGCACAGAGGGCTTGCCCTCTTATTTTCCCCGGCTTAGAGTGTCCATGAGGCTGGGGGAGAGTTTACCGGTGGGCCGGTCACCCTCCCCCCATTTTCCAGGGTCCTAGCCCTGAAGGGGGGTTTAGAAGTGGAGAGCAAAGCTGAAAAAAAAAAAAGACAAAAAAGTGTTTGAGCCATTTAAGGCCTGTTGGTGACAGGCAGTGAGCTGGTTTGTTGCTTAGCCCCGGCCTGCCAGTGCCTCTACGGACGTCGGAAGGGGTGGCTGGGTCACCCGGCGCAGTTCTCTGGTACAATTTACTTACCTTCTTTTTTGGCGCGCTTTTCTGGCAGCTCCTCTGCCGCCGCGATGCAGCGTTCTTCGGCCTGCACGGCCTGTGGGGGGGTGGGGGCGCGACTCTCCCGGGAGGGTCTCTGCTCCCACTGTCTTCCCGGGGGCGGGGGACCTTCCCGGGGGTCGAGCGCTGCCCGCAGCGATTCTTCTCTGCCCCCGACGCCGCGGCTTAGCACAGCTCCGAGCAGCCATCCTCCAGCCCCTCCTCCTTCGGGGAGGTGAGCGGCGGCCATCTTGGCCACGAGGCAGGCGGATCACTCGGCTGCAGAGGAGGAAACCTCTCCTCCCCCTTCCCTTCCCGACCTCAACCCGCGCCCACGGGGCGATTTGGGGGATTTCGGAGCCCCCCCTTCTCCCGGGCTCACATAAGTTGAATTCAAAAAAAAAAAAAAGGTCGGTGCCGTTTTCGTCTGTCTGTGTGCTCCTAAAGCACAAAGCTCCACTGCAGGCAGAATCTGGTGGGGAAGCAGCAGGTCCCTCTCCCCCGAAGACTCCCAGGACAGGAGACCCCGCTGGGGGCGGGGATCTACAGAGACGCAGGCCACCCGCCCGAGGGGGGGGGGCGGGAGTGCGGGGGACTCAGTAGCCGCTCCGGGCCCTCCAGGGGGGGCACCAGAGTTGCATGCAGCGGACGACCTAGAGGTCTTAGAAGGGATGCCCCCAGGTGCTACATTTATTTGGGAAGGATGAGTTAAGTCCCTCATCCTCCATGTCCTGCAAGGGCGGGAGCTGCCTGCTCCACCTTCCAATGTTGCTACCTCCACGGGGGATATTGCTATGGCCAGCCTTCGGGCCCCTCGATTTTCCCTTTACATCCCAAGGTTTTCTAAATTTTTTCTAGGGAATGGGAATTACCGGAGGCTTCCCTGCGGATGAACAGGGCCATAAATAAAAAAAAAAAATTTGTATTCGTGACCCGCGGTATATTTGGATCTGTTCCAGACGCCCGCGGTGCATTCAGCGATCACGGCTGTGGTCAAACATACGGCTAGTCCGGTTACGGGGGGAATAGCCTTGCAGGATCTCCAGGACCCTAGGTTGGAGGCCTTATTGAAACGCATTTTTGACGTGGCGGCCTTGGGGGTACGAGCAGCCGAGTGCAGCAGTCTCGTCCAGAGGGCCATCCTGCGCTGGGTCCAACAGCCTTGACCGCGCAGGAGCTCCCTCCGGCTGTGGCGGAGCGGGCAAAATTGTATTGAAGCGCCGGTCGCATACGCAGCGGATATTTTATATGATTGCTGCGCACTTCAGCGAGAATTATGTCCTCTACAGTTTCAGTGCGGCAGTTGTTGTGGCTCCGTCGTTGGTCGGCAGACGCCTCCTCCAAGGCCAGGTTAGGCTCCTTCCCCTCTTAAGGGCAAGTTGTTATTCGGTGAGGAACTAGATCAGATTATTAAGGACCTGGGAGATAAATAGGTTTACAAATTCCCCGAGGACAAGCCCCATTGGTTTCGGCCCTCTGGGAATACCAGGGCTCGGTTTCTGGGTCAACGGCATTTCCGTACGGGTATGGGTGATTTCTTCCCCAGATGCAGCAACCCACGACGTCCCAGTCCTGGTCTTCTTCCTTTCATGGTAGGCGGCCTCCGCGGGGAGGTGCCTCGCAAGGATTTCTGCCGACAAGCCCGCTCATTGAAGACGCGCAGTCCCGCTCCTCCGTTCCTTTAACCGGAGATCGGCTGTCCCGTCTTTGGGAGGAGTGGGTCCAAATAACTTCGGATCTATGAGTGCAAGACGTGACTCGGCGAGGTTACGAGTTGGATTTTGCACGTTCACTCCGGGATCTCTTCATAACATCGCTGTGCGGGCCCCCGGAGAAGCAGCAAGCTGTACTTCAGTGGTCCCGGTCCCACCGGACGACATCAAGACAGGTCGGTATTCCATATACTTTCTGGTTCCCAAGAAGGAGGGCACCTTCAGACCGATCTTGGATCTCAAAGGGGGTGATCAAGGCCTTACGCGTGCCTCGTTTTCGGATGGAAACGCTACGGTCGGTTATTGCGGCCGTTTACAGGGGAGACTTTTGGCTTCTTGGCCCTGGCCGAGGCGTATCTTCACATCGGTATCCGAGAGCGGCATCTGAGGTACTTGTGGTTCATGGTGTTGGGACGTCATGGCCAATTTTGTGCCCTTCCATTCGGGCTGACGACCGCTCCTCAGGTATTCACCAAGGTTCTCGTAGAGGTTGCGGCCTCTCTCAGTCGGCAAGGGGTTCTAGTGCATCCCTATCTCGACGATTGCTTCCTCCGGACGAAGTCGCGAGACTCTTGCAATCGGGCGGTTCCTTGGTGGTGCGGCAACTTCAGTTGTTGGGTTGGGTGGTCAGCCTCGCGACGAGTTGACTCGAGACGACCCAACAGTTGGAATTTTTGGACGCTCGCTTCAATACCCTAAAGGGCAAGGTTGTTTCTCCCACATCAACGCATGCTCAATCATGGCTCAGGTGGGGCGCCTGATTGCCCTTCCCATTCCTACGGCTTGGGATTATTTAAAGATCATTGGTCCTTTGGAGTCTACTGCGGAGTTAGTGCAGTGGACTTTTGCGCAAATGCGGCCGTTACAAACCGCATTGCTTTCTCGTTGGGATCTCAGGTCCGAGGTTTACGGCCTGGAACTGCCCTGGCTGGACCCGGCCCACTCCAGTCCTTCCAGGTGGCTAACTCCCGGTCTTCTCCTGCAGGGTGCGGACCTGGAGCCTCCGTCTTGGATTGTGGTGACAACGGATGCCAGCCTATCGGCCTGGGGGGGGCGTTCTGTCAGGCCCGAGCAGTCCAGGGCGCGTGGACAGCGCTCCAGTCCACTTGGTCCATCAATCGCCTGGAGACCAGAGCGGTGCTTCTGGCCTTACGCCGCCTCCTCCCGATCGTCCACGACCGAGCGGTCCGGATTCTGGTGGACAATGTGACTACAGTGGCGTAAGTAAATCGACAGGGGCGGCACTTGTCGAGCATAGCAGCCACTCACATTGCCGGCGTGGACAACGGGCAGGCGGATTCTCTCAGTCGTCGGCATCTAGATCCCGGAGTATGGGAGCTGTCGGCGGAGGCGATGCACCTCATCGCCCAGCGTTGGGGGACCCCACGCTTGGATCTGATGGCGACCAGACTAAATGCGAAAGCGGTGCGTTTCTTCGGCCGAAGGCGGGAACACGGGTCAGAAGGAGTGGACACGTTGGTGCTTCCGTGGCCCCGTCAGTTTCTTCTTTACGTGTTTTCCTCCATGGCCTCTGGTCGGAAAGGTGTTGCGGCGCATAGAGTATCACCAAGGCCTGGTGATTCTTGTACCTCTGGAATGGCCGCGCCGTCCGTGGTTTGCGGTTTCGTCAACTGGCCGGTCGACGGTCCACTACGGCTGGGGCATCTTCCAAATCTTCTCCGTCAGGGCCCGGTGTTTTCGATCTGGCGGATCACTTTTGGCTGGCGGCCTGGCTTATCAGCGGAAACAGTTGAGGTAGAGAGGCTATTCAGACGCGGTTGTTTCAACTCTCCCTCAGGCGCGAAGGTCTTTGGAAGATTTCCACGTTTGGTGCGCTGCGCTACCTGTTGCGCCCCGTCATTCGTCTGTGGGTCACATTCCTTCGTTTCTGCACGATGGCCTGCAGAAGGGGTTGGCGTACAGTTCGCTCCGAGTTCAGGTTGCAGCGTTAGGTTACTTGAGAGGCAAGGTCGAGGGGTTTTCTCTTGCGAGTCACCCTGCTGTTGTGCGGTTTTGTTTTGAGAGGTGGTCGGAATTGGCGACCTCTGGTGCGTGTTCCTTGTCCTTCCTGGAACTTGAGCTTGGTACTCCGTGGCCTGTGTGCGGCACGTTTGAGCCTATCAGGATGGCTTCCTTGACGGACCTACCTCTTGAGACGGTTTTCCTAGTGGCCATCTCCTCGGTCCGTCGTGTTTCTGAGCTGCAAGCTCTTTCCTGCAGAGCACCATTCTAGCATGTTTCCACGTCGGGAGTCTCCTTACAGACCGTACCCTCCTTCTTACCTAAGGTGGTTTCTTCGTTCCATGTTAACCAGATGGTTGATTTGCCCTCTTTCTCGGAAGAGGAGCTCCGGTCGGCTCCAGGCAAAGACCTGAGGCGTTTGGACGTCTGTCGGGTCCTTCTGCGTTATCTGGAGGTTATCAACGACTTTAGTAGGTCAGACCACCTGTTTGTCTTGTGGAATGGGCCCAAGAAGGGGCTTCAGGTGTCCAAGTCTATTATCGCCGCTGGTTGAAGGGCGCTATCGCGTCCACGTATATTGGTTGCGGTAAACCGGTTCCAGATGGGCTTACGGCTCATTCTTTGCGTTCTCAGGCGACTTCGTGGGCGGAAAACGTCAATTGGTCTCTAGTCAAGAGATCTGCAGGGCGGCCACTTGGTAATCATGGTATACGTTTTCCCGGCATTATCGGTTGGATGTCCGTGGTCCGTCCGCTCAGTCGTTTGGGAGCAGCGTGATTCGAGCGGGACTCTCAGGGTCCCACCCCAGTTCAGGCGGCTCGGGTACATCCCAGCTGTCTGGACTGATCCTGGTACGTACAGGGAAAGGAAAATTAGGTTCTTACCTTTGCTAATTTTCGTTCCTGTAGTACCAAGGATCAGTCCAGACGCCCGCCCACGGTTCTGGGAGTCCGCTCGTCTTCTCATATTCCACGGTCCTTCCTTGGCAGATTGTGTTCGCTACGTTCGGACCAGTTTTTAAGGGTAAGTTGTAATTCCTCAGTTTGTCTTTTACACTATTTGTGTTGTATTAGTTCTACCTGGTCTTCTATGTTGTCCAGGAAGTTTCTGTTTGATCTAGTCTTTAAGTACCTACATGCCTACAAAATTACAAGGGGGTACAGGAAATTTTTGAGGAAGTTGTCTGAAGTGGTCAATTACTTATTTCTGCTTTGATATCACATATACTGAGGGATCGCAGGTGGCACACCAGTATATCTAGGGGGTGCTTTCAGTTTTCTCTCTGACTCCATCTGCTGGACAGGAGGCATAACCCAGCTGTCTGGACTGATCCTTGGTACTACAGGAACGAAAATTAGCAAAGGTAAGAACCTAATTTTCCTATACAGACGAGTAAGGCGATTCAGCGATACAGTCTCCAGTTTCACGCGTCCCTAGCGCTTCCTAAAACAGACGCATAACCCTTTCCGCACCCAGCATGTAAATGAACGAAAAAGCTGTATAATGAAGGAATTAGCTATTCCCCTCCGATACTGTAACAGGCGCTGATATTATCTCCTCAGTAACCCGCTGTTTTGCCGCGGCCTTAACGAGCTAGTTTACCGCCTCCCCCTAGTAGGAGTTAGTGTAGTGTAAAAAACATTGCTTACCTGCCCTGGTCCCTTCTGGTCTCCGGTCCAGCCCGGTCTCCTGCAGCCCCGTCCGGTCCCCTCCTCCCGAAGCAAAAAAAAAAAAACAAAACGAAAAAGTAGCAAGGCTCGGGCCTGCTACGGCAGTCCCTTCTCCCTTCCTCCCGATTTCGCACGGGCATCCATCCAGGCAGAGGGAGCGGGCGGCGAAACGGCCTCCGGTTCCCTCTGCCTGGATGAACGTACGGCCCCCGCCGGAATGAATGCCCGGGCGATTTTGGCGCTCATGCCATGAGCGCCAAAATCGCACACCAAAATCGCACGGCCATTCATTCCAAATCGCTCTGCAAGGCGCAATAACAACAAAAATAAGATTGGGCACCAAAATCGTGCCAAAATCGCACGGCCACCGGCAGTGAAGGAATGGCCGTGCGATTTCAGCGCGTGAAGGAATGATGTCACGGCATGTGACGCGTGGGTCCAGGCGGCGGCGGCGGCGGGGGGGGGCGGGTGGACGCGCGTTAGTTTCAGACGGCCGGGGGGCGGGTGGTCGCGTGTTAAATCTAGGCCGGGTCGCACAGACGCGCATTCATCCGCCTGCATGAGTGAATGAATGCGTGCCTGTGCGACCCCTGCGATTCGGTGCTCAAGGCAGGGGTCACGGCATGTGACTGCCTTGAGCGCCGAATCGCAGGGGTCACACAGGCGCGCATCCCTGGATGAATGAATGCGCGCCTGTGCGACCCGGCCTAGATTTAACACGCGACCACCCGCCCCCTAGCCGTCTGAAACTAACGCGCATCCACCCCCCCGCCGCCTGGAACAGGCGCCCACCCGCCCGCGGCCTAGATTTAACACGCGACCACCGGCCCCCCGGATCCCGCCGCCCGCCTGGACCCACGCGGCCCTCCGACAGGTATTTAAAAATTTTGTTTTTTACACTTCCTGGTGCCTGTCATTTCAAATGTCATTTGAAATGACAGGTACCAGCGCACCCAGGTTACTGTATAGGCGCTGTATTAAGCGCCTATACAGTAAAATGGGTTACGCAGGCATAACCCTTCCCTAACGCTTTACAGCCGCGGCATGCATTTGCATGCGATTAGAAGAGAGTATCAGGCGCTAGGTCAAGAGAACTGTGCGTGCGGGGAGGAAGGGTGCGCCTGACACTGCCGCACTGTTTCTACCGCGGCCTTACTGTATCGACCTGTTAGGGAGCTCAAAGAGATTCTCACACGTCCAGTGAATACATTCTTGGAAATGGGATTGGTGCAGAAAGTCAGTGGTCCTAATTCATAAAATTGGAAACTACAGATGGGTTAGTGGAAAAACTAATGATAACTTTGCTGAAGGAAAAGTTAGTGAAGGACCTCGAAGCTAGTGGGTTGCAGGACCTGAGGCAGCCTGGCTTTATCAGAGGAAAATTGTGTCAAATAAATCTGATCAATTTTTTTGGGTGACTGGAGAATTAGGTCAGGGGCATGTGCTGAATATGGTTTACTTGGATTTCAGCAAAGCTTTGACATTGTCCCAACATAAGAAGCTCATAAATAAACTGAGCAGCCAAGGGATGGGCTCCATGGTGGGGGACAAAATTAGAAAATAGTGAAGTGGCAGACAATAGAGAACTGGGGCTAAGACTTGGCCCTGGCATTTACAACTTGCCGGCACAAACGCAGGTTGTAAGCTCTTTACTGAATGACATTTCCACCATGTTTTCAGGTAATGAGACACTTTTATTAGACATTGTTAAAAACAACTCTTGTATGCATATTTAACAACTTAAACCAATAATCAAAATCAGTACTATGCCTTCTTGAGACAAAGCAAATGCAGGACATTATATGATAACGTCTTGATGAAAACAATATTTCATCACTGTCAATATTGCTATTGTGTACATTTATTTATTTATTTATTTAAAGGCTTTTATATACCGGAGTTCATGCACTTGTGCATACCACTTCGGTTTACACAGAACAAGGAACAGAAAATTACATCAAACAGATTGAACAATTAAACAAATATACAATTACATCCAACAATTGGGTATAAATAACATGGCTAACTTAGTAGGAACTTAGAGTTGAGGTAAAGGAGAGAAATAGTACCAAGTGGTAACAGAACAATGTTAATGGCTAAATAATAAATATAAATAGTAAATACAAGTTCTTATAATAAATACAGGTGTTTACAGATTACAGTCTTCATGAAAAGTTTACGTCTACAGAATAGGGTTAAGTAAATAAGAACTGGCGGTTATTTCTATAGGAGTGAAGACTTCAAAAACTGAGGTTACATCTGGATTAAGAGGTATAGGTGTAGCATGCTCAAATATTTAATGATTTGGAATTGTGAGACCAAGGATAAAATTAGGAGTTGTTTGATATGATTATAAAAGCGAGAATGATTCAAGTTCTGGGATGTGGTTCTGAGCTAGACCTTTAAGTGTAGGCTTTTGTAAAGAGCCAGGTCTTGAGTTTCTTTTTGAATGTTCGAGTACACGTTTCGAGGCGAATGTCCGTGGGGAGGGCATTCCAATGAAGGGGGCTGGCAGTCGAGAATGCACGTTTCTTGAGTGAGGACTTGGCTGAAGGTACGTGTAAGGTGCCTAAGTATCTATTTCTGATTGGTCTTGAAGACTCGTGTAGGCGAAGTGGAAGGCTTAGATCTAGCGACGTTTGTGAATGGATGTTCTTGTGTGTTATAGTTAGCACTTTGAAAATGATTCTGGATCTGATGGGGAGCCAGTGTAAGTGTTTTAGTATGGGTGTTATGTGTTCACTTCTGCTGGTGTTAGTAAGAATCCTTGCGGCGGAGTTCTGCAACATTTGTAGAGGTTTTGTGGTTATGGTTGGAAGGTCTATAAGCAGAGAGTTGCAGTAATCGATCTTGGAAAATAGTATTGTTTGGAGGACTGTTCTGAAGTCCTGAAAATGCAGGAGAGGTTTCAGCTTTTTCAGAATATGTAGTTTATAATAGCATTCTTTCGTTGTGTTCTTGATAAATTCTTTGAGGTTCAGCCTTTTATCTAAGGTGACCCCCAGGTCTCTTACTTGAGTGGAATTGATCATTGGTGATGAGGTTAGGTTGTTGGTAGGCTGAAGGTTCTCATCTGGAGTGATAAGCAAAAGTTCTGTTTTTGATGTATTAAGTACTAGGTTAAGGCTAGATAGGAGTGAGTTTATGAACTGTAGACAATTGTTCCAGAAGTTGATGGTGCTGGAGATGGAGTCAGTGATTGGCAGCAGAATCTGAACATCGTCTGCGTATATGAAGTGTGTGACCTTAAGACTTGAGAGTAGATGACATAGGGGGAGAAGATAGATGTTAAAGAGGGTGGGGGAGAGAGAGGATCCTTGGGGAACTCCGAAAGAGGATTTGACCGGGAGGGAGTCCTTGTTGCTGATTCTGACCTTGAAAGTCCTATTGTGTAGGAAGGATCTGAACCATTCCAGGGCTGATCCTGAGATGCCTATGTCTGAGAGCCGGTCGATCAGGATAGAGTGTTTTACGGTATCAAACGCAGCTGATAGGTCGAGGAGAATCAGGAGGTATGGGGTCTTTTTCTCCAGACCTACGAGGACTCTGTCAGTTAGAGAGGTTAGGAGGGATTCCGTACTAAGGGATTTGCGGAATCCGAATTGGGCTGTTGTGAGTATTTTATGCTCTTCTAGGTATTCAGATAACTGTTTGTTGACTATCCTCTCCATAAGTTTGGCTACAAATGGAAGGTTAGCTATGGGGCGAAAATTAGCTGGGTCTGTAGGGTCCAAGTTGGGTTTTTTGAGGAGAGGTTTGAGGGTGGCTAGTTTCAGGATGTCTGGTACTAGTCCTTGGGTTAGCGAGCTATTAATTATCTCTGCTAAGGGCTTCGCTATGATGTTTGGGATGGTGAGTAGGAGTTTAGAAGGGATGGAATCTGTCGGGTGAGTGGAGGGTTTCATCTTTTTGAGAGTCATTTCGATTTCAAGTGAGGAGATAGGTTCGAATGAATCAAGGTTTATGTTCTGGTTGCGTGAAGGAGTGATGATAGAAGGAGGTACTGTGTTACTGGTTGCCAGAGGGGCCATTAGCTTGAGAATTTTGTTTTCAAAAAATTGAGCAAGCTCTGTGCATCTTGATTGTGCTTGATCATCTGGGATAGTTGGTGAGGTGGGTTTTGTGAGCTCTGAGACATATGTGAACAGTGCTTTGGGATCAAAGGAAAAATTGTGAATTTTGTGGGCATAAAAATCTCTCTTTGTGCGAAGGATGTTGTTTCTGTAGTTGTGCATGAGGGTTTTGTACTCATTCAGTGTAGTGTTGGAAGGATTTCTCCGCCATGCGTGTTCTTTTTTTCTCAATTCTAATTTGATGGTTTTTAGTTCCTGCGTGAACCATGGTTTTTTGGTTTTGCAGGCTGGGTTGATCTCTTTGGTTTTTTGAGGGCAAAGTTTTTCTGCCACCTTGTTCGTAATGTTGTGCCATGACGAGGTGGCTGTTTCTGCGTCTGAAAGGTCAAGATTGGCGAGTTCCGAAGATAGGAGAGAGGTGAGGTCCTCTCTAGAGCATGAGTTCCTGTAGTGAATTGTGGTTTTGGTGTTTGGAGATATGGGGTTGTCCTTGATACAGAGATTAGTTGTTATCATCAGGTGATCTGACCATGGGATAGGGGAGCATTGTGGTGGGGAAGATTGTGAAAGGCCTGAGTTGATGAATATAAGGTCCAGAGTGTGCCCTGCTCTGTGCGTGGGACCTTTAACAATTTGAGAGAAGCCCATAGCCTTAAAAGAAGATAGTAGCATATTGCAATTGGCGGATAAAGGGATCACGTCTGTGTGAATGTTAAAGTCTCCTAGGATGACAGCTGGGGTGTCATTTTTTAGGTGTTTGGCGATGAGTTCAATGAGTGGTGATGGATCTGAATCCAGGAGACCGGGAGGGGCATATATTAAACAAATTTGGAGCTGTTTAGAGCTGAAGAGGGCAAATTCCAGTCGAGAGGAGTGAATAGTGGTCTGTAGGGTTAGTCTGAGCTCCTTCTTTGCAGCTAAGCAAAGTCCTCCCCCTCTTTTTTTGGGTCTGGGTATGGAGTAGATGTCGTAGATGTGAATGGGTAGTTGGTTAATTAGAGGTAGGTCTGTGGGTTTCAACCATGTTTCTGTCATAGCACATATATCCGGTTGTGTGTCCTGGAGATAGTCATTGATTATGTGAGTTTTTTTTGAGATTGATTGAGCGTTAAAAAGTGTTAGAGAGAATAAGGATAGTCCGAGGAATTGGGTGAGAGGGGTTGTCATTATTGGTATCAGACGTTTGTGTTGGAAGACTGAATGGTTGGCTGGTTTTATCCGGTTGTTGTAGAGGTTTTTGATGATTGGGATAGGGAAAATGAGCATGGCTGAGGTCCCAGAAAATTGAGGCTGTACAATCCTAAGCTTTCTCAGGCTAAATCATTGCCTAAATTTGAGAAGGTTTTTTTACTTGCCTGATTAAGGGCAGGTCTCTACAATTGAGGGAGCAACAGGTGTCAATCTCATTTCAGCTGAGGATTTTGATTTGACCATTTTTTTTGGAAGAACCTCAAAGTGAGTCATTAGAAGCTGCGACTTTTGTGGTGACCTTCCTTCAAGAATCAGACGAGGCCTTAACCTGACTTTTATTCTTTTCTAAGCGTGAAACTTTATTTATGGGGAAAAAAATTGCTATTTTCCCAGATGTAACTAGAGACACAGTCTAAAAGGATATTATTTCTTGCTTTAAAATCAAGGTTTGCAATTTGCCTGTAAATGCTGAAATAAATACCAGGGAGTCAAGTATATTTTCTGTGAACCTGTGCAATTAGAACATTTCTTGCAAAATAGAGAAGCACCTGTTCCTATCATTTCTGGGCAAGACCATTAAGAAATATTACCTTTTCCTGAGTTTTGTTTAAGTTTTACATTTCTTTTTCCCCCATAGTGGACTAAGTAATGTATATATTTTTTTTCTTGTTTTCCTTTGAACTAGTTATATGTTCTGTGAACAAGATCTCTTGATTGTTATATTTTGAAAAATAGGAATAAAGAGACAATTAAAAAAACAAACAACCTCCAATTCCTTATTTGTTATCATGTATCAGATACAATGTTATCAGATACAAAACTTAGATTGTAAGCCCTCTGGGGATAGAGAAATACCTACAGTATCTGAATGTAAATCGATGTGATATCTCAGATTGAATGTCAGTATATAAAAAAATAATTAATAAATAATAAATAAATACATATAAACATTGTCCTGCTATCTGCTATCTTTTGTATCTATCCCTTTAAACAAACACTTGATTCATTGTTTGCTAAATTGTTTCCTCTTAGTACACCATCTTTACACCCAAAAATCAATAACACCCAATTCATTAATATTCTTTGTTTTTAATAACTATCTTATTCACCACAAACATTAATACCAACAGCCTCCCACCACTGGCATAGATACAGTGCCAACAGCCACACATATCACTAAAGCAGACTAGAGCATCTTAAAATAAACAAAACCCAGTAGTCAGCAAGCAGCGCAGATGTTGGCTTCTTTCTGACACCCTATCAATTACCCCTTCTGAATCAAGGTTCATAAGAATGTCTTCTGCTGCCATAAGCATGAAAAACCCCATAAGAGTGCTGCCATGTTGGTTCTTAGTGAACTTCAAAGTGAAGAAGTTTCTTTCACATGCAACTTGTGCGAAAGACAGAGTCAACAAGAACTTGTAGGCCAAGCCAATTACATGATAAGCATCAGTAAATAAGTTCTAACAATGCAAAATTTGGTAGCAACATATTGCCTAGTTTTTCTTGTTGAGCAGCTCTTATTCACCAGCTCCATTTCCATGTCCTGACCCGGCTTTTCTACTGTCTCTCTCTCGCTTGATGTCTTATCTCTGTATTCATCCAGTACTGACATTTTCACCTTATCCCAATGTGTGGCAAGACTGGATAAATCTGACTGCCAGTTCAGAACTGTTGCACATCCATCGAATGTGAGCAAGTGTTTGCTCAGTTCTTCAAGGGCTTGACTGGAAGCCACAAGACTTTATATTCAGAAAGTTCCTAAGGTCCAGATGTGCACGCTTTCACAACCGGAGTCAGGAATGACATGGAATGTGATTGCATCTGGAGGCATCTCATCTCCAGCAGTCTCATTGGCTGCAGTGTTTCTCTTCCTGACCCATTTCGCTGGCAGCTCACAGTCTTCATCACTTTGGAAACTGTCTATTGTCCACTCCACAAAGTTATTGATAGTTTTCTTGACCACATCAAAGTCCCTGCCTCACTTTTTAAGCTCCTCTTGTGTCCCTGGCACCAAGTTGTGGGCTTTTAAGACATCCATTTCACTGGATTGTAGGTACTTTGATAGTAGTGACGTTAGATTCAATATGCTCATGTAGACTTGATCTGTCAGAATCATCTTGTACGTCAGAAACAACTCTATATAGGTTTCAGCTTTGATGTGCACAGAGGGTTTAGACTTTGAACTGTCTTTAAGTCTTGAACAAAGTTATCACAGGGTTTGTACATAGCACAATCCAGATTACAAAATAGCCCAAAAACCTTCCCCCGTGCATCATTTTTTGATCACCATTGTGCTATACCTTCTGTAGTGCGTGTCCTAACACTTTCCCACATGTTCATTTGCTGGTAGAACTCTTCATTCATCAGGGCAAATAGTGATACAGATATCACCACAACTCTGGTAGTGTCTACCAGCACTAAACTGAGGACATGGGTACAGCAGCAGACATGACTTGCCTAGGTGATTCTTTTGAAAGCCATGCAGAAAAGATCCTATATGTCCTTTCATGTTAAGTTGCCCCAGCAGTTGATCTTTCAGCACATTTTTTTTGCATCAGTTTTGTGTGATGGTAGAGTCCAGGAAAGCAGTTTAAGAAAGAATTCCCCTGCTGACAACTCACAGTCTGTTATACAGAGGACTACCATGGAGCAGTGGTCTTTTGATGTTATATTCTGAGTGCTGTCAATTTGGATTGAATATATTCCACCATCAATGATTTGGATTGCAGCACTCTCCTGAATTACTCACTGAATTGATTCTATAATTGAATTAACTGTTGTTTTAAAGATCAAAGCTACTAATGATCTACTGCCCTTTCCTCCTGAGAGATGCAACACCTTGTTTCTCCCTGTGCACTCCTTTATGTTCTTTTGCAAACAATTGTACTTGCTAAGAGCCAGAAGCAATTTAAAAAAAATTTCATGATCAACAGAGAATTCTGGTTGCCATGTTAGTCCACTTGGATATGTAGGGGGTCAATAAACAAGTGTTAGGTGAGCCCTTTTTATGGACTAACTTAATATCTGTAACAAGCTCTTAATATAAATGTCTTCTAAAATGGATGTGCTTCTGTTTTGTTCACCCTGGAAGTTTACATGTCAGATATGTAAAAGGACACCAAAAGAATCAAGTGAAAGAAACCTACTGGAACAACAAAGTAGACAAATTCTCTAAAACACCACTGACAACTGGAGACACAGACCACTGTGAAGATGCAAAGGCATCATCAGCCATAAGGCCAAGTGGAGAAGTTCTAAGAAGTAGCCAAGCATACACTTCCCCCTAGTTATGTCACCTAGAACCAGGGAGAAATTTCAGAAAAGCACAGCATATGCCCCTCATCCATATATCATCTGTGACTGACAGGTATACAAAGTGCAAATGATATAATTATGACCCAGATCAAGAGACTATGGAGTCATCATCACAAAGATATCCCAATTTCCAGACTGGTCTACATCTCCCTGCCATCATCTTTACCTTCAGTATTAGTGCAGCGTTTACTGCAAGGGAGACATCCTTCAGAATTAAGCATTATTTGAGGGAATAATCAGTTAATCTGCCTATTTGCATATAACCTTTGGGAGATGCCTTGCAAATGAATCTAAGAAAGAAATATATATTGTAACCTGATTGGCTTGTAATTTGTAGTTTTGAACTGTATAATAACATTTTTATTTAAAATTTCTTGGTTTCTAAGAATTATTGGCAATTTCCTCTCTCTCTCGCAACGCTGCCACTGTCTACTGCACTCCCTCATGTACTTCACCCTGAAGAAGATCTGCTTGCAGGGAGAGAATTTCCCAAAGAGCATCTCTGCCTTCCACCTCTTTCCCTCATCACCCATGTACCTGCAGCTCTTGTCACATGAGTGGGAGGAGACAGTGGTGTTGCCGGCTGCCACCTACCTGGTCCCTTAGCATCCACTGGCTCACCATACCAACCTCAGGCTCTCATGAGAACATGCACTTGATTGGTCAAGGGTGCTTCATTCAGAGCATCATCTTGTGTGCTCATTTACCCAGGATGGTAGAGAACCAATGAGGAAACAATCAAAGTCAGACTTGGGTAAGGAGCGACATCTACGAGCGGTCATGGCGGCTGGGATGCATCCCTTCAGCAGTGAGGACTTTCTGTTATTGTTTGTAAGGTGTTGGGTGGACCCTTGGACACTGTGGCTGCTGACCACGCCCATGGGGGGTAGTCCCATGAGGGGCCACAGGTCAGGCTCAGCTTAGGACACACAACACAGATAGATCTTTTGTTAGCAGTATTGAGGAGCCACCAAGGGTGGCAGTAGTGAGCAGAGATGAAGCCCGGCTGGGCTTGTAGTCCCTCAGGCTCTGGAACAGCGATCCCACAATGGCTGTGCTGCAGTGAAGAGAAACTGAGATAGTGAGTACAATGAAGTACATGCAGGGTTCTGGAATAGAGCTTCGTTGGTTGATTACTCACACAGCGGTTTCTCTCGGTAGGGAACACAGAAGCTGAAGTAAAGGCAGGCCCTCGAGGAGCGAGTACCTGGTTCCAGGGAACGGCTCTGAGAGAAGTAGATAGTAACTCACTGATGGTGTAGGCAGCGGTATCTTCCAGGCAGAAGTGGAGTTCAGGCAGCGAGTCCAGGAACATGGGCCCTCGAGGTGTGAGTACCGGTTCCAGACAGCGACCTGAAAGAGAAGAGAGGGGCCCCCGAGGAGCGGGTACCCCAAATAGAGTAAGTCCAATAATGGAGAGGCAGAGTAACTAGGTACGGAGAGTGAATCCCATCTGTAATGAGTTCACCAGTACGAATACTTGACCTTGCTAACTTGATTAGCTAGCAGTAGTGTAGGCTTTTGTAACCGGGATGCGTGATGTCATCACAGGGGGACGCCCCTGAGGTTCGCACCAAAGAAAGTATTTGAAGCAGGGCTGAGCAGCACACGCGCCCTAAGGCAGCTGGACAGCTTGGCAGGAGGCAGCGCCCAAGCCGGACCAGGGACGCCGGAGAGAACGGCAGGCAGACGCCACGGCAGCCAAACATCCGTCAACCGCGGGAGGAGTCGCCAGAGAGGTAAGGAGGGCGGAGTGGAGAAGTCGGGCAGCGACAGTCGTAACACTTTCTAGTTTAAGAAAAAGGTATTGGGTCAACGCCTGCAGTGGCCTTCACCTCCCACTTCAGCTAAAATGGGGAAGAGGAAGCAATTTGTCATGATTCAAAAACATTTCAAGTCGGTGACCTAGCCGAAAACCAGAAATGTCCTGCAGCATGGACAGGAATAAGTGGGCAGACTGGATGGGCCAATCAGTCTTTTTAGGCCATCATCTATCCATTATGTTCTTATGACATCTGTACCAGTTTGGGTTGCTTTTCCTTCTGGCTTTCATTTGCAGGAGAAGTGATTCAACATCTCTCCTCTCAAACTTTGGGTCCTCACCATTAAAAAAAACCTGGAGTAGCTGAGCAAATAGCAGCTTAAAGGGACCCGTTAATCTTCACCATTTTTGGCTCTGGTTCCCAAAAGGACCCTTCAGTGACATCATGAAACAGGAACCAAAACACAGTAAACAAGATTTCACTGAATTCACCTTTTCATCTTTGCAGTTGACATTGCAACTGCTCTTGCTCAATATTTGAACAAGTCACAGAAGGAAAAGCAAATTCTATTACACAAGAAGCACCTCACTCTCCAACAACATGCTTTCTGGCTCTGACTTTCAGCGTTCTCCCCTCTGCTCTCAGACTCTTGACAGCAGAGAAGGAAGGCCTGTGCCAGTGTAGGAGGATTACAGAAAAGGGGAAAGCAGCTCCAAGACAAATACTGCACAATCTGCCAAGAATTTGCCATCCCACTGGCAGAAACTATGACCTGTTACAAACATTTAATGGAGGACCAAATGTACTAAGGTTTTCTGTGGCGAAAATGCTTACTATACATGGCCCAAACTCAATATTTTTATTCACCTGTTCCATGTTTATCCTAAGGAGGTATAGGGTAACCTGCACAGAGTGGCAGTTACTGCCCTTAACAGAAACATGAGGGTAACCTGCACAGAGCGGCAGTTACTACCCTTAACAGAAGGCATGAGGGTAACCTGCACAGAGCGGCAGTTACTACCCTTAACAGAAAGCATGGGGGTAACCTGCACAGAGTGGCAGTTACTGCCCTTAACAGAAACATGAGGGTAACCTGCACGGAGTGGCAGTTACTGCCCTTAACAGAAGGCATGAGGGTAACCTGCACAGAGCAGCAGTTACTACCCTTAACAGAAGGCATGAGGGTAACCTGCACAGAGTGGCAGTTACTGCCCTTAACAGAAACATGGGGGTAACCTGCACGGAGTGGCAGTTACTGCCCTTAAAAGAAACATGAGGGTAACTTGCACAGAGCGGCAGTTACTACCCTTAACAGAAGGCATGAGGGTAACCTGCACGGAGAGGTAGTTACTACCCTTAACAGAAACATAAGGGTAACCTGCACGGAGCGGCAGTTACTACCCTTAACAGAAACATGAGGGTAACCTGCACAGAGCGGCAGTTACTACCCTTAACAGAAGGCATGAGGGTAACCTGCACGGAGAGGTAGTTACTACCCTTAACAGAAACATGGGGGTAACCTGCACGGAGCGGCAGTTACTGCCCTTAACAGAAACATGAGGGTAACCTGCACAGAGTGGCAGTTACTGCCCTTAACAGAAGGCATGGGGGTAACCTGCATGAGTGGCAGTTTCTATCCTAGACAAGTTGCTCGGCAGATTTAATGTATCATTTGGGTCTTTTTCTGCCATCACTTACTAGATTACTATGTAAGAAGCACAGATGAGTACAGTTTCTTTTCAATGAATATGGTGTCTGAATGGATTTCTGTTTACTTGCAGCTGTTTATACAGCAGGAAAATCTGGAGCAGCTTTGCAGTTTTTGGATAAATCAAGTTGCAATACAGTTTGCCTTAGGAGATAGATGGGTGAAGAGCCTACAAGGTTAATGTAATCCTGTGCATTGCTGTCAGTGTGACTCAGTGCTGGGCTTACTGAGTCATCTATTTGGCATTTCTCAGTGATCAGATCTGAGCTGGGCCCCTCCTCTGTCAAGCTCTGTCAAGTGCATTGGCATTTGTGGTCCTGCTGAAAGTATCAGTGTTCAATTCAAAGTATATTTAAATTGGTGAACATCTGATAAAGACTTTCACTAGGAAGCCAGGTTTGTAGTCTTAAACCCAGATAAGAGTGGAGAGGTGAGAGAGTGCACAGAATCCATTCTCTGGTGTAGATAGCACTTGACTGAACCTGCAGGTCACAAGACCCCACAGCAGTGACCTTAGGCAAGTCAACGGAGGCGTTGCCTCAGGTACAAACTTAGATTCTGAGCCCTCTGGGGACAGAGAAACACCTGCAGTACCTGAATGTAATCCACTTTGCAGTGCTGAAAAAAGCAGAATATGAATGAATAAATAAAGCTGCAAATCTGAAAACCAGTTTAATAAATGAATGTAAAGTTTCCTCTATCACTGCTCACACTCAGGATAGTTTTGGCACATTCTGGGGTGAGTGGTCCTTTTATTACAATAGGAAAAATCTGAACATTTTGAAATCCCAGAAAGCTTGTAGGTTGGAAGTTAAAAAGACAGATAAAAAAAGTGTTCATAGTCAATTGGTCCATGACTTCACTTACCTGCTCTCCCTCAGCACACACACAATTATTATATCAGCGCATTCCTATTTTGCATCTGTGCTACACAATTATATCCAAATTCATGTAACCTAACAAATAGCACAAACATCTCAGCTGGTCATGAAAGAAAAGCACCAACCAAGAAAATTAAGAAGGAATTTGTTGCTGGACGATGTGGTCATGGAATCTAACACAGCTCAGTTTAAAAGGTGTTTGGACTACAAGTTCCTGGTAGAAACGTCCATAAGTAATTATTAGCCAGGTAGGCTGGGGAAAGCCACTGCTTAATCCTGACAGTGAGGAACAAGAAATGGATCTACTCTTTGGAATGTGCTGGCTACTTCCTAGAGCCCTGGACTGGCCACTGTCAGAGACAGGATGCTGGATCTGATGGAGCTTGGGTCTGACCCAGCATGTCATCTCTTATGTTCTTAGGAGGCAGAGATTAAATTGTTCTGAGTGATCCATTTTCCTCCAGGTAAGGAGCAGCCAAAGTCCAGGCCCCCTCCAAGCCACCCCTACTGACCCTCATGCAGGTGAGCTTAAAATGAAATCTCCCCTGGTCTGTAGCAAATATTTTTCTGCTCTGAAAGACTATCATTCCCCAGGCCACTCCTGAGCCTTAGGGAAAGTAGCACGGTTTAAAGCAATCTTTTGCTTTCCCCTGCGCTGTGCTGGCAGCACAAGGTAACCCAGGACTGGGTGTGGCTCCAAGCCACTTCTACACTCACAGCCTGTTTAGCCCTAGGGCTCCGAAACAGAAGTAACAAAAAAAAATTACGTAATAGTTTAACTCTTTTCTCCATCCTAGAAGACTTGTGCTACCCGCATTAATGAGGGCAGCACACATTGTCTAGGATAAATGAAATTCCCAAAGGGCCTTTTGCTGTATGTTTGTCCTGATTAGATTGTAAACCTTACCAAGCAGGGACTGTCTCTTATGTGGTTTTGTCGGTGCTGCGCTCCTCGAGTGGCACTATAGAAGTGATAAGTAGCAGTAGATACTCAGAGAAACTAGGTGCAAAAGAGCAAGAATGTGTTTCTTGCCGTGATGTGTGGGATGGGAATCCCGGGAGTCTGAGAGAAACCTTTGATATGAACCTGATATCACTGTTATGGTTCTGAGAGGCGGATCCTTTGTCTGAGGCAGAGTTGGCGCTACCTGAGAGAGAAGAACCCTCACAGGCCCCTACAGTCGGAAGGCGAGGCTGTACTGATGCAGGGGCCGGCTGGAGCTTCACCAATACCGGTCCCATTCCCCACCCCCCCAGGTTAAGCCCTTGGGTGCGTGGGGCGGGCTGGATTTAGGTGGACCCCCGTGAAGACAGAAGAAAGATCGATGTACAGTCTGAGGTCAGAAGCCGGGCCAGGGGTCAGAAGCCAGAAGATCCGTCCAAGGAGGAAAGGAGCAGGAGCTGGGACCGGGCAGGAAGACAGGAGCAGGTCCGTGGAGGGCAGGCAGAGGGAAACAGGAACAACACAGAACCAGGAGCCAAGAAACCAAGGCAAGGTCTGAGGAGCAGACCTTGCCTTAAATAGTAAACAGGAAGGAGGAGTCCCCAGGGAGGGGCCGCAACTATTTCCTGTCGTGGCCCCTTTAAATACAGAGATCAGCCGCGCGCACGGCTCTAGGAAGGCCCGGCGGGGGAGGAGCCAGCAAGCAGGAGGAAGACAGGCCGAAGACGTGGCCATAACAATCACAGGCACACTTAATGCTACAAACATTATAGACACAATTTGTTTTTTTGTTGGATTGGGTTTGTACAAATCAAACACTATTTGGAAGACACTTGGAGAAAGCAACAACAGGAATTAGAGATGTTCCATCCTGTGCTGATTTCTGCACCTAACTGAATCATTCAAAGAAAGGCAAATGCAGACAGGTCTGGCTGGGTCCCGTGTCTCTTGTCTGTAAATATGGTCTAAGGTATTAAGAGAGATTGGAGACTGTGGATATTTTCTCTGTCACATAATACTGGGTCTTGTTCCTGCTACTGATGCTTGGACTAAATCTGGGAATTAATTGATCATGATTAGCCTAGAATGGTAATCAGAATCAATAGCTGTCACTCATTTAAAGAATGTGCCAGTCTCCTGATCTTGTTCTTGAAGATACTGAATCCTAGTTGTCGACTTGCAGCCTCCTAGCGTGACAAGGTCAGAGCCAGACTTTTTATTCAAGGAGCCTTTCATCAGTGTCACAGGGGGAGTGATCATTCAGTGTTAGTGCAGAAGATATGACTTAAAAAATGTACAAAAATGTGGGGGGAAATTGTTGAAATCATCTCATTTCACTCCTGAAATACTCAATCCTGCTTTTAAACCCTTCAATATCTAATGAGCTAGCAATGAAAAGGCCTGAGCTTAATCTAAATAAATGCATGAATAGTGCCTAGCAGTGCCAGTGAAAGTGATGTACTCCTTATCTTAAACAACAAAATCTTTTGGACCTTCATGTGTGCAACAATTATGGCTATCGCTGGATTTGTCTTGTGCGGTTTCTCTTCATAATCCTAGCTCCAGCTCTTACTTCTTTTCTGTTATTTTCAACCTGCACTTCCATATTCCGCACCAGTACTTGTCTCTTGCATGTGTTCAGCCCGACGTGCATCGAGGTTTCAGTTAAATTCTGCTGCTGGACTGCTTCACTTTCACTGGCACTGCTAGGCACTATTCATACGGTTATTTAGAGTCAGCGCAGGCCTTGTCATTGCCAACTCATTAACTACTGCAGGATTGAAAAGCAGGAGTGAGATGGGATTTTTTTTTTTTTTAAATATGTGATTTCAACAGTTTCATCCACATCATATTTATGTATTTATTTACAATCATTTATATTCTGCCTATAAAGAAAACCACATGCTAAGCAGATTATAGTTAAAAAAAAATAATAGCATATCTATAGTGCATAATAAAAACACAAATTACACCAAATTCAGTCAAGTAATGTCAATTCAAATACATTTTTAAGTGACTTCTCCTGACAGAACACATCCTGACCTTTGATGCCTGTTTTGTATCTGCAGTAGCAGGCTACCAAGATAATATCAATAAGGACTGGAACAGATTTGACCTAAAAGTCAGAGCAGCTAGGGCTACAGGCAATGAAAAAGACACACTTTCAGCATGCAACGTTTTATAACTAAAGGGTCATTTAATAAGATAGGAGAGAGTGCCTTACACTTAAGCTTTGAAACTTGCCCTGGCTTGTGAGGCAAAAGGGCAAAGACCGAGTGACTTTCAGCACCCAATAAAACACACCCGTCATCTACTTGCTTTTATGCTATGAGCAGCAGCAGGAAATGTACAGTAATGAGACTGCTAGTAGCAAACAGATAATATCTTTTACTTATAGCCAAACAAGGCACAAGCATGTTTTTTTTTAACCATCATATCTCTTTAGATACGTAATGGAGCCACCTTCAGAATGCAGCACTTGTATACTGACTTCCACACTTTTCTCTCTGTTTCATAAATGACAAAGGACAGTAATACGGCTTATCACAGAGAACATAGTGAATGCTTTGTTTAAGCTCAGAGAGATGTCAGAAGGCTGATGGAGAGGGCTGACGAAGCTGCAAGACTGGCGAGTCTCCTGATTCCTTCTTTATAACATGTCTGAATAAACCACAATAAACGGAACTGAATTAGTGAAGAGAGTAAAGTGAGAAACGTTTTCTTAGGCAGAACTCTGAGTAATGTCTAAATGTAGTCTCATTTCCACCTCGGGTAATAAGAGAGGGATGGGCGGATCACTGCCTAGGCACAGCAGCTCTTCCACCTCAGGCATAGGGAACGAGGAGGGGTGCATTCTGCATGGGAAGTCTTTGCCTTCAGCACTCCGGCTGGCAGTCTCCTGGAGTGTAGCGCCACCTAGTGCTGGCTGCTAACTGCAACAAGTCATCCTGGTCCCAGAGAGAGAGTACATACAGTGCAGCATCAATCCTGGACTCTCCCTGTTTCTTTCTCTTTTTTTTTGGCGGGGGAGGGAGGGGGAAGGGTGGGTTGCTGTTTTATATAAAGAACCTAGGTTACTAGGAATTCCAGAGGTTTAAAATCACAATTTTATCTGTATGATTTTAGTGATGCGGACCATATGATTAATATAGTAAATGATTGGCCCATGTATGCTGCCTAGTTGTAGAACACTGTAAGGATGCATCCCAGCTAGCAGCTGGACAGCACTGGTTTCCTCTCCCATCCTGGGTACATGAACATACAAGATCTCGGTCCTCCCTCTCTCTCCATCCCTTTCATCCTTAGTTTCTAAGCTTTGTAACAAAACTAGTAAGCTTATTGCCCAAACATCCAGCCTCCTCAGTCTCTGTGGTCTTCCTGGACAGTATCAAGCACCTGCCGGTATCCACCTGGCTTCCTCATGCTTCCTTTCCATGTTTTGTCCTGATCAGCTCTTCCCTTACTTCTGCCCTGGAGGGAGTGAAGGGTGAGTTGTCTGCAATACTGCTGTTTCCCAACCCTGTTCCTACCAATGCCAGAGAATATGGAAGTGGACAATTAAACCTCATAACAATAATTTATATATGTTTATCTGTCAGCCAAACAAAATACCAGCCTGCTTTACAAATACATTATTCAAAAGCAAACTACAGAGAACCACCCATAACCATTAGGATTTATTTTAAAAGTGAGCATGAAACTCTCAGGATTGTAAGTGCAAATACATTTGAAACCTAGAAATATATGAGCAGACAATGATCTAAACACCCATCTAGTCTGCCCATTTTCCACAAACCTTATTTCATCTCTGCCTTTACCCTCACTTCCCCAGCACTAAGAATTCTCTCTGTTTATCCTGGGATTTACCCCACATTCACTCCCCTCCCCCAAGTAAGGATCACCTGCGCTTATTCCAGGCTTTACCTCTCAATCCCTACAGCAAAGGATCCTCTGTGCTTATCCCAGGCTTTACCTCTCAATCCCTACAGCAAAGGATCCTCTGTGCTTATCCCAGGCTTTACCCCTCACTCTCCCACAGTTAAGGATCCTCTGTGCTTATCCCAGGCTTTACCCCTCACAGCTAAGGATCCTCTGTGCTTATCCCAGGCTTTACACCTCACTCTTCACAGCTAAGGATCCTCTGTGTTTATCCCAGGCTTTACACCTCACTCTTCACAGCTAAGGATCCTCTGTGCTTATCCCAGGCTTTACCCTCACTCTTCACAGCTAAGGATCCTCTGTGTTTATCCCAGGCTTTACCCTCACAGCTAAGGATCCTCTGTGCTTATCCCAGACTTTACACCTCACTCCCCCACAGCTAAGGATCCTCTGTGCTTATCCCAGGCTTTACCTCTCACTCCCCCACAGCTAAGGATCCTCTGTGCTTATCCCAGGCTTTACCTCTCACTCCCCCACAGCTAAGGATCCTCTGTGCTTATCCCAGTCTTTACCCTCACTCCCCACAGCTAAGGATCCTCTGTGCTTATCCCAGGCTTTACCCCTCACTATCCCACAGTTAAGGATCCTCTGTGCTTATCCCAGGCTTTACCCCTCACAGCTAAGGATCCTCTGTGATTATCCTAGGCTTTACCCTCACTCCCCACAGCTAAGGATCCTCTGTGCTTATCCCAGGCTTTACCCCTCACTCCCACACAGCTAATGATCCTCTGAGCTTATCCCAGATTTTAACCCTCACTCCCCTACAGCTAAGAATCCTCTGTGCTTATCCCAGGCTTTACCCCTCAATCCCCCACAGCTAAGGATACTCTGTGCTTTTCCCAGGCTTTACCCTTAAATCCCCCACAGCTAAGGATACTCTGTGCTTATCCCAGGCTTTACCCCTCACAGCTAAGGATCCTCTGTGCTTATCCCAGGCTTTACCTCTCACTCCCCCACAGTTAAAGATCCTCTGTGCTTATCCCAGGCTTTACACCTCACTCTCCACAGCTAAGGATCCTCTGTGCTTATCCCAGGCTTTACCCCTCACTCCCACACAGCTAATGATCCTCTGAGCTTATCCCAGATTTTAACCCTCACTCCCCTACAGCTAAGAATCCTTTGTGCTTATCCCAGGCTTTACCCCTCAATCCCCCACAGCTAAGGATACTCTGTGCTTTTCCCAGGCTTTACCCCTCACTCCCCCACAGCTAATGATCCTCTGTGCTTATCCCAGGCTTTACCCCTCAATCCCCCACAGCTAAGGATCCTCTGAGTTTATCCCAGGCTTTACCCCTCACTCCCCCACAGCTAATGATCCTCTGTGCTTATCCCAGGCTTTACCCCTCACAGCTAAGGATCCTCTGTCCTTACCCCAAGCTTTACCCCTCAATCTGCACAGCTAAGGATCCTCTGTGATTATCCCAGGCTTTACCCCTCAATCCCCCACAGCTAAGGATCCTCTGAGTTTATCCCAGGCTTTACCCCTCACTCCCCCACAGCTAATGATCCTCTGTGCTTATCCCAGGCTTTACCTCTCACTCCCCCACAGCTAATGATCCTCTGTGCTTATCCCAGGCTTTACCCCTCAATCCCCCACAACTAAGGATCCTCTGGCTTATCCCAGGCTTTACCCCTCACTCCCCACAGCTAAGGATCCTCTGTGCTTATCCCAGGCTTTACCCCTCACAGCTAAGGATCCTCTGTCCTTACCCCAAGCTTTACCCCTCACTCCCCCACAGCTAATGATCCTCTGTGCTTATCTCAGGCTTTACCCCTCTCTCCCCACAGCTAAGGATCCTCTGTGCTTATTCCAGGCTTTACCCCTCACAGCTAAGGATCCTCTGTCCTTACCCCAAGCTTTACCCCTCACTCCCCCACAGCTAATGATCCTCTGTGCTTATTTCAGGCTTTACCCCTCACTCCCCACAGCTAAGGATCCTCTGTGCTTATCCCAGGCTTTACCCCTCACAGCTAAGGATCCTCTGTCCTTACCCCAAGCTTTACCCCTCACTCCCCCACAGCTAAGGATCCTCTGTGCTTATCCCAGGCTTTACCCCTCACTCCCCCACAGCTAAGGATCCTCTGTGCTTATCCCAGGCTTTACCCCTCACTCTCCATAGCTAAGGATCCTCTGTGATTATCCCCACAACGCGTGGCTGGCTATGGAGCCACATCAGCTGCTGGACGCACCAGGTCCCTGAAAAGAGCAGCCTCTACCTCCACTGCCACGAGTGTAAATATTTTTAGGCCCTGGCTACACTGGGAGACCTCATTTCTTTCCTTCCTCTGTTCTAGGTGCAAGAAGCACAGCTGCTTTGTCACCATTGTTGTGATTAAAACATTTAATGGGTGGCTGGATTGAGATTGGTGTAGACTCCTGAAGAGGGTGTGTGTGCACTTTCCTTCTCCATACACACTTTAGGTATGAGGGGACCCCAATGCTTTTCAGCCATAGGAGGGAACTCCTCCTCCACTCTTCAAGTTCTCCCCCAACTCTACCAACCAGCTGATCCACATAGAAACCCTATCCTACAACATAAATCCACACAAGTAGTACACTAGGAAATATTTAAACTATAATTTCCTGTTATTTTTGATGGGCATTTTGTTAGTTGTAAAATCTGGGTCCTGAAAGCTTTAGTAATAAGAAGGAACTATCAGGCCGATTCAGTAAAAACGGACGAACGGCGCTAGGGACACTAACGTGTCCCTAGCGCCTCCTTTTAGCCCAGAGCAGCGGCTGTCAGCGGGTTTGACAGCCGACGTTAATTTTGCTGGCGTCTGTTCTCGAGCCCACTGACAGCCACGGGCTCGGAAACTAGATGCCGGCAAAATTGAGGGTCCGGTTTTCGGCCTAACAGCCGCAGGCTGAATTCAAAATTTTTTTTTTTTTACTTTTTTTACTCTTCGGGATCTCCGACTTAATATAGCAGTTTTTACTACTTTTCTGTGCACGTTCCCGGTGCCGGAAGAAATTAGCGCCGACTTTTGGGTCGGCGCTAATTTCTGAAAGTAAAATGTGCGGCTTGGCTGCACATTTTCTTTCTGTATCCCGCGTGCATACCTAATAGGGCCTTCAACATGCATTTGCATGTTGAGGGTGCTATTAGGTGCCGCGGGTTGGACGCGCGTTTTCCTCCCCTTATTGAATAAGGGGTAAGGGAAAACGCACGTCCAAAAGCAGGCTGTATCGGCCTGTATGTTAGCTAAGGGCCATAGCAGGGAAGTATAATTATACAGGAAGATACTGCAACAATTCACTTCACTGCTCAGGCTGAATAAAACCCAGTTGCAACACAAGTTCCTCATGTCTGAAAAATGTAAAACACCTTTTCTCAAGGTTAGTTTTGTATTTACTTAGAAATCCATAAACCTTGAGATGGCCTTGATCTGGGTCACTGCCCTCACCGAATACAGATAAAAGGCTGAGACCATCTAGACCTTGGGAGAAAGGGAGTGAAGCTCTTCGGTTGTGGATATTGCTGCTCTGGTAGCTTCTCACAAGGTAAGAAAGAGCAATGTGGTGACGCGGAGGGACAATTCAGTTCAGAAGAAAGGCAGTGCTTTTGGATGGAAATGCAGGCTGGAATGTATCTGTAAATGTTGGTCAGCACAGTTATTTCTCATCACTGATGCTAAACATTTGCCATAATGGGTAACTCTGGTCTCCCTGTTTTCTTCCCTACAGATCCTCCCTGGGAACATCATGGTAGGGCTCAGTCTGGGTTGGGTTTCTACAGGGCTCCTCTTCCTGCTCCTCCTCCTCCAGTGTTCACGTGAAGTTTTAGGTAAGCAGGTTCCAATGTCTCGGGACTTTCGTTGGCCAGAATGGAGCTATATGCTTGGGCACTGTGGCTACCGAGTTCTTTGGCGAGGAGGGGAAAGGATCTTTTTTTAAATCAGAGTAAGATGGAAAGTAGTCAAGCCCTAGGACTGGTTGAACAGTGTGACTGCACCTCCATAAAATCCAAATCGCTCCCATTCTTCCTTCCCCACAGCTGTGGAAGTGACTGTGAACAACAACAAGCAGGACTACTCCCTGACTCTAGCAACCACAGATATCCTGAGCCTGGCCTGTGCTGTCCAGAATCACACAGCCGAGGAGGAGCTGCTCTGGTACCGAGAGGGCCAGCTCCTGGATCTGAAGAAGGAGAATCAGAAGAACATCAGTACAGTGTGCGTCTTTCCAGTCTCCTCCGGTGACAACAGGGTGACCTTCAGCTGCCAGCTCCAGCGCAACACTTCTATCCAAGTCTCCGTGGTCCTGGACGTTCAGTGTGAGAAAATCCCTCCCCAGGGTTCCCAGGCCTATTATAGCTTCTCTAGGGGGGGGTGGAGGGAGAGGCTTCAACACAATTAGAATTATGGTAGTACTGTTAGATACATTTAGATTTTTATATTCTGCTTTTTGCACTTTTTTCAGCACTTCAAAGTGGATTACATTCAGGTGTTTCCCTATCCCCAGAGGGCTTACACTCAAACAGGCCGATATAGTACAGTGCGCTCCGTCAGAGCGCACTGTTAGCCGGCATTTGGACGCGCGTTTTGGACGCGCTAGCTTTACCCCTTATTCAGTAAGGGGTAATAGCGCGTCCAAAATGTGCGTCCAACTCCCCGAACCTAATAGTGCCCGCAACATGCAAATGCATGTTGATGGCCCTATTAGGTGTTCCCGTGCGATTCAGAAAACAAAATGTGCAGCCAAGCCAAAGGTAGGCGCTAATTTCTCCGGGCACGGGGAAAGTGCACAGAAAAACTGCTTTTCTGTACACCCTCCGACTTAATATCATGGCGATATTAAGTCGGAGATCCCGAAAGTTCAAAAAAGTAAAAAATAATAAAAAAAATAAATTTAAAGTGGGCCCGCGGCTGGCGGGCTGAAAACCGGACGCTCAATTTTGCCGGCGTCCGGTTTTTGAACCCGTGGCTGTCAGCGGACTCGAGAACCGACGCTGGCAAAATTGAGCGTCGGCTGTCAAACCCGCTGACAGCCGCCGCTTCCGTCAAAAGAGACGCTAGGGATAGTCTTTTTACCGGGGCCTAATTTTAATAAATTAAAATACTGAGCCCACTGCTCTAACCACTAGGCTACTCCAATTGTCCACCCTGAAACCTTTGAAAAAGAGTAGGGAGGGCGGTGGGGGTGGGAAGGCTTGAGATGATGCTTATCTGAAGGTGTTAATGCCTACTGGGGGGCATGCTGGGATGTTTCTGCAGACTGGATATTTGCTGGTTTGGAATAAGAAAGGGAGGCAGGTCTGCTTGCGGTCTAAGAACATTACACTTGCAATCACTTCTGCGCAGATGCCATCTCATTCAAGCTCTGGGTTATGTTGCAGTTCCTCCCCAGCTGAGTGGGTACAATAATCTGACTGTAGAAGAAGGCAAGGATGTGAAGCTGACCTGTAACGTTAAATCAAACCCCCAGGCTGCAGTGGTTTGGTACAAGGACAACAGCACCTTGATCCTGGAGGAAGGACGCTACCATCAGTCCCTGACCAGCGAGTTCTTTGAACTGGCCATCAGCAAAACTCGGAAATCCGACAATGGGACCTACACCTGTGTGGCCAGATATGAAAATAAGACCCATGCTGAAATCCTATCAAAAGACTTCTTTCTGACTGTGGAAGGTAAGGGATACAGGCAGTATTTGGGCTCTCTGCTATAGTCAGGGGCAGGGAAGGGGTGGGCGCAGTGTGAGATGTGTCAGCCGCAGGCAATGCGACTTTTATGCAGTTTCTCCTATGAGATCTTACTTTACAAATCTCAGCTCAGAGCTAATAGTTCCCTGCTCCAGAGGACTTACAGCTGAAGTGTGTCTGGAATGAGTGAGTCCTATATAGCATGAGAATAATCCTTTTGGAGATGGCTTTTGATTTTATTGCCTTTACAGGATAATCTATTAAGCAGCAAGTCCATTCTTCCTCAGGACTTCTAAAACTATTGATTAACCCTTTCAATTTGTTAAATCACTCTTTATTGAGAGAACAAGCCTTAATTCCTGTAGAACAAGTTGTTGGAAGAATTTTTTTTTGTTCCAAGGGGTGTTAATTAATGAATTGGGAGTTGTTGGGTTGGTTTTTTTTTTCTGTTTCTGCAGACTATTTCAGTCTGTAGAGAGATGGTACACCAGGGAATGCACAGTGAAAAAGGTTATTTCCCCTTTCAAATAGCACTGAAAGTAGGGGACATTCCATGAAATTAACAAGGAGCAGATTTAAAACAAAGTGGAGAAAGTATTTTTTTTCCCAGTCAGTGCACAACCAAGCTGTGGAATCTGTTACCAGAGGAAGTGGTCAAGATATCTAGCTAAGGGGCTGATGCAATATAAAGCGAGGAAAGCGGGCGCTGAAAAGTCAGCGCCCGCTTTCCTAACGCACGCATGGCACCCGCAAGGGAGTCGTGCTAGCAAGGAGGTGCTAGGGTCGCTTGCGTGACCTTAGCGCCTCCTTGCTAACGCGACCTCGCCGCGGCTGCCAAGTTATTATTATTATTTTTTTTTTTACTTAAGAAAAGAGGGCTGAACAAGTTCTAGCGGAAAAGTCTATACACAATTATTAACCAGGCAGTCTTTGGAAAGCCACTGTTATCTCTGGGAGTCAACAACAAATGAATCCACTCTTTGGATCTGCTGGGTACTTCCTAGTGACCTGCAGTGACCTCTGTTGGGGACAGGATGGTAAGCTTGATGGACCTTTTGTCTAACCCAACATGAGGGGCCAGGCTGTGGGACAAAGCTTACCAATGAAGCTCCTCTCCTCACCCTCCAGGAGGCCAAAGGTACAAAGAAAATGAAACAGTTCTTCTTGTCAGATTCTAACACTCCTGTTGTGTCCTTGTTTTCTTGGCCAGACAGAAGGGACGTTTTCCCCCTGGAAGCAGTCATAGCTGCTGTGGTAGTTGTTCTGCTCACTGTTATATTTGGGATTGCTGCACGAAGAAAAAGGATATTTAAAGTAAGTGCTTCTCAGTGGTTATTTAACATTTACATGCATACACCTGTAGCACCTGTTCCAATGAACGTGGTCTCACATGGTGGTTAACTTCTGGGTCACCTACATGAAGAACTTACACCATTTTTTCAGAGCAAACTTATGCAAAAGTTTGGGCAAAAACTTAGCTATGCAATACTTCCCCTTGCAATGCATAGTGTATGAGTGTCTTGCGAGTATTTTAAAAATTCACGCAAATTGAAACTCTGCCCCCTCCCCCCCCGGACCGTGAAAGGATGCATGACATCGGGTTATGTGCATCCTGCCACGCTCACAAACCGCAGGCATTCACCCTAAGGCATCATTTAGTCCTGTCTTCATTAACCCACCACTGCCTCCCTCCTGGCTGCAGCAGTTTCTCAGCGCTTGTAAAAGCCTTTGGGACAGAACTTCTCTGCAATGTCCTTTGTGAAATCAAATTCATTTCTTTATACTGGCAGGATTCATAACGGATCTCACCTGCTGGTGGCAGACATGTTCTGGGCTTCCACCTAACATTGTTTAAGAAGGACATGGGGAAAACCAAAACTGGATTGCATTTTAAAAGGAAAATGCGGTGCCTATAAATAGTCCTGTTCTTTCTCGCAGTGTTTCAAAGCCGGGACTGCTACAACTCTGTAAGCATCCATACGCAGAAGAGACTCTTCCTCTCCGACCTTACCAGATACTGCGTGGAACCGGACTTCAAGATCAGCCTGTGCCATCCATCCTTCCGGCCTCGGTCACCTCTTCACTGTCCCTGCCCTCCCCCAAGCACACAAATATATAGAAAATGTAATCACAATCGGCCTCTGCATACCGTGCAGTGATGCCAGTTCCTCTCCTCTTGCAGTTCATAACAGGTAACTGGTGTGGAGCACACAGCGTTCCAGGGGGAATGCAAACTTTTCCATTGTGTGCTTCTCCCACTGAACAGAAACAGAAGAATAAGGATAATCTAAAAGAAAGCAACCAAGCAACCGTCTTGTATCCCAATGTTAAGTAACATCCTGCTGGAGGTTCTCTTGTCGTAATGATTTTGGAATTTCAGTACCTGCATCCTTGGTAAAGATTTTCCCTCCCAACTCTAGCAAACGCACAGATCATACAGCTGTGTGTTCCACTTCTCACCCGTGCCTCTTGTCATTTGTACTTCATCTGTATTTCTTGTCATGCCTAAAACTGATTTAAAATTACAGCCTCCAATTTCTAATTTGTTAATGAAGCGGTAAGGCCTGGGAACCCATCAAAGGCTCCATAAATACATACTAAGACATCTTCAGTCCTTTCCCAGTCAACAAATGTTTTGTTGGCCCAATAAAAGTTACAACATACAAAGATTCCAGTCCACAAAATGTTTTCTGATTATGACTGGGAAGAGTTTGCTAGTTAATGTGAAACTTCAGCTGACATGCTCAATGGAATTACCTCCCAGGGTTAACATTAACTGGTTTTTATACCACCTTACAATATAATACTGGTATGGTCTTTCTTCACTTCCAACAATTATTAAAAGCTTTTAGCTCATATCAGAAAATATTTTTTTGCCAAGTTCAATATATTTTTACAGTCAACTGACGTTAAAAAAAAAATCAGAGAATAGCAAGTCATTTGCCACATCTAAGACACAGACAGGCCAATGCAATAAAGCACAAGGTAAAATGGGTGCTCGTATTGAACGCTAGGGAGAAATTGTGTGTCCGTAGTGCTTAAATGCAATGGGCGCCCAGGAGACGTGGCTGTAGCACTTAACATAGGTGCTCAATACAATTGCTAAGGGCGCTCAAGAAAGAATTAATGCAATGGATTGATTACAAAAAAAACCTTTGTTGGACGCACAATATACACACACAATATACACGCACAATATACACACAATATACACACACAGGGCGAAATTGGCCTGGAACATGTATATTGTGTGTCCGGAAATTGTTGTTTTTTTTTAATCAATCCATTTCATTCTTTATTGTTTATCACCCCTCCTCTGTGGGGGAACAACAAAGAACAATATTTTGGATTTTTTTCATAAGCCCATGACTCGCAGAATGACTTAAATTTGCTGGGTTAAAAAGTGTGTGTTGGGCACCTGGAATCTATATGTGATGAGCACTATCAGCTATGCAGTTGTTTGGGCGCACATTTTGAATACCCTAACCCCCCCTTAGTGCGTCCAAAACATGCATACGACCGCTCATTAACCCGTGCACCTTATTACACCAGCCCCTAAATGGGAGAACAGCATTAGTGAATCAGGCTCAGAACGGGGCCCTTAGGCATTCTAAAGTCTTTCCTACAGGATGTGTCTGTACACACTCATTATAAATAATGTTCATGCCAACAACCAATTAGGTGACTGACTTATCCGCAGAAGAATCATTCTTATTTCAAAAGAATCTGTTATGCAAATTTACAATGTCTCTTATTATGTAAGAGTATCATCATAAATGCATTCAGGTATGAGAAACATAAAGCAAATCCAGATGTTTCTGACCACACCATACCAACCAGGTAAAATAAGTGTCCTACACAATAAAAGAGGAGCCTTGACAAGGTAATAACCCATTATCCCCACAGGGCCACATCCATAAAGCCACACCTGCCTTTGCTGCTGTGAGCTAGGTCCTGCTTACTCGGTGCTCATTTTTATGGACTTATTGCACTACCAACAACTGTTGGCCCAAGGCACCATAATTAAAATACATCATAAAAACCAAAAGATCAATGCAGCATCCTAATCATTGCAGCCATGATGTTCCAGCATAATAACATAGTAAAATGTTAGCAGAAAAAAGACCCAAGTGGTCCATCCAGTCTGCAGATCAAGTTTTGGTGGGGTTGTTTGTGGTTTTTTTTAGCATAATAGCTGCTACTCCATGCAGGTTAAACCCTCCCCTCCCCATACCTTCTGTTACATTGGGGTGATTCCCTCCTCTGAAACTCCAACAGGACCAGTATCACCCAAGCACAGCCCCCCTTGGTGAGACCCACTGTCCTGAACACAAATGAAGCCAGATTCCTGCAAGCTCCCTTCCTGACAGGGTCTGCTGTTCAAGAAAGCACAAAGCCACACTCACCCTCTGAGTCAACACACACAGTACATTTCAGGATAGCAGTGTTTTATTACTAATACCGTTACGCTCCCAAAAGCAGTGCAGAATTCACAGATATAGCAAAGACAAGAGCTACATTGATAATAAGGTAGTACAAACACTATTGTTACGATTAGAGGAGCTGAGTTACCTCTGTCAGTGAGGATTCGCTCTCTCCGTCTGTACTTCTGTCATCTCCCTCCCATACCTCTATTAGGTATGGGAGGGAGATGACATCAACATGTTTTGAGAGACACATACAATTTCCGAAAATATGATCCAGGGTAGGAACTCCCTCCCACAGATTCTGCACATCTGTGGTTTATTTCTTATGCCCATTCTCCATCTATGTGATAAATGGCTGGTGTCAGGCTAGCACTTAGCACTAGGTGGCAGCCTAGAGCGCCATATTCCTGGGGGGGCAGCTGGCAAGGGCACCTCCTTTCCGCCCATGCTGGTATCACATGGGTGGAAGAAGGAGCTGGCATGGCCGCTGCTGTCAGAAGCAAGGCAGCTGGAAGAAGCCATCTTGATGCAGTCAGGAGGAGGAGGACTGGCATGGCCCACAGCCCAGAAGGAAGAACATCACCCCTCCGGGTCAGGAGCAGCAAGGCCTGATGGAGAAGAAGCAGCAGCAGCTTCCTCACACCTCCTTCCTGGCAAGCAGGAGCCGCAGTGCAGTCAGGGAGGGGGCCAAAAGAAGTAGCATGGGCCTTCTTATTTGGGAAACCCGGTCGCGGACAGCCGTGACCGGGTCCCCCCTCTCTTACCTGCAGACACAGGAGCTTCCCGCTGGCTTCTCCATGCCGGCCCGCTCCACGTCGGGGCCTTCCCTCGTCGTTCTCTCCACGAAGGAGACTCCGCCCCATAAGCGTGCGCACACGCAGAAGGCCGTAATTTAAAGGGGCCGCAGCAGGAAACCTCAGCCCGGCCCCAAACCTGACGTCACCGGTAGAGGCCTATATAAGGCCACTTCAAACCTTTCTGCTTTGCCTTGGCAGCAGGTCGACTCTCCAGAGTAGCTGGTTGCTGTTCCTGATCCTGCTCCAGAGTTCTTGTGTTCCTGACTCTGCTCCTGTGTTCCTGCCAGTTCCAGCTCGACCCTTGTCCTGTGGGACCGCTCCTGTTCCCCGCTCCTGTCTTCGCTTGCTTCTTCGGTTTTGACTTCGGTCTGGTTCCTGGATTCCTCTGTCTGCTGCCCGTCCTGACCCTTGGCGTGTTCTCCGACCTCGGCTTGTCTGCTGCCTGCCCCGACCTCCAGCCTGGTTCCTCGTGTTGCACCATCGCTGCCCGCCTCGACTCCTGGACCGTCTCCGCCTCTTCAATCTTCTGCCAGCCTCGACTCGGACCGCCCTTCGGACTTCCTCCTCCAGGAGACCTTCGCCTAAGTCCTGCTGGCCCCGGTACCCAAGGGCTCAACCTGCGGGGAACGAGGGCTGTTATAGGTGAAGTTCCTGCCAGGTCTCCTGGTCCAGTTCCGCCTCCCGGCTACAAATGCCACTGTAGACTCCTTCAGTGGATCTTCCAACTCTCGAGCCGGCTCAAGGGTCCACACTCACAACATTCTCCTCCATCTGCATTCAGGAGCAGGGAAATTCATCTTCTCCTATTTACCTTTTCCACCCACTTATGATTTTATAGCCCCTCTCAGTTGTCTCTTTCCAAGCTGAAGAGCCCTAATCTGGTTGGCCTTTCTTCATAGGGGAGCCATTTCTTCCCCTTTATCATTTTTGTTGTCCTTCTCTGTACCTTTTCCAGTTATGCCACGTCTTTTCTGAGATGGGGCAACCTGAACTGCATACAGTAGTCAAGATGCAGTCACACCATGGATTGATACAGAGGCATTATAATATTCTCCACTTTATTCTCCATTCCTTTTAAAATCATTCCTAACATTTTATTAGCTTTGTTGACCGGTACCACCAGAACCGATGCAAGCACAAGGTGGATTAGGCAGCTGCCTAGAGCACCACCATTCTGGGGGTGGGGCAGTGACAGCATCTTCCCTTTCTCACCCTGGCAGGCCTAGAAGAGGAAGTGCTGTCACCTGGGCCTGCTGTGGTAGGAAGGAGAAGATGCCATGGCCCTCACCATCAGGAGCAGGAGCAGTGGAGCCCATGTGGCCGTCAAGAGCAAGCTGGAGCAGCAAGGCCCATGTGCTATAGGGATCAGGCTGGAGGAGTGGGGCCACAGAGCCCGAAGAAAGATGAAGAGTCTCATCCATGGGGGTTGGAGAAGGCTGCTGCTGCTGCAGCTCGAGCTTCCAGAGGACTGAAAAAGTAAGTAAGGGGGTTGATTTTAAGACCCGCATGCACAAGGACGTGCCAGTTTTATAACATGTTATACAATCCGATGGCCATGCGCATGTGCACGGGGGAGGGGGATTTTAGCAAAATACGTGCGGCGATGCAATTAGGCCTTCCCCAGTTCTCTCCCAGTCTGCTCCAATTAAGAAGCGGACCAGGAGGGAACTTTTCTCTCTCTAGCCCTGCCCTTTTGTACATCTTCCTCTCTCCTCTCCTCCCCGACCCCTAACCTAAACCTACCTATCCCTAACCTTTTTATTTTAATACTTACTGCTCCCCGGGAGCAGAAGTAATTTCCATGTGCCGGCCTGCTGCTAATGGCCCACCCAGACCCCGCCGCTCGGCCCACCCCTTTTGCAGGGCCCAGCACTTTGGCGCGTAATGGGGGTTACGCATGTGGCCGGGCGCATTCTAAAATGCGCGCACGGCCCAGCCATGCGCATAAGCCCCGTTTGTTTAACGCGCGTGGCCCTTTTAAAATCGGGCCATGAGTGAGAAGGGCGGTGGGGGGTATCTGAGAACTCTCCAGATTTTCCTTCAGAGACTCAGGAAATTTGCATCAATCGCTGGGACTCAGGAGAAATGCTATAAAGCCTTTGCCTCTCTGTTTACTGCTCCAGCCACCCCCCTTCAGTAAGCCTGGAGCACACATTGCAGGTAGCAGGTGGGGAGAAATTACAGCCGTGATTCCAGGATTCTGGGCTCAGCTGAGGGTGGAGAAAGGGTGCATAAGTTTGTGAGCTGAGGTTTATAAAGGGATGGAAGCAAGGAGAGCGCTGGCATCATGAGGGAGGAAAGGAGGAATGCTGGGGTCATCCCAGAGAGAGAGAGAGAGAGAGTGTGTGGATTAGCATTGAAAGTTGATAGGATGAAGTGAAAGGGGATAGACTCCTGAGTAATCTTAGGAAATATTTCTGTACAGAGAAGGTGCTGGATGCATGGAACAGCCTCCCAGTGAAGTTGGTGGAGATGGCTCTGTTTGCTGTTAGAAAAACTTGTAGACAGTATTAAAATTGGTTGAATAGTACAGGGTTGTTGAATATTAAAAAAAACAAAAATTCTTTGGGTCAGCAAAAAGAATTGAGATACTAGTCAGATCAGTATACAATATCACGAGGAAGTATTGGTTTTGCACACTGAGGTTAGGAATTTGGGCGTATTTTTGGATTCGCAACTAACATTTAAATCTCATGTACAGTTTCTTGCTACATAGAAACAGAGAAACAGAGAAATGATGGCAGAAAAGGACCAAACGGTCCATCCAGTCTGCCCAGCAAGTTTATGGTAGTCTCTGCCGCGCCGTACAAGTCACCCCCACACTTATCAATTTCCCAGACAGTCAAAGTCAGGGCCCTTGCTGGTTGCTGTCTGAGTCCAATTCCCTGTTATCTCTTGCCGTTGAAGCAGACAGCAATGTTGGAGTTGGAGTTGCATCAACAGTATGAAGGCTTATTGGTTAAGGGTAGTAACAGCCGCATTGGCAAGTTACCCCCATACTTATTTGCTTTCCCAGACCATAAAATTTAGTGTCCTGACTAATTCCCCTTTCCCCCCTGCCGTTGAAGCAGAGAGCAAGGATGGAGTTGCATCAACAGTATGAAGGCTTATTGGTTAAGGGGCGGATTTTCAGAGCCCTGCTCGCGTAAATCCGCCCAAAACCGGGCGGATTTACGCGAGCAGGGCCCTGCGCGCCGGGAAGCCTATTTTACATAGGCCTCCCGGCGCGCGCAGAGCCCCGGGACTCGCGTAAGTCCCGGGGTTCTCGGAGGGGGGCGTGTCGGGGGCGGGCCCGGTCGTCGCGGCGTTGCGGGGGCGTGTCGGCAGCGTTTTGGGGGCGGGTACGGGGGCGTGGCTACGGCCCGGGAGCGTGGCCGCGCCCTCCGTACCCGCCCCCAGGTTGCGGCCCGGCGCGCAGGAGGCCCGCTGGCGCGCGGGGATTTACGTCTCCCTCCGGGAGGCGTAAATCCCCCGACAAAGGTAAGGGGGGGGGTTTAGACAGGGCCGGGCGGGTGGGTTAGGTAGGGGAAGGGAGGGGAAGGTGAGGGGAGGGCAAAGGAAAGTTCCCTCCGAGGCCGATTTCGGAGCGGCCTTGGAGGGAACAGGGTAGGCTGCGCGGCTCGGCGCGCGCCGGCTATACAAAATTCATAGCCTTGCGCGCGCCGATCCAGGATTTTAGTGGATACACGCGGCTCCGCGCGTATCTACTAAAATCCAGCGTACTTTTGTTTGCGCCTGGAGCGCAAACAAAAGTAGGCTGTTCGCGCTCGTTTTAAAATCCGCCCCTAAGGGTAGTAACCGCCTCACCAGCAAGTTACCCCCTTGCACTCGTCTTCATTTCCATGTTAAACATTGTTTTTACAAATTGAAAATGCTAAGATCCTTAAAGTATTTTCTGAAACCTGAGCTGTTCAGCACTGTTTTGCAGGCCTTAGTTTTGAAGAATTTGGATTATTGTGGAAGTTTCTTGGTTGGTTTGCTGAATAAGCTTCTTAGGGATTTGTAGTTGGTACAACATGCTGCTACTAGGATAATAAGTGGGGTTGGATATTTTGATCATATTTCTCCAGTTCTTCTCTGTTTACATTGGTTGCCTATAGGGTGGAGGAATCAGTTTCGGATTGTGGTTATTTTACACAAACTTTTAAATGCAGAGACAGGATGTATGCTGGCATTCTATCTAAACTGGTATGTTCCACCCTGATATTTGAGGTTGGCTGGTTCACATTTATTATGTGCACCAGACGTAAAGTTATATAGTTTACAGTCCTCCCAAAAACGAGCTTTTTTTTTCAATTGGCCCTTGTTTATGGAACGATCTTCCCAGTGAAATAAGATCTCAGAGTGATCTGAAATTATTTCGTAAGATGATAAAGACTCACTATTTTAAGAAGGTGTTTAAATTATATTTTATTTTTTGACTCATTTTTATTGTTTAAAAGATGTATAAGATTTCAGCTAAAAATGTACTAAAATTTAGGGTCCTAAGGTTAGGCTCCTTCCCTTTTTTGAAGGAGTTAATAAACATGTGGATAAAGGTGAACCGGTAGATGTAGTATACTTGGATTTTCAGAAGGCGTTTGACAAAGTTCCTCATGAGAGGCTTCTAGGAAAAGTAAAAAGTCATGGGATAGGTGGCGAAGTCCTTTCGTGGATTGCAAACTGGCTAAAAGACAGGAAACAGAGAGTAGGATTAAATGGACAATTTTCTCAGTGGAAGAGAGTGGACAGTGGAGTGCCTCAGGGATCTGTATTGGGACCCTTACTTTTCAATATATTTATAAATGATCTGGAAAGAAATACGACGAGTGAGATAATCAAATTTGCAGATGACACAAAATTGTTCAGAGTAGTTAAATCACAAGCAGATTGTGATAAATTGCAGGAAGACCTTGTGAGACTGGAAAATTGGGCATCAAAATGGCAGATGAAATTTAATGTGGATAAGTGCAAGGTGATGCATATAGGGAAAAATAACCCATGCTATAATTACACAATGTTGGGTTCCATATTAGGTGCTACAACCCAAGAAAGAGATCTAGGTGTCATAGTGGATAACACATTGAAATCGTCGGTACAGTGTGCTGCGGCAGTCAAAAAAGCAAACAGAATGTTGGGAATTATTAGAAAAGGAATGGTGAATAAAACGGAAAAAGTCATAATGCCTCTGTATCGCTCCATGGTGAGACCGCACCTTGAATATTGTGTACAATTCTGGTCGCCGCATCTCAAAAAAGATATAATTGCGATGGAGAAGGTACAGAGAAGGGCTACCAAAATGATAAGGGGAATGGAACAACTCCCCTATGAGGAAAGACTAAAGAGGTTAGGACTTTTCTGTTGTGAAAGTGGACCCTTGTTTCGAGGTAGTGGCTACCGTCGAAGGGCGAGACCTGTTGGACCGTAGACTTGCTAGAAGACTTCACCCTGGAAGCACGCGACCCCCCCAGGAGGAGCCCATAGGGGTCCGGCCGCTGGGACTTAGGCGACTCTTCTGAAGACTGTAAGATGTCTGGATGCAGGCGCCTCCTGCAGGTCGTGGGTTCCAGACGGCTGGCGCCTCCAGCAGGTCGTGACAGTCTAAGAATGGAATTCAAGAAGAGTTCAAAATCCAGTCCAGAAATCAATACCTCAGCAAGGTCCGATTCCAGTCCAGGGTCGAAGCAGGAGAACGGTCCGAAGCCGTACCAGGATCGAGGCGGGAGAAGGGTCCGAAGCCGTACCAGGATCAAACCAGAGAGGAGTCCAGAACCGTACCAGGATCAAGCCAGAGAAGACACGTCCACCAGTCCAGAGGTCAGCAACAAAGAATCAGTCCACGGAGCAGGAAGAAGGTCGGACGGAGAAACAAAACAGGAGCCAGGAACCACTCAAGGCAAGAACCTCAATACTAAGGCAAGGACTGAATGCTCAGCCCTTGCCTTAAATACAGGAAGCAGGAGGAGGAGCTACAGGGGGAGCCATGACACTTCCTGTCATGGCACCTTTAAGAATCTCCTGCAGCCGCGCGCGAGGCCCTAAGAGGAACAGAGGGGAGGAGTCAGCTTGCCGCGGAGCCTCGCTGCCGGCTCAGCACTGGCGGCAGTCAAGAAGAAACAAGAAGGGCTGCCTGTCCCGCAGACACCTGTAGTCAAACCCTGGCGAACCGGGTAAGTTACCCTTGCTGCCCCTGGTCCTTTCTTCGTCGCAGCCGACCGCGGCCGGTGGCCATGACACCCGGTCCCGGTCTGCCGCGACCTACGCCACTAACATTTTCAGCTTGGAGAAGAGACGACTGAGGGGGGATATGATAGAGGTGTTTAAAATCATGAGAGGTCTAGAACGGGTTAATGTGAATCGGTTATTTACTCTTTCGGATAATAGAAGGACTAGGGGACACTCCATGATGTTAGCATGGGGCACATTTAAAACTAATCGGAGAAAGTTCTTTTTTACTCAACGCACAATTAAACTCTGGAATTTGTTGCCAGAGGATGTGTTTTTTATTGTTTTTTTGATTCAATCTCTGTCATACTGTTATGAATTTAAATGTAACTGGTTGTTATTATGTAAACCGGAGTGAAGGCAATGTCAGCTATACCTCGGTATATAAACAAATGCTAAATAAATAAATAAAAATAAATGTGGTTAGTGCAGTTAGTATAGCTGTGTTTAAAAAAGGATTGGATAAGTTCTTGGAGGAGAAGTCCATTATCTGCTATTAAGTTCACTTAGAGAATAGCCTCTGCCATTAGCAATGGTTACATGGAATAGACTTAGTTTTTGGGTAATTGCCAGGTTCTTATGGCCTGGATTGGCCTCTGTTGGAAACAGGATGCTGGGCTTGATGGACCCTTGGTCTGACCCAGTATGGCATTTTCTTATGTTCTAACTTGCCAATGCCTCTTTTCCTTAATTTGGGTCCGTTTTCCATTTTTTGAGGAATGGCCACTTGGCCTTAACTACTTCCTTCACCTCCCTATTAAACCCACGGTTACTTGCCCATATTAAGGATTCTCTATAAAGTATACACAGCAATTCATAAATCTATTTACAACATATCCCCACTCCACTTAAGTACCCAACTTCGTTTTCACTCTTCATCTAGACCTATCAGAGGAGCTTATAAAGGCACACTCTATGTTCCTTCAACAATATCCTTACATCAGAAACGTACCATCTCTTTAGCAGGACCCGTCCAATGGAACATGCTCCCGCCAGACATCCGCCTTGAGATCTGCTTCGCTTCCTTCAAAAAGAAAATTAAAACCTGGCTCTTTAGCCAAGCTTTTCCAGAACTTTGATTATTTTTTACCTCCAGCTATCAAGATTTTCTCACCATCGCAATCCCTTCTGCAGATCACATTTATCTTAGACAATTACGCCTTATTTTATGATTTGGTTTCTCAAAGAGACTATACAATTTTCTCAATGTTATTTTTCGAACCTGTTTTCCATGTTTTCCAAGTTCTATAACCTTGTTATATGTACCGCCTCTTGGCGTAATTTTTATGTTTCAATGTAAACCGATGTGATCTGTATTTTAATACAGGAACACCGGTATATAAAAATCTAAAAATAAATAAATAAATAAATAAGAGAAAAGCTGACTCCGAAATTAATTTTCCAGATACTGAACCACAAGTTACTCCTCCTTCTTCTCCCTCTCCGTTAGCGCTCCTAATCCTTCTGTAGCCTGCACTGCAAACCCTGCCCCTCCGCTCCCGGCCTATCACCCACTCCCTCTACTTCCTCGTTCTGCCCTGCATACCCCGCCCCTCCACTCTCGACCTATCACCCAGTCCCTCTACTTCCTCTTTCAGCTCTGCATGCCTCGCCCCTCCATTCCCAACCTATCACCCAGTCCCTCTACTTCCTCTTTCAGCTCTGCATGCCTCGCCCCTCCATTCCCAACCTATCACCCAGTCCCTCTACTTCCTCTTTCAGCTCTGCATGCCTCGCCCCTCCATTCCCAACCTATCACCCAGTCCCTCTACTTCCTCGTTCTGCCCTGCATACCCCGCCCCTCCACTCTCGACCTATCACCCAGTCCCTCTACTTCCTCTTTCAGCTCTGCATGCCTCGCCCCTCCATTCCCAACCTATCACCCAGTCCCTCTACTTCCCCGGTCTGCACTGCAGGTTCCGCCCCCACGATGGCCCGCCCCTCTCCTTCTGTCCTATCACCGATCCATCTCCTTCTGCAGTCGGTATTGTAGGCCCCGCCTTTACCCCGTCCTGCCCCTTCTCTTCGCCAGTCACCGGAGCCATCTTTCGCGCCCCTCCCCCTACAGGCTCTGCTTCCTGTTTCCGGCGCTAGGCCCTCCTTTTCCGCTGCCGTGCCGGTCCCGTTTGCCTTTCGGTTCTGGTCTGGACGGTTACAGGATGAGTTCGGGTAATACTCGGTGGTGCTGACCGCTCTGGTGTTTCCCTCAACGCAAAGAGACGGGAGGGAAGTTGGCGGCGATCGCTGAGTCATGATTGGGTTGCGCACAGGGTTTCGGGCCTCAGTGACAGGAAGCGGAGTGGGGGAGGCTCCTGGTGACAGGAGGGAGGGAGCTCCGAAGGGGGCAGACTTCCCGATCTCCTCCGAACTCGTTCTCGGGGAGCCGCAGGGGCTCTTCGTGGGTATCGCTGCAGCACTAACTGGGAAAGTTTAGATACCGCAGTCCTAGCCAGAGGTTGGTGTAAAACCCTCCAAATGATCCACAATCTGAAAATCAACTTTGGTCTTACATCAAACTGTAATGTAAATAATTATTTTGGTTTTATTTATACCCGAGCAGAATGAGGATATTCCTGCGGTGTATATGGCTTTGGGTGTTTACAGGCTGAAGCATTAAATGGATGATAGTGAGTGTACCTTGCTGATCTCTGCAGGTCTCAGCTTGGAGAAGACGGCGGCTTTTGCCAAATACCTGAAGTCAGAGCCACGGTTCCTGTTGGCCCAGAATGTGGCCACCTGCAGTGATCCCCTGGAGGTCTGCCTCCATAGGCAGGTGGTCCAGGACACGGCTCATGTGTTCCAGCATTCTGTGCCTGCAGAGGGAAAACCTATAACCAATCAGAAAAACTCAGGTGGGCAGACAAGCTCCCAAATAAGCCTTTGTTTTACCATTTTAACCTGTAACTTCTTCATTATATTGTTAATTTGCTTTCCATATTTAAATTTTTTGCAGTAGGTGCATGGGATTAATTGTCACAAGAAAGATTTTTTGAAGGGCTTAATAAACGTGGACAAGGGTCAGTCACTTGATATAGTGTATCTGGATTTTCAAAAGACATTTGACAAAGTCCTTAGAGGTTGATTAGGAAATTGAAGAGTCATGGGATAGGAGGCAGTGTCCTATTGTATTGGTAATTGATTAAATGACTGAATGGTCATTTCTCTCAATAGAGAAAGATAACTAGTGGAGTGCCTTTTAATAAATACATAAATGATTTGGAACAAGGAACAACAAGTGAGGTGATCAGATTTGCAGTTGACACAAAATTATTCAACGTTCCTAAATTTTGAGCTGATTTGTGAAAAATTGCAAGAAGACCTTGCAAGACTAGGGGATTAGGTGTCTAAATAGATGGAATATAATGTGGATAAATGTAGAGTAATGCAAATAGAGCAGAATAATTTGAACTATAAGTACACAATGCTGGGTTCCATCACCACCGAGGACATGGAGTCATTATGGACTACTGTAATTCAATTTAAATTGGTCTACTAGCTTCTTGTATAAGAATACTGCAATTGCTGCAAAATGCGCTGCCCGGCTTATTTTGGGGCAAAGTATGAGAGAGCACATAACACTGGTCCTTTTTTGAGTTGCACTGGCTACCTGTGGCTTGGCAAAACCACAGGTGGCATCAAATTAATCTGTTTTGAATCTTTTCCTAGGGCTGACGCAACACTTCACATTTAAATCTCACCCATGCATTGCACTCATCTCAAAGAGGTTTCTGGATGTTCTTTCTGTGTGAATGGCATGTTTGGCTGATGTTAGAGAGAAGCTTTCTCCATCACCTCATCAATATTGTAAGAACATAAGACTTGCCATACTGGGTCAGATCGAGGGTCCATCAAGCCCAGTATCCTGTTTCTAACAGTGGCCAATCCAAGTCACAAGTACGTCAGGATTGTAAACCCTATGTAGATCCCATGCTGCTAGTCTTTGTATTTTTTGAAAGAGTAAATAACTGATGTACATTTACCCATTCTATTCCACTCTTGATTTTAGATTACTTTTAATTGTCATCTTTTGTACTTTATTTTACTTTCATTTGAATTTGTGTCTGTTTTAACCAATTTTATTGTATTTCTCATTAGATTTATATTTTAACTGTACACAGTCTAGATTGTTTTATAGAGATATATTGTATCTCTCCCCTCTGCCATCCCTTCTCCAAGCTGAACAGCCCCACCCTCTTTAGCCTTTCCTCATAGGGGAGCTGTTCCATCCCCTTTATCATTTTGTTCACCTTATCCACTGCAACTATATCTTTTTGTGATATGGTGACCAGAATTGCACCAAGGTACGGTCTCACCATGGAGTGATTATAAGAGACATTATGACATCTACCATTTTATTCACTCTTTCCTTCCTAATAATGCCTAACATTCTGTTTGCTTTTTTGACCACTGCCATGCACTGAGCCGAGGATTTCAAAGTATTGTGGAACTTACTACCTGAAAACTTCTGCCTTATGACATGCACTAAGCCTTTAAAATTAGGCTTAAAATTTATCTTTTTTTCAGCAGGCCCTTTTGTGAGGAGTCTGGTCTGTCAGGACCGTTTTCTTTACTTTGGTTGCCCTCTTGTCTCTCTCTGTTGATGTACTAGTTTTGTTATTATTTGATTATGTAATCTGTACATCAACTGGAGCCTGCCACCCGATGACTAATAAATAACTACTTTGAAATCCTCAGCTCAGTGTGTGGTGGCAGTCAAAAAAGCCAATAGAATATTAGGTATTATTAGGAGAGGAATGGAAAATAAAAGAGAAGATATCATCATTCCTCTGTGTTGATGCATGGTGTGACTGCACCTTGAGTATTGTGTGCAGTTCTGTTCGTCCCATCCCCTAAAAGATATAGTGAAACTAGAAACAGTGTTGAGAAGGGTATCCAATATAATAAAGGGGATGGGATGGCTCTACTATGAGGAAAGGATAAGAGGTTAGGTCTCTTCACCCTGGAGGAGAAATGATAGTGGTTTATAAAATCCTGAGTAGGGTGGAAAGAGTAAAAACTATTAAAACTAGCTGTCACTCCAGGAAGCTAATAGGTAGTACAGTTAGAGCAAATCAGAGAAATTATTTTTCATTCCACGTACAATTAAACTCTGGAAATTGTTTTCAGAGGATGTGGTGAAAACAATGCAGCTGGGTTTAAAAAGGTTCTGGACAAGTTCTTGGAGGAAACGTTGAGAAAGCCATGCTTATCATGTTATAAGCAAGAAGAGTTGGACCTTTTCTCTGTGATTCTGCTGGGCTCCTATGAGCTGGATTGGCCAGTGTCAGAGACAGGATGCTGGACTTGAAGGATCTTAGTTCTGATCCTGTGTGGCAAGTCTTATGTTCTTAAAGACAAGATGTTCATAGGAACTTGAAAGTTCCCTATATCAGAACCACATGTGAGGCGATACAGATATTTAGGTCTTTCAGCAGCCATACTAAGTATTTTGTCTGTACATTGCTGATTACTTTCTGGGTGCTATTTGTCAGCTCTTCTTCATTAGGTACTAAACCTGTATTTAATACATTTTAACTGGAGCTGAAAGAGCTGTAGAAACGATTGTCCATCTGTTTTTGTGGGGACACAATCTGGGGAAAGGGGAGCTGCAGAGGAAGGAGGGGAAGTAAAAGAGCATGATCCTAGCACCTAATCTATTAAAATGACTTATGTTCAGTAAAAGTAAACGTTTTTTTCAACAGTCAAGGTTGAAAACCACTCCAAACAGCAACCTTAAAAAGTGGTATGACTGCATCAGGCATCCAAGGTAGCACTAGGTAATCTTCACGTAGTGTAGGTTACAACCCTAACCAGCAGTGGTATGGCTGCATCCGTCTTTCAAGATGGCTAGAGTATAACCTGCATAGAGAGACTGCAGATAAAACCTAATTGTAAATGGGTATGGCGAGGACGGATGTTTTGGACAACAGCCTCATTAATTTTGGTAGCTGTGGGGATTTTTATAAAACTTGTTAATAAGACATGGCAAGGGCCTGGGTGCTGGATTAAGTGTTGTTCTGGTCTTCCTCAAAAGAAGACGCTGACCAGACTGTCATAGAGGCCAGCACTGTGGCGGATTTGGGACATTTTCTGCCATCGTGTTTGTATGCCAGTAGACTGCATTGTGTTTGTTTCTGTTATATGATGATTACTGATTTTACGGATGTACTCCATCGCAAACCTTTTGTTAGGCGTGTGGATAATAAATACGCTTGGGACAGATGTGATGGGAAGAAGGGTTGAGGGGGAGGGGGGGAAATGTGCTGGGGGAAGTATTGAGCTCATCTGCCCAGGCTGGTAGAAAACCAGAGGAAGACTCAGTGGGCAGACTGGATGGACTCTGTATTACTTGAGTTCTCTTTCTGTTTGCTGCAGGCAGATGCTGGATATTCTCCTGTCTAAATGTCATGCGCCTCCCTTTCATCAAGAAGTTTAACATCGAGGAATTTGAGTTCAGTCAGTCACACTTATTCTTTTGGGACAAGGTACAGCTGCATGTGCCCGAGTTTGTGGGTATCTGAGGGGCAGAAATTGGTAAAGGGATGGGGTTAGTTTATTTTTCTTTTGTTTGTAACTTCTAAAGCCTGCAAATTATGAGCTCGATTCTGTTTAGGCGAACACTTGTCCGAGGTTTATACCAGATGTGAGTTTTCAGAACTGCTTTGGGCCATGGTGTTTTTGAATACCAGAGCTCCAGTTAATACGCAAAGATAGAAAAAAATTAACTTTTCCTAGCGTGTAGCCAGATGGACTCAGGACCAATGGCTTATGCTCCCCTGCCAGCAGATGGAGACTGAGTCAGGTTGCAAAGCTGACATCACAGTACATATGGCCATGCAGTGACCTCAGCTCTCCTGTATTCTCTGTCTTCAGCATCTCCCTACAGGGATTATTGTACTTTTTGGAAGGATAAATTCTACTTTCTAAATTGAAGGAAAATTGAGCCCCGCTCTCCTGCGGTGATACCTAAAGGTCCCTCCCCCAGTTGAGAATTCCTGAGGTGATTTCCGAGATCCCTCAGAGGTGTGCCTTGGTCCAGTAGCCGGTTCCTGGCGTGGGCTTTTCTACTTAAGCAACTGAAAGGCAGCGGGTGCAGGAAGCAGACTGCGGCAGTGACAGCCAAAGCCCTCTCCCCCTGCAGCTGGCGATTGGCTCTGAACTCAGAAAGCACTGAGGCCAGATAAGTAACAAAAAAAAAGTCACCTCCCGATTCAGAGACATTTGGAGGGGTTTCAGTAAGACTTCCTCCAGTCTCCTTGCTCGGTGCGCCGTACTGACATTGTTCCCGATCCCGTTGGGGTTAAGGGGAGTGGGCTTGTGAGCTACCACTTTAGGCTTGGTCTGCACACCAAGTGGTAGGCCACGGTGGTACCATCTTGTGTGCATCTTTGGTATGCTGTATTGTCCTTCATAGAATGTTGGTACATGCAGTGCTCTGAGCTCGTGCCGTATGCATCTTACTAAGCACAGAACACAGAAAAAGCTGGGCGTACGGATTGTGCGTGCGCCTTGCCGCGTCCTGCTCAGGCGCTCTAAATCTGTGCACATACATTTTTAAGCATGAGCCGATAGGACACACAGTTTCCGCTGCCAATGGCACCATCAACCAAGAAAGCTAAGCGCTATGCTCTTTGCAGCACTTGCCTTATTAGAGCCTCTCAGTCTGACCTGGACACCAACTTATGTCATCGCTGCGAAGAAGCCCAAGGGTAATTGACCTCCTTGAACTTTGCTAAGCCAGGCTTCTTCCATTCGGATGATGGGTTGACCACTGCCTTAACTGGAAGTATGCCGGACCTTTGCATCCCCTTGACAGGCTCATCCGAGGGAGAGAGAAATTCAGCTGGTTCCACCTCGGTACCTCCTGGACTAAGCATGGACCTGGCTGCCTTTCCCTGGATGGAGTTTTTCCAGGGACTACAAGCCTTTGTGCAGGCGCAGTCTACTGCCTCTCTTGACCCAGTCCGGATGGAACCTCAGCCGGTGGCCCCTCAACTTCCGTTCCTACCAGCAGGCCCCGAGGTATGCCTCACCTTACCAAGGGTATCCCTGGCAGGGACCCAGACGGCACAGGTGAAGAGGAGGATATAGATTCCTTGGAAGATGGGGAAATTCACCCTGGGCTAGAACCATATCGGACCATGTTATGGTTATTCCATAAGAGACAAATTATTGGCCCTAATCTCCCAGACCCTGAAGATTCTGGGAGTTCCTGGGGCGGATTCTATGACATAACCAAAGAAGAACCCCATTCTGGTTTCCCTGTGAAAGACCGCCTGCTACCTTTCAGTGATGGATGCCCTCCAGGAGTTGATTGATCTGGAATGGGATGCCCCAGAAGTAAGTTTTAAAGGGGGCTGAGCATTGGAAGCTCTATGCTCTTTGGACCAGGCGGTAAGAGAATATTTGCATTTTCCTAAAGTGGATGCACTGGTCTGTACCGTCTCTAAACGAACACCTATCCCAGTGGAAGGAGGAACAGGTTTAAAAGATGTGCATGATAGATGGATTGAGTCTATCCTTAAACAAGCCTTTGACTCTATAGCAATGGCCTTGCAGATCGCTTCTTGTTGCGCTCTGGTGGCTTGTTCGTGTCTACTTCTCTCTCAGGAGATTGATGACTCCAGGGTCAATTCCAGAGCAGTTATGGAAACCGTTGCTGCCGCCTAAGCAAACGCAGGCTCTGATTTAGTCTGTACTTCGGCCAGAGGAGTGGCCTCAGTGGTGGCAGCCAGATGACAGCTATGGCTGCGGAACTGGTCAGCTGACGCAACTTCCAAAGCTAATCTTACAAAGATGCCCTTTAAAGGATCACTCCTATTTCGGACCGAGTTGGAAAAACTGGCCAGTAAATGGGGCGAGTCTCCAGTTCCCTGGTTACTGGAAGATAAGAGGAAGCAGCCACAGCATCCCTCGCCTTTGAGGGGTTGTTCCAGTGGTTCCCAGCATTTTCGGCCCTAGAAAAATTTGACATTTGAGAGATCTTGGCCCTTTGGGAGGTCCCATTCCTTTCGTACCTGACAGCCCAGGAGAGGGGCAGGTTCGGGTTCAATCTCATTCTGAAACCCACAATGAAATTTTACCAACCCACCTTCAGGATGAGGAGATAGGGGGTCACCTTTCTTTTACCAATGTTTGGTCGAGATTACTTCAGACAAATGGGTACTGGAAGACATTCAAGAAGGATATACACTAGAATTCCTCTGCATTCCTCGGGGTGTATTCATGATGTCTCCTTGCCACTTCCAGTACAAGAAGCAGGCAGTGGAGATTACCCTTCTAAGACTCCTCAGGATGAGTGTGGTAGTCCCACTACCTATGCCCCAGGAAAGTAGGGGGCATTATTCCATTAGTCGTACCCAAGAAGAAAGGCTCCTTTCGCCCCATCCTGTCAACAGTCACCTGCGAGTAACTCATTTTCACATGGAAACCTTACACTCTGTGATAATGGTCGTACAACTGGGAGAGTTCCTAACCGCCCTGGATCTATCCGAGGCCTACCTACATATTCCAATCTGGAAGGAATACAAACGTTTCCTGCAATTTGCGGTGATGGGTCACCATTATCAGTTTTGGGCATTACCCTTTGGCTTAGCTACTGCCCCCAGAACCTTCTCCAAGATCATGGTGGCTGTGGCGGCAGCGTTAAGAAAAGAAGGGATCCTGGTGCACCCATACTTGGACGATTGGCTGATTCGGGATAAGTCTGTGGAAGAGAGCCTCCTGGTAAACCAACAGGGTGATCTCGCTGTTACAGGAACTGGGCTGGATAGTAAACCTCACCATGACCAGCCTCAAGCCTTCCCAGTCCTTGGAGTATCTGGGAGTCCAATTCGACTTAGGCGGGGCAAAGTCTTTCCTCCATCCACACGGATACAGAAGTTGATGTACCAGGTGTGTCACCTGGTGAACACAGGTCACTGCAGGGGTGTATCTAAGATGATGTCAGCTTTGAAACCTGACTCCGTCTCTATCTGCTACAGGGGAGCATAACCCATTGGTCCTGAGTCCATCTGGCTGCACTAAGGAAAACAAAACTATCAGGTAAGTAATTTCTCCATTCTGTGGGCAGGGAGCGGCATTCTTGGGTGAAAGATCTTACAGCAGAGAGTTGTTGTGTGGTTTGTTTGTTTGTTTTTTTCTTACAAGGGCATCGACTTAAGCTTTTCTCTCCTGTAAAATAATTTAGTGCCGCCTCATAATAGAAATTGGGATTACATTTCCCCAATCCTGAGCTTATTAACGGATCTATATGCTGTGATGTCTGAATTGAATCTTTCTGTTTGCACCAGTTTGATTGTATTATTGGTTATCGCACCTTCTATGGTGTGTGACGTTACCTCCTTGCTGCGTTGCAATTTCGAGAGAACAGCATGAGCCGCTATGCATTTCTATTTTCTTTCAGGTTGAGCGCTGTTATTACTTCCTAAATGCCTTCATTGAAACGGCGCACAGGAAGGAGCCCGTGGAAGGGCGGCTGCTGCAGTTCCTGCTGTCAAACCCCTGTAATGATGGAGGACAGTGGGATATGCTGGTGAACCTCATTGGTAAGTTGTATGTTCCCTGTACGTATCCAGATCAGTCCAGACTCCTGGGTTTATGCATCTCTGCCAGCAGATGGAGACAGAGAAAGTTTTACTGACACTGCTACATAATCACTTGTCACCTGCAGTCCCTCAGTATTTCTCTGTCTCCAGCAGATGGTAGATGGTGCAAAACCTCTGCAAAGGATATAGTGTGTGACTTGGTATACTGCGCCTGAGCCACGTTGGGCTTTACTCTGCCTGCGTTTTGGGGGGTGGGGGGTGAGGGGCCGTCCATCAGCGTGGTGGCTGCTAAAAAGAGAGGTTGCTCCCTTGACAGTTCCCCCCTGCACATTGGGGTTCAGAGTGGGTCAGGGCCTTGCTCTCTGTCAGCTTGGGAACAACGCCCATTTTGAGCTGTCATGCGGCTCTTGCTGGGCCAACTGAGTGGGGTGGGATTTTCCCCCAAATCTCTCCCTGGCCTTTTCTAGCCCCGGGAGGAGCAGGGAAGGGCAGATGGGCTGGAGGCACCCGTTATGCCTGGTGTGGGGTCCTCTGGGACTGGGGCTCCCAGACCTTTTTCAGCTGATTTTGTTCTGCTTCTGCATGATGCCTCGTTGGCTCAGCTGGGGGTGCGGGCCCCTCCTCCCGAGGATCTGGACTTGGGTTCCAGGGCAGGGCAAGCTGTGAGGAAGTGGCCTTCGCTGGTTCAGTGTTTGTTGGGCCCTTATCAGTCGGGTGATGAGTCAGAGGGTTCAGAAGGGGTTCCTCAGTTGCAGGACCTGGGGGTTGATCCGGATGCAGCCGGCAAAGCACTGGGGGATGATCCGGAAGAGGTAACAGTATCTGAGGGAGATGACTCTAAGGTGGTCCGTTTTCTGTTAGGAGGAGTTAGGTGCTTTGATTCCTCAGTTTCTGGAGGTGCTTGGGCTGAAAGTTCTGCAGGAAGGCCCTGAAATGGAGGGGGTGGACCTGATCCTCGGTAGGCTTAGTGGTCCCACGAGAGCCTTCCCGTATCCTAAATCTGTGAAGAAGCTGGTGGATGGGGAGTGGGCTACTCCCGCCGCCGGCTTGAGAGTTGGGAGGGCAATGGCAAGACTTTATCCTCTGCCGGAATAGACCTGGTGCTGTTTTCCCTTCCTAAAGTGGATGCTGCAGTTTCAGCGGTGACAAAGAAAGCGACTGGCCCGGTTGCAGGGACCCGGGCCGTTGAAGGATGTGCAGGATCGAAAACTGGAGGTTCACCTCAAGAGACTTTTTGAAATGTTGGCCCTGAATTTACAGGAGGCCATCTGTTCCAGTTTTATGCAGAGATTGTGTCTGCGCTGGGTACAGCAACCTCAGGATGGTCAGTATAAGTCTGGCGAGGAAGGACCTGGGCAAGAATAAGGTGCATAAGTTGCTGGAGGATAAGCCTAAGGGCAAAAGGTTTTTCCAGACTCTGTCCCATTTTCGAGACAGCAGGAAGTCGCAGGTAGTGCCCAAGTGGGGCTAAGTCCTTACAATGAGGCGAGGCTGGTCCACTCCACCGTTCCTTTTTATAAGGGGTCGCCTAGTGTGGTTTTACGGGCAGTGGACCAAGATTACTCAGGATCAGTGGGTCCTCAGCGTAGTAAGGGACAGTTACACATTAGAATTTGCTTGGCCTGTCCGCAATTTGTTTCCAGTCTCTGCTTGCAGGTCTTTAGAAAAGCAGCGGGTGGTGCAAGAGATGCTGGACCAGTTGCAGAAGTTGGGAGTGGTGGTTCCGGTTTCTCGGGACAAATGAGGCAAGGGAAGGTATTCCATTTACTTCGTCGTTCCAAAGAAGGAAGAAATTTTCCGCCCAGTTCTGGATATGAAGTGGGTAAATGTAATGCTCAAGGTTCCGGATGGAGATTCTGAGGTCGGTGATTGCAGGAGTGCACAGGGATGAGTTTCTGGCTTCTCTGCATTTGATGGAGGCAAATCTGTACATCTCTATTCAGCCGATCATCAGCAGTTGCTGCGTTTCGTGGTTCTGGGTCGGCATTTTCAGTTACAGGCCCTTCCCTTTGGGTTGGTCATGGTGGTGGTGGTGGCAGTAGCTTTGTGTCGCGAAGGAGTGCTGGTGCACCCTTATCTGGATGACTGGCTTATCAGGGCAAAGTCGGAGGACCTTTGTCGCCGGTCATTGTAGAGCGTGATCAGTATGCTGGAGTCACTCGGGTGGGTGGTAAACTTAGCAAAAAGTCACTTGGTGCTTCGAGTACCTAGGAGCGTGCTTCGACACTCAGAGGGGCAAGGTGTTCCTCGCGACGGAGCAGGCTTTCAAGTTGCAGGGGCAGGTTCGGCACTTATTGGGGTTGCCGATGCCCAGAGTCTGGGATTATTTGCAGGTTCTGGGTTCGATGGCGCCAATCCTGGAGTTAGTGCCATGGGCTTATGCACATATGAGGCCTTTGCAGAGAGCACTGTTGTCTCGATGGAACCTGCTGTCGGAGGAATTCCATCTTCCCTTGCCACTCGAGGGAGTTGCACAGGACAGCCTGTCTTAGTGGCTGCTGATTTCCAGTCTGGTTCGGGATGTCGACCTGGAGGTGCCAGTTTAGGTAATTCTTACTACCGATGCCAGTCTGTCTGGTTGGGGAGCAGTTTGTCAGCAGCAGTTTACCCTGGGCAGCTAGTCCATAACTGACAGACCAGGACACTTCTATCGTTTAGAGACCAGGGTGATGCGTTTAGCTTTACTTGCGTTGCTGCCTTTGGCGTGAGGTCAGTCAGTGAGGGTCCTGTTGGACAATGCGACAGCGGTAGCCTATATCAATCAGCAGGGAAGAACCAAGAGTCAAGCAGTTGCCCAGGAAGCTTAAGCAGCTGATTCTTGGAGCAAAACCTGGCGCGGATAGCAGCATCGCACATCACAGGAGTAGAAAAAGTCCAAGCGGATTTTCTAAGTTGCAGGGTATTAGATTCGGGGGAGTGGGAGTTGTCCGAGATAGCGATGCAGCTCATCCGTGCCAGGTGGGGCTGCCCCCATGTGGATCTAATGGTGACTCATCTCACTGCAAAGTTGGCTTGGTTTTTCATTCTGAATAGAGAACACGGGGCCGAGGGAGTTGACGCTCTGGTGCTGCTTTACGTGTTTTCTCCCTGGCCTCTGGTTGGCAAGATGTTGTCGAATAGAGGCATCGGGGCGAAGTGGTGTTGGTAGCTTCAGAGTGGCCACATCGGCCGTGGTTTGCGGATCTGGTCAACTTAAACGTTGATGGTCCATTATGCTTCACACACCTGCTGGGTCTCCTTTCGCAGGGGCCAATATCTTCAGACCAGGCTGCTCACTTTTGTCTAGCGGCTTGGCTTTTGAGAGGCGACGTTTGAGACACAGGGGGTACCCAGAAACTGTTATTACTACGCTCCTTCAGGCTAGATGACATCTACCTCTCTATTGTATATAAGAGTCTGGAAAGTTTTTGAATCCTGGTGTATTGCTAACGGGGTGAGACCGTTGCGATCTTCATTGTCCCAGATCTTGATCTTTCTTTCTTCAGGAGGGTTTGGTCAAGGGTTTGGCTTTCAACTCTCTTAAGATCCAGGTGGCTGCTCTGGCTAGCCTCAGAGGTAAAGTGGACAGTTGCTCTGTCTTCTCATCCTGATGTAGTTTGGTTTCTGCGGGGGGGGGGGGGGGGGCAGTAAGAATTTTCTCCCGCCGGTTAGGAGAGTTTGTCCATCCTGGAATCATGATCTCGTTCTCAGAGGTTTGTGTGAGGCACCTTTTGAACCTCTTAGGAGAGCAACACTTAAGGATTTTACTGTTAAGGTGGTGTTTCTGGTGGCCATTTGTTCAGCTAGGAGAATTTCTGAGTTTCAGGTCTGGTCTTGCCATGATCATTTTCTGCAGATTCAGACTCTGGGGTGGGGGTCCTTGCGGACAGTATCATCGTTTTTACCGAAGGTGGTATCAGCATTTCATGTGAATCAGTCGATGGAACTTCTGGCTTTTCCTGATATGGACTCTTAAGCTTTTGGATGTGTGCAGAGCTCTGTTGAGGTATCTCAAGGTAACAAATGATTTCAGGAGGTTGGATCATCTCTTTGTATTGTGGGGAGGTTCCAAGAAAGGTTCTCAGACTTCCAAGGCTACTATTGCACGGTGGCTCAAGGAGGCCATTGGTTCCACGTACATAACGGAGGGCCATTCGGTTCCGGAGGGTTTGAGAACTCGTTCTACGCGATGTCAAGCAGCTTCATGGGCAAAGGCTCAGCTAGTTTAGCCGCAGGAAATTTGTAGAGCAGCGACTTGGAAATTGCTACATACGTTTGCAAGGTGCTATCACTTAGATGTGGGGGATCCAGAGTCCCGGTCATTTGGCAAGTGTTTTGCGAGCGAGACTATCCAGGTCCCACCTTAAGTAGGGAGCTTTGGTACATCCCTGGAGTCTGGACTAATCTGGGTACGTACAGAGAAAGGAAAATTTGGTTCTTACCTGCTAATTTTAATTCCTGAGGTACCACAGATCATTCCAGAACCTATCCAATCTGTGGAGGTGGAGAGTCATTTGCTCTATTCAGTATTATTGATAGAGAATACAGATTTTCATGCTATGGAATAGACTTGTTGAGAGAGGTGTGTTTTGGTTTTTTTTTTGTAAATTTGTTGAATTTGATGGTGTGTTTATGAGGTTATTTTGTGCTTTGGTACAGGTCAATACTGAATAACTGCAGGTGGCACAAGTGATTATGTAGCGGTGTCAGTAAAACTTCCTCTGTCTCCACCTGCTGGCAGGAACACACAAACCCAGGAGTCTGGACTAATCGGTGGTACTACAGGAACGAAAATGAGCAGGTAAGAACCAATTTTCCTTTTTTCCACTTCTGTGGGTCAAGACTTTAACTTTATCAGACAGGGTATTCAAGCCTGGGGGCCCCCCCCCTTCCCCCCGGCATTACTGCTTCAATAATGTTACATTAGGAGAGTTTCTACAGGAAGTTTGTCCTCTGTCCCATGCACAAATCCATTTAATGAGGGACATATTTCTTTTTCCCTCAGAAAAATATGGCGTGATGCCCAAGAAGTGCTTCCCAGAATCTCACACCTCCGAGGCGACTAGAAGGATGAATGACATCCTTAATCACAAGGTAAATAAGCCAAACAGATTTCTGATACTGTTGCTGAGTTCTGGGGCTTTTTAAGGCTCATTGTCTCATGGAAGGGCCATAAGTGCATGGGGAGAAGGAACAAAAGCAGGGCCAGACCCAGACAGGAAAGGCTGAAGAAGTGAAGTATTGTGCTGTCGGTGGTCATTTTGCAATGTGTTTCCTTCTTTAAGATGCGAGAGTATTGCTTACGCTTGAGAAACATGGTATCCAGCGGATTTGCCAGGAGTGAGCTCTCTGCAGCAGTGGACAGCATGATAGAGGAGGTAATGGGGCCATTTTCAGATTCCTTGGCTGTGCTTTTGCTGTAAAAACTCGCTGTAGGATTTGGGTAGAATTAAAATCTAGCAGACAGCCTTCAATAGCCGTGAGGTGAATTTTGGAGCTTGGTGTACCAATAGCTAAAGTAATGATCAAGGCTTTTTCCTTTGTCTCTTGTTATCTGAGTGTCACTGGTGTGAGGACTAGAAAGCTAGGAAAGTTTTGTGAGCTGTTCTGCCAGCCAAATACATATGTGATAAGGGACCAACAACCATATATACTAATGACTTATAAAGCATCTACAAATTGTACAACTGAGATGTCTATGGCCCTGAAAACTAATGTACAATAACATCCTTCAATAACTTCTTCTGCTTGGTCCAATGAAACTCATCAGCCTCCATCCCAGGTTTCTGTAATGTGTTTTACAGTGACCACTGCATGAACCTCTGCCATATCAGAGCGAGGGATGGTTGTGTCTGCCTCCCCCATGCTTTGTCACTACAAGGGCAAGCATTGTGTATTGCATTGTAAATGTCCTTCCGTAGATGCACCACTAGGGAGCAGAATAATGCAGTGAAAGCAGAAAAAATACTTCCCAATTCCCCTGGGCTAGAGACCAGGGAAAGTTGGAGGGATCCAGTTTGTACACAAGAAGGAAACCACGCTTGAGTATGTGAGGTGCCCACCATACCCCAGTGACCGTGGCAGAGAGGTCCTTTCAGTTCAGATGGGTGCAGGAGATCCTTTTTAACTTGCCATGCTTGGCTGTTGAGCTCTACCATTTGGGCCACAGAGAACAAGGCCCGCTGGAGCATCCTTGCGGATTTATCCAGGTAAAGTTATGTGGTAACGTTTCTCAGGCATTCGGCGGGACTTGCCCGGATACATCCACTGAATATACATAGAAGAAGTTACACGCATGACTTTACCCGGGTAATGTTATTTTTCTGACTAGGCTTGTGCACAGGCTAAAGGTTGGCCCCATCGCTGGAGCTCCTCCATCGAAGCCCTTTTTTTTTTTGTCTGGGTAAACTTTGTGATCAGCAGGGAGAAATATTCAAACATTCACTGACTTCTTGGGGGAAGGGAAGCGGCATGCTTGTGTGAAAGATGTTAAGAACATAAGCCCTGTCACACTGGATCAGACCAAAGGTCCATCAAACCGTTACCAACAAGGGCCCTGAACTTGGTGGGCAGTGAAACAGATAAGTGTGGGAGCTTGCTGGGCAGACTGGATGGGCAGCTTGGTCTTTTTCTGCCGTCATTTCTATGTTTAAACCCAGCCTCCCGTTTCCAACAGTGGCCAATCCAAGTCACAAGTACCTGACAAGTACCCAGACATTAACTACATCCCATGCTACTATTTCTGGTAATAAGCAGTGGCTATTCTCTGTTAATTAATAGCAGTTTATGGACTTCTCCTCCAGGAACGTATCCAAACCTTTTTTAAACCCAGCTATACCATAGCTTAATTGTGCATTGAGTGAAAAATATTTTTTTCCAATTTGCTCTAAATTAGCTACTTCCTAACTTCATGGAGTGTCCCCTAGTCCTTGTATTATCCGAAAGAGTAAACAACCGATTCACATCTACCCGTTCTAGACCTCTCATGATTTTGTACACCTCTATCATATCCCCCCTCAGCCATCTCTTCTGCAAGCTGAACAGCCCTAACCTCTTTAGTCTTTCCTCATAGGGGAGCTGTTCCATCCCTTTTATCATTTTGGTTGCCCTTCTCTGTACCTTCTCCATTGCAATTATATCTATTTTGAGATGCGGCGACCAGAATTGTACACAGTATTCAAGGTGCGGTCTCACCTTGGAGTGATACAGAGGCATTATGACATTTTCCGTTTTATTCACCATTCCCTTTCTAATAATTCCCAACATTCTGTTTGCTTTTTTGACTGCCGCAGCACACTGAGCTGACGATTTCAATGTGTTAGCCACTATGATGTCTAAATCTGTTTCCTGGGTGGTAGCGCCTAATATGAAACCTAATATCGTGTAACTACAGCATGGGTTATTTTTCCCTATAATGCATCACCTTGCACTTGTCTTTGGACACCCAATCTTCCAGTCTCACAAGGTCTTCCTGCAATTTATCACAATCCGCTTGAGATTTAAGCACTCTGAATAATTCTGTATCATCTGCAAATTTGAATTTGTTTTCTTCTTATGAGGGATCAACTCAAAAGGTTTTTTTTTCTCCTTGACGGTTCAAGGACACAATATGGACACGACACATTGGTTACTGGTGAATCTTTTATTTATTATACTTTTTTGTATGTTGACATTATGCATTGGTATCAGTACATACTCTGCTGTACAAATCCGATTCCAATTGTATGTATACAGGACTTTATTACGGTTTATTATGTTCTTATTTCGGGTTAATGTTATACGTTACATATGTACTATTGTGTCTTTAATAAAAACACTTAAAAAAAAAATTTCTCCTGGGAAGTAATTTGGTGATACTTCATAATAGAAACTGGGTTAGATTTTTCCAAACCTTGAACTTTCTAAAAGATTTATTTACATTTCAGACAAATGCAATGATGTCTGACTTGAATCCTCTTGCCTGTAGTTTGATAATATACCTTTTTGTCTGTAATTCATTTGATACTAATTTGGTCAAAGCCTTTTATTATCAGTCTCTTCATGGTTTTGTTTTTAGTGTTTGGACAGTGTACAGCAGGAAGAGATTGAATAGATGCCTGGGAAGGCTGATGTGCAGCTTTAAAGGTTAGGGTCCTTGAAGAGATGGGTTTTAGGAGGAAATGAGACTGACAAGGATGGGGCGTTTTGGATTTCAGGAGAGAGATTGCTTTAGTGGTGTGGGGCTAGAAGCAGCTTGATGGGCACTGGGAACAGCTCAGGTTTACAGAACTGATAAGGGACCAGATTTAAGGGGAGGGCAGTCTAATGTGCATCTCGGGTGTTTAACTCTGATGTCTTTAGTAATTTGCTCCTGTTCACCTTAACCTCCTGTATTCTGCACTGTTTCCCATCGCCCTCCTCCGCCATGATTGTTCACTTTCCATTTGCGCTGTTCAGGGTCCTCGGGCTTTCAGTTGATGGAGCTCCAAGTGGAACATGTTAATGGCTGATTTAGTTATTTTTATTTTATTTATTTAACAGCTTTTAATATACCGGTGTTCGTGCGAGCACATCACGCCGGTTTACAATAAACTTGCGTAAGGAGGAAATTACAAAAAACAAGGGAGTGGGAGATGGAGCAGGTTTGAGAAAAAGGGGGGGGGGGGAGAGGGGGGAAAGTAAAGGAGGAAGAAGATAGCAGCTGAGAAATTAAAAGGAACGTAACATTATTTACATGAGAGGCAATAAATGAGGGATAAAATGAGGGATAAACTTCAAATGGCTTCAGAAGACCTTCTTTTAAAATCATGAATGGAATAGAATGGGTAATATGTAAATCGGTTATTTACTCTTTCAGATAATAGAAGGACTGGGGGGGGGGGGGGACGGGACACTCCTTGAAGTTAGCATGTAGCACATTTTAAAACTAATCAGAGAAAAATCTTTTCCTGTACGTACCCGGATCAGTCCAGACTGTGGGTTACCCCTCCCTTCCAGCAGATGGAGACAGAAAAATTTGAACGGTACCCTCACTTAACCTGGTGTGCCTCCTGCCTCCCTTCAGTATTTCTCTATCTCTAGCAGATGGAGGTGGTGCAAACCCTGCAGTCTTGCCCTGTTTTGGGTTGAGGCTATTTCCCTTAAAAAAAAAAAAAAAAAAAAAAAAAAAAAAAAAAAGGCAGCAATCTTTATACCTCTGAATCAAACAGTGCAGGCAAAAAAAAAAGAAAACAATCAGAGCCGATCCTTTCAGTCCTCCCAGGGGGTTGGCAGATCCTGAGGGGTCACCCCCCCTAGTTGTAGGCTTTGGAGCTGGGGTTGGTTAACCCGCGGGGCTCCCTTAAGGTAAGAAGCTGGGGGAGAGATTACTGGTGGTCCGGTCCCTCTCTCACCCCGCAGCGCTTTCAAGTTAAAAAAAAACAAACAAAAAACCCCGAAATGACAAACAAGCAGCCTGTTAGTGTTCTTTTTTTGGTTGGCTGCAGTTTTGCTTCACTCTGGGCCGATTTTTGCCACGTTTTTGAGCTCCCTGCCTTTCTCCTCGCCGCATTTCAGCTGTTTTTTCAGCTCTCACGATGCCGCAGCCATCTTTGTGCCTTGCCTGCAGGGATTCCTCTTTGAGGCTTTCTCATGCAGGTCTTTGCTCCCGCTGCCTTCCTGGAGAGGAAGGCAGCTCTTTTTCAGCAATAGCAGCTGCAGCTAAGCCCCGAGGTGCATTTAAAAGGTCAGCACCTCGGGAGCCTCTGGTTGACCCGTTCCCCCCCTCAACGCGGGAACGGCAGCCATTTTAAATTCTTTTGCTGAGGCACAGGCAAGAGCAATGGGAGCAGGGGAGCTTCCCCCAGCAATATCTCTGGTCCCTGCAAGTCCTGATGATCCTTCAGATCCAGACCAGGACTTTTTCCAGGAGGATCCCGATTCCCCAGGGGGGGATGATGTTACTCTAAATCCTTTTTCCTTGGAACTTGTTCTCCTGATGCATAAGGCCTTTTTGGCCTCACAGTCTCCACAAGGAGGTGCGTTGCCAGTGGGACAGCCGCAGGGACTGCCCCCTAAGTTGGCCAAGCGTCAGGATGGGCCCGCGTCTCTGCGGGGTCACAAAGTTGAAGGGTGCCATGGCTCAAGGTGGTACGGCCCCTCCGGAGGTTCCGGCTAGTGGGGCAGTGGACGCTGGAACTACTTCCTTCCCTCCTGTGGGAGGGGGTTCTGAGGAGGAGCAAGGAAAGCAAGCTCTTTGGATGGGGAAGACCCTAAAGTAGTCTGCTTGTTTCATAGAGAGGAGCTTGACCCGCTTATTCCCTCTGTTCTCTCGGAGCTCTGAGTGGAGCTTCTGCCTCATGCCCTGCCACAGGATTCGGTGGATCCATTTCTAGCAGGATTGAGGATGCCAAGCTTTTCCTTTCCATCCCATGCTTCAGCAGCTGATGACTTGGGAGTGGGATGCTCCGGATGCCGGCTTAAGGGTTCGTCGGGCTAAGGATAAGCTCTATCCTTTGCTCGAGGAGTCTCTGGAGCTCCTGCAGTCTCCCAAGGTAGACGCTTCAGTGTCTGCGGTTACGAAGCGGACTACAATTCCGGTCGCAGGATCAGCAGCTCTTAAGGCTCTTCAGGATCGAAAGCTGGAAGTCCTCCTCAAGCGCATGTTTGAAGTATCAGCCCCTGGCATCCGGGCAGCTGTTTGCAGCAGCTACATTCTTCGGGCGAGCCTGCGCTGGGTACAACAGCTTCTAACGTCCAGGGATCTCCCTCAGGGTGAGTCTGAACAAGCGGAGCACTTGGAGGCCGCTGTGGCCTATGGAGCGGACGCACTGTATGACCTTCTCCGCACTTCCTCTCACACTATGTCATCGGCAGTATCGGCAAAGCATCTCCTCTGGTTGCGTAACTGGTCAGCGGATGTATCATCCAAGGCTCAGCTTGGCGCTTTACCATTTAAAGGAGGTTTTCTCTTTGGTGATGATTTGGAGCAGTTGATTAAGTCCCTGGGTGAAAACAAGGTTCATAAGCTGCCAGAGGATTTCCGTCATCACGCTCCCGCTTTCGGGGACAGCGTAGGTTTCACCAGAGCAGCCGGCAGGGCAGCGACAGCTGATGTCCAGGACCCAATCTTGGAACACTTCCTTTTGAGGCCGCAGACCCTCCACGGAAGGAGGTTCCTCCTCCTCGCTCGCCTCCAAGACTCCTCAATGAGATAAGGCCGGCCCATCCCTCACTCCCTCAGGTTGGGGGTTGACTATCACAGTTCCACGAGGCATGGGCCAGAATTACTTCCGATCAGTGGGTGCTAAACATTGTAGAACATGGCTACGCTTTGGAATTTGCTTGACCTCTCAAGTTTTTTGGTTTTTTTTTCTGGTATCCCCTTGTGGTGCATGGGCCAAGAGGCAGATTGTTCGTCAGACCCTCGACCGTCTCCTGTCCCTCGGGGCAGTGAAACCGGTTCCTCAGGAGCAATGGGGGATGGGAAGGTACTCCATTTACTTTGTGGTCCCAAAAAAGGAGGGGTCCTTCCATCCCATTTTGGATCTCGAGAAGGTCAACAAGGCTCTACGGGTGCCACATTTCCGCATGGAAACTCTGCGCTCTGTGATCGCAGCAATCCGCAAGGGCGAGTTTTTAGCTTCTCTGGATCTAATGGAAGAATATTTGCACATACCCATTTGCGAAGATCAGCAAAAGTTTCTTCGCTTCATGGTCCTGGAAATGCATTTTCAATTCTGCACTCTGCCGTTCAGTCTGGCTACAGCTCCCCGCACGTTCACCAAGGTCATGGTGGTAGTTGCTGCGGCCCTGCGGAGGCAAGGCCTTCTGATTCATCCCTATTTGGACGACTGGCTCATCAGGGCAAAGTCGAGGGAATACTGCTTAGACGCTGTCAGCAAGGTGGTCAGTCTCCTTGAGTCACTCAGCTGGGTGATCAATCAGACCAAGAGCAACTTTGTCCCTTCTCAGACAATGGACTTCCTGGGAGCCCGGTTCGATACCAGTGTCAAAGGTTTTTCTCCCGTCGGATTGCATGACCAAATTGATGGAGCAGGTCCGTCGTTTGTCACTCCCACTGCCCAAAAGCTGGGACTACCTTCAGGTCCTTGGTTCCATGGCATCCACTCTGGAGGTGGTTCCCTGGGCTTTTGCTCATATGAGACCATTACAACGAACGTTGCTTTCCCGGTGGGATCCCAAGTCGGAAGAGTTCCAGTTCCCTCTGCCGCTCACCGATCATGCCAGGTTCAGTCTTGGGTGGTGGCTTTGCCTGCACAATTTGTCTCGAGGAGTAGATCTCGAAGTTCTGAGCTGGATAGTGGTAATCATGGATGCCAGTCTCTCCAGCTGGGGAGCTGTCTGCCAGTCCCACTCAGTCCAGGGCAGCAGGTTCCCGGAGGTATTCAGCTGGTCGATCAATCGTCTGGAAACCAAAGCGGTTTGGCTAGCTTTGCTACACTTTCTCCCATGCCTATGAAATCAGGCGGTCCGCGTCCTTTCCGACAATGTGATGACAGTGGCCTACATCAATCGTCAGGGAGACACCAGGAGTCAGGCTGTAGCCGATGAAGCAGAGCAGCTCATGGCTTGGGCGGAAGAAAATCTTGCGTTGCTAGCGGCATCTCACATCGCAGGGAAGGACAACATACAGACGGACTTCCTCAGTCGGAGGCACATAGATCCAGGAGAGTGGGAGCACTCGGACCAAGCAATGGATCTAATTTCCCACAGGTGGAGGACTCCCCACATGGACTTGATGGCGAATGCCAAGGCTCCTCGTTTCTTCAGTCGCAGAAGGGATCCCTGGCTGACCTCAGTTCTCCTGTACGTGTTCTCTCCTTGGCCACTGGTGGGCAAAGTTCTTCGCAGGATAGAAGTTCACCCAGGCAGCGTGATTCTAGTGGCTCCAGAATGGCCCCGACTTCTGTGGTTCGTGGATCTAGTTGATCTGGCGGTAGACTGGCCCCTAAGACTCTGACATCTTCCACATCTTCGTTATGGTCCTATATTTTTCGACCAGGCAGATCGCTTTTGTCTAGCAGCTTGCCTTTTGAAAGGAGGAGTGAGGAAGAAGGGATATTCGCAGGAGGTTATTACTAGTCTGCTGCAAGCTAGAAAAACGTCCACGTATCTTTCCTATGTCAGGGTATGGAGAGTGTTTGTATGAGACGTGGTGTCGTGAGCGAGAAATCTTTCCTCGACATGCTTCGATTGCCCAGATATTTAAGTTTTTTGCAGAATTGCTTGGCCAAGGGCTTGTCTTTTAATTCCCTTCGGGTACAAATTCCCTTCGGGTACAAGTAGCGGCCCTAGGCTCCCTGGTTGGCAGTTCAGTAGCATCTCATCCAGATATGGTGCGTTTCCTTAGAGGAGTGAAGCATTTGAAGCCTCCGGTTCGGCCTGTATGTCTGTCATGGAGTATAAATTTAGTCCGTTGCGCTCCGTGTGATCCGCCCTTTGAGCCCATCAAAAAAGCGATGTTAAAGGATCTCACATTGAAAACTGTGTTTTTGGTAGCTATCTGCTCTGCTCGCAGGATCTTAGAATTACAGGCTCGCTCTTGTAGGGAACCTTTTTTGAGAATTTCTGATTCGGGAGTTTCTCTACGAACAGGCCTGTCATTTTTGCCAAAGGTGGTTTCAACATTTCATTTAAGTCAGTCAGTTGAGCTTCCGGCCTTTCCTGATTTGGTGGCCGACGTTCCGCAAGCAAGAGAACTTCGTCATTTGGATGTCCGCTGCTCTCTATTATGCTATTTAGAGGTCACAAATTCTTTTAGATTGTCAGATCATTTATTTGTTCTGTGGAGCAGGCCACAAAGAGATCAGAAAGCCTCTTTCAACCAGCATGCGATAGTTGGCTTAGAAGCTATTTCGTCTGCTTACATTTGTAAAGGTCAACCCATCCCGGACGGACTGAAAACCCATTCCATTCGCTCTCAAGCGGCTTCTTGGGCAGAATCGCAGTTGGTGTCACCACAAAAGATTTGTAGAGCTGCTACTTGGAAAGCTCTCCACACATTTGGTCGCCACTACCGTTTGGACGTTCAGGCTCCAGAAAGCTGCAATTTTGGCAGTGGCGTACTTCACGCGGGGCTCGCAAGGTGTGTCATTTCCCACCCACCCCCCCCCACCCCCCCCCTCCGGTTTAGGAAGCTTTGGTACATCCCACAGTCAGGTCTGATCTGGGCATGTACAGGGAAAGGAAAATTGGTTTTTACCTGCTAATTTTCGTTCCTGTAGTACCACAGATCAGTCCAGACTCCCTGCCCATTGTACTGGAATTTCAAGAGTCCGCGTGCATATTCTGATACTTTTATTGCAGCACACTAAAGAACACTACGGGTTGTTTCCACTGTTGAACTGTTCTTTATTGCTTTATTGAGAGAGGAGAGAGTGAAGATTTAAGGACTTTGTTCCCGCGTTATCTGGCCCCGTTTCCAGCTGATCGGGCCGGAAGCCACGCCCCTACAGTGATGTTACTCTGTGGGGAGGGTCAAAAGCTCGCGTGGGACGCCAGAGGTGCCCCGCGCGACAAAGGAGCTCCTTCGTGCGCGATGAGTGTTGATGAGGGTGCCGTTTCTATAATTGATTATTCTTCTTCTTCTATTCAGCAGATTCCAGTTATTTGTGGTAATGGTGTCTATGGTTCTTTGGTTAAAAAGAATAATTATTTAAAAAAAAATCTTCTCTGCGTTCCTCTTATTTAGTGAATATTCCACAGTCTGATTTAAAATCTGTTCCACTTATTACTGATTTAAAAATTGCATTAATTAATGCCCAGTCAGTTAGGAGTAAGTTTCAGCTTGTATATGATCTTATTATTGATGAAAATCTTGATATCTTGTGTATTGTTGAGAGTTGGTTGCTTGATTTAGATCTTGTCACTTTAAATCAGATTTGTCCTTTAGGTTTTACCTTTTTTTCTCAGCCGAGAGCTAAAGGTAGGGGTGGCGGTTTATTAATAATATGTAGAGATTCACTTAATTTAAAATCACAAGATCTTAGTGGGTCATTAAGTCAGGAGTTATTACTTGTCTATAATTCCTGTTTCTCAATTTGTCTTGTGTACTGTCCCCCTAGGGTTTTGCATTCTAATCTTTCTTTATTTATCTTTCTTTATTATTTGAACAATTATTTTTAGCCCCAGTTTGCTTTAATGACATGATCCTTCTCGGTGATTTTAATTTACCTTTCAATCATTTAAGAGTAGATCCTCAGGTTCAGCTGTGTTGCGATATTTTGCATTGTTTAGGGTGGCGTCAGGTTGTGGATTTTCCTACACATCGTCTAGGAAATATACTTGATCTTGTTTTTATTAATGAAAGTGCTAATTTCAAACTAGTAGGACCTTTAAATATTAAATCTGTTCCCTGGTCAGATCATTCAATACTAAGCTTTAGCCTGCATGGTTTAGTTGGACATCTCAATATTAATGATTCTGATGTAAATTATGAGAAACGACCTTTCATTGATACTGGTAAACTAAAGGAAATTCTTATTAACATTCCCGAAAAAGTTGAGAATGTAGATTTTAATGCTTTCTTTAATGAGTGGATTCTCTACTTAATGTCTTCCATTGATAAAATTGCCCCTTTGAAATATTTTTTGATCTCTGATTCAAACAAGAAAAAGCCTTGTCCCTGGAATTCCCCTGCTCTAACTTTGTTACGGCGACAGCTTCGTAAATCTGAACATAAGTGGTCTAAATATTCTTCTTGTGAGAATGCTAGTATAGTTCGATCTTTACTAAAACAGTATCAATCTGCCGTCTTAGCTGCCAAAAAGGAATATTATTCGAAAAAGATATATGAAATAGGCTATAACCCTAAAGCTTTATTTTCATTGGTCCATAGATTGACTGAAAAGCAGAAATCTAAGAAGTGCGCTGAACATTCCATGTTAAATGCTGACTCTTTTGTTAGATATTTTTTTACTAAGTTAGAGAACTTACTCTCAACTTTTAAGGATGTTCCTTTATGGTATCTGGACTTGCCCGTCAGTGGTCTTTCTTTGTGGTCTGAATTTGAACTTGTTGCTTCTGCCCAAATTGCTAGTGTTATTGCTAATCTTAACAACACGATGTATCCCCTCTTGAAAATCTCTACTATCTCATTCAAAGAGATATTTGAAATTATGAAAGTGTCAATTTCTTCTTTGGTAAATTTTTCCCTTAGTAGTGGGACCATACCCATGGTCCTAAATTCTGCATTGGTTAAACCTTTACTTAAAAAATCTACTGCAGATGCGTCTAAAGTAGAAAACTATAGACCCATCTCATCACTCCCATTACCGATTAAAGTCATCGAAGGGATTGTTCTTCAACAATTGACAAACTTTCTTGAGAAGCACGATGTTTTGAGTCCCCATCAATTTGGTTTTTGTCGTGGTTTGAGCATTGAGCTTCTTTTGATTTCCTTAATTGATTCTATAAAAAGGGGTCTAGACAGTGGTCAGCAGTTCATTTTAGTTTCCCTTGATATTACATCAGCATTTGATTCCATTGATCATAAGGTACTATTATACCGTATGCGGTATTACAGGCACAGTGCTTGGTTGGTTTGAAAATTATCTTTCAGAACGTTCTCAAAAGATTTGTTTTAATAATCTCTGCTCTGAAGTTCAGTATGTTAAAGTTGGGGTTCCACAGGGCTCAGCCCTTTCTGCTATGTTGTTTAATGTTTACCTTGCTCCCATTGCGAAGTTATTGGCCATTATCACTGATGGCTTCAAGATATATGCGGACGATATTCAATTTTATGTTAAAGTCAAAAGTTCTTGGCAAGAAACAGTTGATTCACTCGCTCTCTGTTTAGACACCATTAATCGTTGGTTAAAACACAATAAATTGTTACTCAATACCAATAAGACTACTATGCTGTTAATTCATCGCGCATTATCTACTCCAACTCAAAATTCTCTGGTCATTGATAACATGTCTTTTTCCCTTCTTAACCCGATTAAAAGTTTAGGATTTCTGATTGATTCTACTCTATCTTTTAGACCTCAAATTAGAATGCTAATCAAAACTGGGTTCTTTAAATTGCATCTACTGGTTGGTTTACGCCTTTTGTTATTTGAGAGAGATTTTTTGATGGTTGTTCGGCACACATTGATTACTGTAATGGTCTCTATATAGGCTTGCCTAAATGTTATACTCAGCCCATTCAGTTACTATTAAATTCTGCTGCCAGGCTAGTTTCCAATTCAAAACGTTTTGAGAGGATTTCACCAGTTTTGTGTAATCTTAACTGGTTGCCAGTTCATGAACGGATTGTTTTCAAAATAGGGATGATAGTTTTCAAACTTCGTACGTCCAATTCCCCTTATTGGTTTAATGCACTTTTGAGGATCCATAAACCTGCTAGATGCTTGAGATAGTCACAGTTGAATTTACTTGAGGTTCCTTCTGTCCGTCAGGCTCATTTATTTATCACTAGAGAGACATCTTTTTCGATAGCGGCACCCTGTCAATGGAATCTTATTCCCTTGGATTTAAGATCTCTTGAAGATGTCAAGAAATTTAAAACATCTTTCAAAGAATTTTTGCTTGCCCGTGCGTTTAATGTCTGAAATTGCGGAGAGAAGGTTTTGCTACATGATAGCTGATGATTCAGTAATTGGTCTTATTTATGTTATTATGATGTGTATTATTATTGTTATGATTTTTGGTTTCTGTGAAACCACGTGTTTGTAAAGATTTGATTTTATGTATGTAATTATGTTCATCGCCTAGGCCTTTTTTGTGTTAGGCGTTTAATAAATTCTTTTAAATGAAATGAAAATGCTTAATTCATTGTTATTTTGGGTAACTTTTTTGTTCTGCTTGGTTAATCTAAATACTGAAGGGATGCAGGAGGCACACCAGGTTAAGTGAGGGTGCTCTTCAAGTTTTTCTCTGTCTCTGCTGGAAGGGAGGCATAACCCAGGAGTCTGGACTGATCCGCTGTACTACAGGAACGAAAATTAGGAAAGAACCAATTTTCTTTTTTCACTCAACTCACAATTAAGCTTTCACATTTTTTGCCAGAGGATGTGGTTAGTGCAGTTAGTGTAGCTGTGTTTTAAAAAAGGATTGGATAAGTTCTTGGAGGAGAAGTCCATTACCTGCTATTAATCAAGTTGACTTAGGAAATACCCTCTGCTATTACTGACATCAGTAACATGGGATCTGCTTAATGTTTGGGTACTTGCCAGGTTCTTATGGTCTGGATTGGCCACTGTTGGAAACAGGATGCTGGGCTTGATGGACCCTTGGTCTGACCCAGTATGGCAACGTCTTATAAGCCTATGTGAAGGCTGAGAGCCTGAACTTCCTCTTTCAGAATAAGAGACTTGATTGGTTTCTCTCCGTGGGGATCTCTTTAATGCTGTAGATTTTTTCGTGCTCTTCTTCCCTTTCTGTGGGTTGCTTTATCGCAGTAATAATGAGGTAATGTAGTTTGCTTTCATCCCCTTTTGCCAATGACAACAGATTCGCTAAACCCCAGGCCCAGACGTTTCTTCTATAGCTGTAGTTCTGAGGCTTCACTGGCACTTTCTCGGAACCCCTGATCGCTTATTGTGAAGGGACTTCCTTGTGCTCCGAAGCAGCTCTTCCGTCTGGCCAGGGGGATAGTGCTATAGAATTTTTTCTTTAGAAAGGAGCCTGACAGTGAAAATCTTTGTTTTATTCTGATTCTTTTCATACTCTCAAGATTGCCTTGCTTTTATTGTAAGTGTGCAAAGAGAGCTCTGTCTGATTGGGGAATAGGAGTGTAAGATTACATCAGAGTCCACGGCAGTCACGGAGCAAGGTTCTGAGCAAAAACCAGAGTCCTCGATCCTCCGTTAGTAGTTTGGTTGCTGATTTGTTTGTGCCTTTTTCTTTCTGTTTCCAGGTGTTTCGGGTGGTGAGCATCTGTCTGGGAAGTCCACCCGAGACTTTCAGCTGGGAGTTCAGAGACAAGGAGAAGAACTACCATCGAGTTGGGCCCCTGACGCCCCAGCAGTTCTACAAGGAGCATGTGAAACCCGTCTTCAATGTGGAGGATAAGGTGGGCAAACAAGGTGCCTTCCTTTCTCTAGAAATCCTGGGGTGCACTTCCAGCAATTATTTTCAGTCCAGCGCTCCTTTCTCCTGCAGTCTCGGGCACTTTATTCCTGTGAGGAAAGGACTTTGCTTTCCTTCCGTTCCTTTTGCGTCCGGAGATGTTAATTGCATTAATTGACTGTGATGGCGGGGGAGGGGTGGGGAGTGACATCCTCCTGTTTTGATCTGCCTCGGGCCAGCGAGCTGTGGAGATGACGCAGAAAGTGGCGGGCGCCCTCAGGTGCATGCAGGAGTTCCTGTCGGAAGCAAAGTAAGGCGTGTTCACTTGCTCCCCTGTCGGGGCTGCTGAGGTAGGAGGTGAATAAACGCCCTGTGAGAAATGAGACGCGGGCTCTTTGCTACCCCACTGCCCGCCTTGGCAGTAAGCTGGTGAAGCGTGGCATTCCTCTGCCCACTCTGCACTGCCATGTCTTATAAACTCTGTCCACACCATGGTACAAAGAGCGTGGGGTGGCCAGGCCCAGCGAGCCACATATACCTATCACCAGGACTCAGTGCAGTCCAGAAACGTAACTGTTTGCCTGCCAGGAAAAGGAGGTCTTCAGTTTGATCAGTGGTTCTACCAGCCCGGAGATGCTTGTTAGCAGTTACACAGCAGTAATGTGACTTCTGCCGTTATTTGCTGAGCCTCGGCTGAACAGTGTTCAGAGGGACGTTGCTTCTCACAAGACATTACCAATCGCCTCTTTACAAACTCTGAGCCTACTGGGTAGTGCACACTCCCTGGCAAGAGACTTCATAGACCCCCCTTCCCAAACCAAGAAGACTTAAGGCTAGCTCCTTTGAATTCCTTCTGCTTTACGGCTCGCTGTAAGACTTAGGTCTTACAGTGAGGGCCAGCATTCCTCCTTTCTAAGCACAGATGCTCTCCTCAGGAAACCACAGATGCTCTCCTCAGGAAACCACAGATGCTCTCCTCAGGAAATCATCCTGCTTGGCCTCCAGGCCTTCCTTGGTTTTCTCACCCCCCCCCCCCCCCTCGTGTTCAGCCATTTCCAAAACCTCTCTTTCAATTGGCCGCTCAATATTGCTGTAATGACAGTCGAGGGATGTGTGTACTAAAGGAGGAGGGCGTGACGCCCAGCTCCTCTGCCTGGCATTGCACGGCAGTAGGAGACTGGCATGCTGTGTGTGCTTTTTCCTTTCCTCTGAGTGCTGTTGCTTTGCCTTTGGCAGATCTGTCTGGTGAATGACCCTCGGCCACAGAATGAGTATGGCAGCCTGTACACGGTGGAGTACCTCAGCAACATGGTAGAAGGGAGGAAAACGCTGTACAACAATCAGCCCATCGGCACGCTGAAGAAACTGGCCGCTGCTTCCATTAAGGACGGCGAGGTTTGTGTGTGCGCTCGCGCGTCGCTTGGCCCTCGTTTCCTCCCTTCCCTCTGCTGGCGCTGGGTCTGACCTTTTTCTTCCTTCGGTTTCTAGGCTGTGTGGTTTGGCTGTGATGTTGGAAAACACTTCTACGGGAAGCTGGGGATCAGCGACATGGACGTGTAAGTGCCCAGGGTGGGGCAGGCAGAGTAGCTGGGCTCTGTCCAGCTGAAGCAACACTGCAACGTAGGAGATGAAGACAGGCCCACATATTGTGTCCTGCTGGGCACCCTTTAGAAGGCGCACGGATCGTGAAACGACTTTCTCCGCCTTTACTGAGAGACGTTCAGAGCTGGAATTCTGAATGCTGCAGAAAGGGGAACTCGCTCACGATGTGTGTTCTGCTGTCTTGGAGGCCTCCAGCACTGGTGTCGGCACGGGAGAGACCCTCTCTCGGGGATCCCCCCTCCCCTGTGCCGTCACTTACCCAGAGCGTGGGTCCCATAATCGCAGCCTCCACTTACTGTAAGAGGTAACGTCGTGCCTTTTTTTTTTCACACTGCTTGTTCACAGCTTCAACCACGAGCTGGTCTTCGGTCTGTCGGTAAAAAACATGAACAAAGCTGAGCGCTTGATGTTCGGGGACTCGCAGATGACGCATGCCATGGATTTCACTGCTGTCACCGAGAAGGTATGAGCTGCGAAGAGCTGTCTGAATTCTGCAGTGGATGCGTGCACCCCGACGGGGGTGGGGGGAGGCTCCTTTCCCAGGGCTGCACACCTTTGTGCCAAAGGTCAGCATCCGCTCCTGCATCACTTAAAGGCTGCTTGTGGGTGCCAAGTCTTTGCCCTCTTTACTAGTCATGCAGAGTGTTTTATAATTTGGAGTGGTGCGGTGTGTTCTTAACGGAAAAGGACTCGACGAGTCTGCCATCCACCGGCACCTGCCTTGTTCAGCCCCTGACGTTTCTGGGCATGGTGCAATGGCCAGGAGCCGACCGGGCATAGAGCTGGGCCCCTCCACAGAGCAGTGTGCAAGGAAGCGCTTCAGTGGATAAAAGGGGGGTTCCCTGTATGTACCCAGGATCAGCCCAGACTGCTTGGGTTAGGCCTCCCTTCCAGCAGATGGAGACAGAGAAAAACTTGAAGGGCACCCCCTGTAAGTACGGTGCACCACCTGCAGTCCCCTTCAGTATTTCTCTGTCTCCAGCAGATGAAGGTGGCAGAACCTGTGGTCTTGATAGCTTGATTCTTTGTTTAAAAAAAAACAAAAAACAGGAAGACAAGAATCCGGGTTAATTTTTTGCTAAATCACAGGCATTATTGCTTTAAAAAAAAAAAGTTGATTGGGAAGGCTCTTTTACCTTCCTTCCTCGGTGGTAGACTGGGCGGGAGGTCACTTGACCATCTGCATTCCCAGAGTGGCAGACGGTGAGTGACTGGTGGTGATTTACCAGTGGGCTGGTGTGTCCCCCCCGGCCCAGAGCTGATTGCTGGGTGTGCTCTGGTGAGGCCTGCGCTGCTCATTTAGCTGCGCTAAAAAAAAAACAGGACCTTAGACAGCACTCCTGCTCGGCCTCCCGTGCTCCGGACGACTTGTTTAGCTTCCCCTGCTCTCTGCTGGGCCAAACCTTTGCTCCCGGTGTCTCCCCGGGGGCGAGGGCCCGTCGGCGGGAGGGGGAGGCATGCAGCATGGTCCCATGGTGCTGGTTCCCAGTTGCTGCCTCGTGGTACAAGGCCTGTGCCGTTCCCGCGGAGCGCGGGAACAGCGGCCATTTTGGATGCTGCCGGAGCCGATACAGATTTCTTGGTGGGGGGATCTCCCTCCTCAGCTATTCCTGCACAATCAGAGCCCTTGGTCCCCCTAGGACTTCTGCTCCACCCCTCCAGCGCTGTTGGGAATTCCCCCGTGGGGAAATTTAAAGGACCAGCCACCATTTTCTGCTGACTGTGTTATTAATGCATAAGGCCTACCTAGCTAGCCTTGTGCCTACAGGGGAACCCAAGGCCCCTCCAAGTCGGCTTGCGGCTGGGTCATCTCCTCCCATGAAAGTTCCTCGGGCGGATCCTCCCGAGGTCTCTCGTATCCGGGTGGTCGAGGGACTGTCCGGTACCGGGGACCCAGGGCAGACCGCTCCGGTGGATCCACTTCAGACTGACGTGGATGAGGATTCCGAGCGGGGTGGCGCCGGTGGAAGGGGATGATCCTCGAGTCATTAGGCTTTTTTGTAGGGACGAATTAGAACCGATGATCCTGCATGTTCTCACTGAGCTGGGAATACCGGCCATGCAGGCGTCCCAGGATCAGGATACGGTGGATCCAGTGCTTTCTGGCCTGCGCCCCTGGCTCGAACTTTCCCGTTCCATCCCATGTTACTTCAGCTTATGTTGTGGGAGTGGGATGCTCCAGAGGCTAGCCTTCGTGTAGGCCGAGCTATGGACAAGTTGTACCTGCTGCCGGACGACTCTCTCGATCTCCTCAAAGTTCTTGAGGTCGATGCGGCCGTGTCTGTGGTCACGAAGCGTACGACTATTCTGGTTGTTGGGGCAGCTGCCCTGAAGGATCCCCAGCATCGTAATATTTAGGTTCTTCTCAAAAGAATTTTCAAGGTGTCGGCCCTTGGGGGTTAGGGCGGCTATTTGTAGTAACTTGATGCAAAGGGCGAGCTGGTGGGTGCAACAGCTCCTGAGTGCCAGGGAACTTTCCCCAGAAGAAGCGGAGCAGGCTGATCGTTTGGAGGCGGAGGTGGCGTATGGGGCTGATGCTTTGTATGACCTTCTCTGTATGTCTTCATGCACTATGGCTTCCGTGGTTTCTGCCCGCAGACTTTTGTGGTTACGGAATCGGTCGGCGGATGTCTCTTCCAAGTCACAGTTGTGAGCTTTTCCTTTTAGGGGAAAATCCTTTTTGGGGATCATTTGGAGCAGCTCATTAAGACCTTGGGGGATAATAAGGTGTATAAGCTTCCTGAGGATAGGCCAAAGGCCTCTAGGGATTTCAGTCCTTCCCGTTCTCGTTTTAGAGGTCAACGCCGTTTTTGCCAGTCCAAGCCAGTCGCCTTTGGTCAAAGGCAGCCTTCTGGGAGCTTTAGGGCCTGCTGCACCTGAAGTGCCGCCGAGACAGCAGCACTTCAGGTGCAGCAGGCCCTAAATCATCCCATTGAAATAACGCCGACCCACCCCTCTGTTCCGATGGTCAGGGTATGGCTGTCCCTGTTTTACGAGGAGTGGGTCAAGATCACGTCGGACCACTGGATTCTAAGCATCATAGAACACTGTTTCGCCTTAGATTTTCCTTGTCCGTTGCGCGATCTGTTTATGGTGTCTCCCTGCGGGTTCTTAGGGAAACGGCGCCAGGTGGATCAAAAACTTTGTTGGTTGATAGACCTCGGAGCGGTGATCCTGGTTCCTTTGGGCGAGCAAAGAACCGACAGAGATTCAATTTATTTTGTAGTTCCCAAGAAGGACAAGTCCTTCCGTCCGATTTTGGATCTGAAGAAGGTCAACCGAGTTCTTTGAGTGCCCTGTTTTCGCATGGAAACTCTGCGGTCCGTAATCACCTCCGTCAGGGGAGGAGAGATTTTAGCTTCCCTCGATCTGACGGAGGCGTATCTACACATAGCGATTCGGAAGAACCATCAGCGGTGTCTCTGGTTCATGATCCTCTGCAAACATTACCAGTTTCAGGCCCTTCCCTTCGGTCTGGCTACCGCTGCCCGCACCTTTACCAAAGTGATGATGGTGGTGGTGGCGGCCCTCCGACGGAAAGAGATCCTGGTCCATCCTTATTTGGACGATTGGTTCATTCGAGCAAAGTCAGAGGAATGGACACTGCAGGAAGCGTTAATGGTCCATCAATCATCTGGAGACGCAAGTGGTACGATTGGCCTTGCTGAAGTTCCATCCTCTCATCCAGCATCAATCGGATTTCCTTCCCTCATTGTTGCTGCAAGAGGGGGCCCGAATCGCAGCGGCGGGGAGCCTTTCTTCCGAGGAGGAGCCTTGGGAAGGCTCAGACTCCTCTTCCTCTATTTCCTCTGACTTTGTGTCTTTTCTACACAAAGTCTTCAAGGTCAGATGCTCAGTTAAGCGTCGCGAACATAAGGGCTCCTCTAAATTGAGCAAACTGTTCAAAGGCTAGGATGGGGCTGTGGCCCCAGTCCCACGGGACTTCAGAATCCAGAGAGGGTGGGGGGGTCTCCAGACTTTCTCGCCCAGTGAGGTCCATGATTCCCACTGCGCCTTCCGCTCCTGTTCCTGCACAGGGTTCGGATCCTCCCGGGGGGGGGGGGGGCCTTCCGATGGGCTGGACCCAGATCCCGACCAGTCTGTCTGATGCTCAGCTACTTGTCAGCGATGATCCCCGGGTGGTTTATTTGTTCTGAGGAGAGGAACTGGCCCCCCTGATTCCCGCAGTTCTCGATGAGCTGGACATTGAGGACCCCCAGGAGAACACAACGTTGGGAGCTGTGGATCCAGTGATGTTGGGCCTTGGGGGTCCAACTACGGCTTTTCCCTTTCATGCTTCGGTCTCCGCCTGTTGTAAGTCAGTTAGTTGACAAGCTAGTAGTAGCAATCTGATATAGATCTGATGCCTGATGGGCGGAGCAATCGGACATTAATGGCTCCCAAAGGAGGAGGAGTCAGCAATCTTGTAGTGTCTCAGATATAGTCTTGCTAAGGAGTAGCAATCTAATGAATCTGATATAGTTGTGGGTGGATCCCTGGGGCGGTAGCGGATGACCACGCCCCCAGGAGGATATCCCGAGAGGGACCACTGGCTAGGCTTGAGTATGGAGACAGACACACATTAGTTCTTTTATTAAACAGGTTTTTGAAACCACCAGAGGTGGCAGTAGTGAGCTGATATGCCTGGCAGGGCTGTAGTCCCTCAGGTACTGGAACAGTGATCCAGGATGGCTGAGCTGTTGAGAAACTGTAGAAAGTGAGTAGGCAGAGTAGACAGAGTTCATGAACAGAACTAGATGACAAAATTCACGTAAGGTCTCAAAGAAGCTTAGGAGCTGGAAAGGTTTAGGCCCTCGAGGAGCGAGTACCTAGTTTCAGGGAAAGCTCTGAGAGCAATGGTAACTCACAATTGTTTGTAGCAGCGTTAGCTTCCAAGCAGTGAGAATCTTCAGAGTGTCCAGGAACATGGGCCCTCGAGGAGCGAGTACCGGTTCCTATCTGTAATCTGAAAGTAAAGAAAAAGAGCGAGGCCCCCGAGGAGCGGGTACCTCTGGTAAGTCTGAGGAGGCATAGTAGCTTGGGAGGTGTAGCCAAAGCAATCCCCCTTGCTAACTCAGTGAAAATAGAGACCTTTAAATATTGGAAGTGGATGACGTCATCTCAGGGGAATGCCCCAGAGGTTCGCGCCCTTGCTGGTACTTCAATCAGAGTGCGCGCCCTAGGTCTTCAGGCAACATGGTGGATCTGCAACGTCGAGCCGGTCCGGGGACGCCGGAGGGAGACGCCATAGAGACGCCACAGCAGCCAGCCGTCCATCAGACCCGGAGGGAGTTGCCACAGAGGTAAAGAGGGCGGAGTGAGGACGTCGAGCAGCAACTGTCGCAACACCGCCCTCCTTTTCCAGGAGTGGGATACCCCAGATGTGGGATTGAAAGTGAGCAGAGCCATGGAAAAGCTATACCTGCTTATGAAGGATGCCCTGGACCATCTTAGGATCCCAAAAGTGGATGCTGCAGTGTCCATGGTCACCAAAAAGACGACTATCTCGGTTACTGGCTCTACGGTGCTCAAGGGTCTTCAGGACAGGAAGCTTGGAAGCTCATCTAAGGAAGATTTTTTAGGTCTCTGCCCTGGGGGCTCGGCTGCAATGTGCAGCAGTTTCATGTTGCGAGCTGGTCTTCGTTGGGCACAGCATCTACAAATGGCTATGTCTCTCTCGGAGGTGGAGGGCCCTTCAGGCTGAGTGGCTCGAGGCCATGCTCGCCTATAGTGCAGATGGATTGTACGATCTGCTGCGGACCTCAGGTTAAACCATGATGTCCGCTGTTTCCACTCGCAGGCTCCTGTGGTTGAGGAATTGGGCGGCGGACATCTCCTCCAAGGCACAGCTGGTTCCTTGCCTTTTAAGGGTAAACTGCTGTTTGGTAAGGAGTTGGAGGAGATAATCAAGTCCTTGGGTGAGAACAAGGTTCACAAATTGCCCGAAGACAAGCCGAAACTGAGGGATCAGTTTCCCTCTTGGGCACATTTCTGGGGAAACCATAAATTTCAGGCTTCTAGATCCTCCAGTTCTTCTGCCCAGCAACCCCCGAGGAGGCAGCAGTCGTGGGGTCAGCACTTTTGCGACTGCCAGCCCAGCAGGGATGGTTCCGCCCAGGGCATTGGTGGACCAAAGTCTCCTCAATGAAGCGAGGTCGGTCCACTCCTCAGTGCCACTTGTTGGGGGCCGGCTGGCTTTCTTTGTCGGGGAGTGGGCCAAAATCACCTCTGACTAGTGGGTTCTAGATGTAATCGGTCAAGGTTACGCTTTAGAATTTGCTCGGCTTCTCAAGGATCATTTCTTCAGCTCCCCATGCTCTTATCAGCAATAGAAGATGGCCATGCAAGCTACCATCCATCGCCTCTGAGACTTGGGGGCCATTGTGCCTGTGCCTCCTGCAGAGCAAGGAAGAGACAAGTATTCCATCTACTTCGTAGTACCCAAGAAGGACGGCACTTTCAGACCCATCCTCAACTTGAAGAAGGTGAACAGGAAGCTTTGGGTGCTGCATTTTCGCATGGAAACCTTGCGGTCAGTGATTGCAGCAGTCCACAAAGGAGAGTACTTGCGTCCCTGGACCTGACAGAGGCTTACCTGCACATAGGGATTTGCCCCGACCACCAAAGATTCCTCCATTTTATGATCCTAGGGGAGCATTTTCAGTTTTGAGCCCTCCCTTTTGGTCTGACGACGGCACCCAGGACCTTTACCAAGGTAATGGTAGTGGTGACAGCGGCCCTTCAGAAGGAAGGGGTCCTGGTGCACCCTTACTTGAACGACTGGCTGATTCGAGCGATGTCAGAATCTCTCTGTTGTGAAGCGGTGGATCCGGTCCCTGGGTTGGATAGTTAATTTGGCCAAGAGTCATCCGATTCCCTCCCAGACCCTCGAATTCTTGGGAGCCCTATTTGACACGGGCATAGACAAGGTGTTCCTAACCGAGGAGCGGATCCACAAGTTGCAAGCTCAAATTCGCTCATTGCTGGCCATGCACATGTCCAGAGCCTGGGATTACCTGCAAGTTCTGGGTTCCATGGCTTCCACCTTGGAGTTTGTCCCATGGGCTTTTGCACATATGAGACCTCTATAATCAGTCTTACTATCCCCCTGGGATCCGCTCTCCGAGCAGTTTCAGCTACAGCTTTCACTCACGGACTCTGCTCGGTCCAGTCTTTTCTGGTGGCTCGCCCCGGACAAGATTCGACGCGGGGTGGACCTGGAGGTCCCCTCTTGGACAGTAGTAACCATGGATGCCAGCCTCTGCGGTTGGGGAGAAGTTTGTCAGGACCGTTCCACTCAGGGCCTTTGTACACCGAAGGAGTCCTCGTGGTCCATCAACCAGTTGAAGACCAGAGCCATGCATCTGGCTGTCCATACTCTTCTCCTGCTGGTGGAGGGAAGGCCAGTGAGGATCCTGTCGGACAACGCCACAACAGTGGCTTACATCAATCGCCAGAAGGGCACCAAGAGCTGAGTGGTAGCCCGGGAGTTGTTTAGCTGGTGGAACTGCTTCTAGAGCGGATAGCAGCCTCTCATATTGCAGGCTCTGACATCGTCCTTGAGGACTTCTTGAGTCGTCACCAGTTGGATCCCGGAGAGTAGGAGCTTTCGGACCGCGTCTTTTGTCTCATATGCTGCAGATGGAACCAGCCCTGCATGGACTTGATGGCAACCTTTTGCAATGCCAAGGCCCCGCGATTTTTCAGACAGGAGCCGGGAGCAGAAGGAGTGGATGCTCTGGTCCTCCCTTGGCCATCAGATCTTCTGCTTTATGTGTTTCCGCCTTGGCCACTGATCGGCAAAGTGTTGCGCCGGGTAGAGACACACCAAGGAGACGTGATTCTCTTGGCTCCGGAATGGCTGAGGCGTCCGTGGTTTGGGGACCTGGTCAACCTAGCGGTGGACGGTCCCTTACGGTTTCCCTTCTGTCTCGAGGCCTGGCTTTTGAGAGGAAGCACCTAAGGAATAAGGATTATTTGGAGGCGGTGATTACTAGTCTCTTGCAGTCCCGGAAAACCTCCACTTTCCTGGCGTATGTCAGAGTTCGGGTGTGTTTGAGTCTTGGTGTGGGGACCACGGGGTGGACATGACCTGTGCCTCCATGGGTGATGTTTTGGCTTTTTTGCAGGATGGACTCTTGAAAGGGTTATCTTTTAATTCCCTGCGAGTTCAGGTGGTGGCTCTAGGTTGTCTTCGAGGGAGTGTGCGAGGCGTTCATTTGGCTACCAAAATAAGGGGAATGGAACAGCTACCAAAATGATAAGGGGAATGGAACAGCTCCCCTATGAGGAAAGACTAAAAAGGTTAGGACTTTTCAGGTTGGAGAAGAGATGGCTGAGGGGGGATATGATAGAGATGTTTTAAAATCATGAGAGGTCTAGAACGGGTAGATGTGAATCGGTTATTTACTCTTTCGGATAGTAGAAAGACTAGGAGGCACTCCATGAAGTTAGCATGGGGCACATTTAAAACTAATCGGAGAAAAGTTCTTTTTTACTCAACGCACAATTAAACTCTGGAATTTGTTGCCAGAGGATGTGGTTAGTGCAGTTAGTATAGCTGTGTTTAAAAAGGATTGGATAAGTTCTTGGAGGAGAAGTCCATTACCTGCTATTAAGTTCACTTAGAGAATAGCCACTGCCATTAGCAATGGTAACATGGAATAGTTTTTGGGTACTTGCCAGGTTCTTATGGCCTGGATTGGCCACTGTTGGAAACGGGATGCTGGGCTTGATGGACCCTTGGTCTGACCCAGTATGGCATGTTCTTATGTCTCATCCGGATGAGGTCCGCTTCCTTCGCGGGGTAAAGCATTTATGTCCTCCCATTCGGAATCCTTGTCCCTCCTGGAATGTCAATTTGGTTTTGAGGGCCATGTGTGCATCACTGTTCGAACCTTTGAAGCATGCGACAATAAATGATCTCACTTTGAAGGTGGTCTTTCTGGTGGCTGTTTCCTCAGCTCAGCGGGTGTTGGAGCTTCAGGCTCTGTCTTGTCGCGAACCCTTCTTGCGGACTACAGATTTGGGAATGTCCTTGCGAACGGTTCCCTCTTTTCTGCCTAAGGTGGTGACATCCTTCCATTTGAATCAGTTTGTGGAGCTCCCTTCCTTCCCGGTTTAAGATCCTCTAACCCAAATCCAGAGATTTGCGGAAGTTGGATGTGAGGCGGGCGCTGTTACATTACTTAGAGATTCCCAACAGTTTCTGCCTGTCTGATCATCTGTTCGTGCTGTGGAGCGGCCCAACGCAAGGGCAAAAGGCGTCGAGGGCCTCTATTGCTTGGTGATTGAAGGAGGCCATTAGCTCTGCGTACATCGCAAAAGGTTGGCCAGTGCCGGTCGGGCTTCATGCTCACTCTACCCACTCACAGGCGGCTTCTTTGGCTGAGTGTCAACAGGTTTCACCTCAGGAAATCTGTAGGGCGGCTACTTGGAAGTCCTTGCATACATTTGCCAAGCACTACCGTCTTGACGTCCAGGCCCCAGAAGCAGGGGGTTTTGGTGACAGAGTGCTTCGAGAGGGACTCTCGGGAGCCCACCCTCTGTAAGGAAGCTTGGTACATCCCAGCTGTCTGGACTGATTCAGGTATATACAGGGAAAGGAAAATTGGTTCTTACCTGCTAATTTTTGTTCCTGTAGTACACCAGATCAGTCCAGACTCCCGCCCAGGTTGGTTTAGGGGAGTTGGAGAGTCCGCTCGTTCAGCGTTTGGCTTCAGGTTCTGTGATCCCGCGCAGGTGTGAGGTACGGGTACCAGTTCTTCTTTAATTTCCAAAGTTTCTTCTTCCCTCTGCTCGTTAGGCGGGAAATTTGTACATAGTTAGTGTGGGTTGTATTCCCTTCATCTGGCTTGTGTACAGTTCAATACTGATGGACTGTAGGTGGCACCTCAGGATATAGGGCAGAGTCAGTCAAAAACTTCTCTGTCTCCATCTGCTGGCAGGGAGGCAAAACCCAGCTGTCTGGGCTGATCCGTGGTACTATAGGAACGAAAATGTAGCCGGTAAGAACCACTTTTCCTCTCTCAGTCATTAAGGAAATGAAAGTGTAAGAGTGGGGGAGGGCATCTTTGGTACCTGCAGCTTCCTGCTCTGCCAGCAGCAGGTGCACAGCATGAGCTTGCAGGCCTTGGCTAAACCCAGCCCGGGCCCTTCTGCCTGTATCTGACGATCATATGTTTTACACATGGGAGGGTGGACAAGGTGTGGGGCCAGCTGCTGGAAGGAAGCTTTGAGCATGCGTGAGTGGTGCCGGGAAGGTTTCTGCTTCCAGCTCGGCGCTGCTTCTTTGCTGGTTTGGATAACCATTTTCAGTCTGACCTGAAGCAAACTGTATGTACGTAACCGAGCAGCTAAGTCTCCACAAAATCTCCCTGAGCATTCAGCTTTTTCCTCCATTTATATTCCCCTGCTGGACAGAATCCGATTTCCTCTCTGGCTGGAGGCTGGAGTGGGGAGCCTTTGCCAAGATCAACTGTTTGCTCTCTTGCCAGCAGTGTGTCCACCCCTGGATCCACCTTGGACTGAGACCCTCTGGTCTCAAACTGTGCAGGAGAATGTTTTAACAGGATCCGAGCCTAGACCTTCCCATTTCTAGCCCTCACTGTGCAATGCACTCAGGGCCCAGTCTGTATGAAGTGGGGTTTATTTGGTATGTTAGGCTCCCACCCCGTGTCAGAATACATTCGGCACACACCAGGATAGGACAGCATCTGGTGTGCTGGACTGGAACGGTCTGTAATTCTCCCAGAGGTAAAAGCTTGCGGACAGATGCACTCCGCAGTTTTCCCCTTAGTCACACAAACTGGGGGACCCCTTTAGTACATCAGACTTCCCTGGGTATCAGTATAAAGCAGTGGGCAGAGCTGCCAACTAAGCACCCAAAGGGGAATCTGATGTAGAGATTTAGTTGTGTTTTTTTAAGCATAATCTCATGTGCTCTGGTGCAGAAAGACTCTGTATAAACATTCTGGGAAGAGAAGTAGGACCACAGCGTAAAGAATCGCTTTGTTGTAGATGAGTTGTTTCTGCTCAAACGTGTGCAGCCTTCACTTCCTTTGCCTGGGTGGAACAGACGCCTCTTACATGCCGTGTGCTTATTGGTTCCGCTCCCGCAGGGTACAACAGGCGCCTCTTACATGCCGCGTGCTTTCTGGTTCCACTCTTGCAGGTTACAATGGGCACCTCTTACATGCCGCATGCTTACTGGTTCCACTCCCGCAGGGTACAACTGGCACCTCTTACATGCCGCATGCTTACTGGTTCCACTCCCGCAGGGATAGAACGGACGCCTCTTGCATACACACACACACACACACACACACACACACACACGTGCCTGTGGGCTCTGTTCCCGTAGGGAAAAAAGGATGCCTCTTGCATGCACATATGCTTGCCGGCTCCACTCCTACAGAGAAGGCCCTGTGCACACAGCTCGCTGGCTGTAGGTCGCTCATGTTCCAACATTCAGAGGACTGCAGTAAAAAAAGTTTTCTCCCTGAAGGAAGAGCAGAATTCCAGGGCACATTTGACATGTTCGGACATGTTCATGTAGGATTTACCACAACCAGCTAAAGCTCCTTCTACATGAAGGACAAGTGAATCAAGTGGCACTAATTCAGTTTGTTTACTTATCTGTTTTGGAAAATAGCTTTAGAATTGCAGCCTGTGCGCTCGCTCTGCATCTTGGTAAGTGCTTTTCCATAGCTGCCAGTTTTTTTGCAAGCCCCTTAGAGGGAGATTTGGAGGAGAGCAGGGATGGGTGTTTGACGTTCAGGGGAGTCATTAGGCATACGCTGTCTTTTAGGTTCCTTTCTTCCTGTTCAAACAAAGCAAGAAATGATTATGGGTCAGTTTAGCTAAGCCTGCTGCTCGCAGCATTTGAACGCTAGAAGCCTTAGAGTTGCAGCAGCTGCGCTGTATGCATTATTGCCGGTGATTTTGCCCTCCGAATCAGAGCTTGGTTTGAAGATTTCGAGGGCTGTAATTAACTCCAGGGGTAGCTTGCATGCCTACCTGCCTGCCTGCCTATACAGAGTTTCCCTTTGAAGCTTTGACAGTGCCATGGGGAGTCTTTATCAGGGCAGGGGAGAGAGGGAGCAGGATTTAGAGGGCTTTTTTTTCAATGGGTGAACGCCTGTTTACACCCGGCAAGCTTTCTGAAAACTGATCTATTTGAAATCCAGTTGCAGACAAGAAGATGCTTTTAGATTGTTTGCCTGATGGCGGCCCCATCCTGCAGGGAACTGGCCTCAGCCCCGTGCCATCATGGGGCACTGCAGATGTCCGTAAATAGACCAGGCTTAATTGCATGCCATAGCTGCAGCATTTCAGCTCGCACAGTAACCCTGCCACAGGGTATGCCCGCCGTATTATTTCAGGGCTGTTGTTTGGATCTCTCAAATGTAAGGCGCACAGGAGTTCCTAGAGAAAGCAGCCTTGAGTGACCCAGAGGGGTCCATATTCAGCGCGCTTGTTTGGCGGCCAGGGTTTAAAAATCCTGCCAGACTAGCTATCCCTGAAAGCCAGGCAACGTGTTACGTCATGGGTGGTCCGGGACAGAGGGCCGTTAGCTGGGTGACCCCAGTTTTCAGCGTTATCTGGCTAAGGTAGCTGGATATCTTTTGGGTACAGTCCTAAAGTTAGCCAGGTATATTCTGCGTCATGCCCTCACCACAGAATATCCCAGCTGATAAGTTTCTCCGGCTAGCCAGCCGGCACTGAAGGTGGACCTCAGAGAGCCTGGCAGAAACCTACCTTCCTCAATTCTCCTTGTCCTCCTGTCTTGGGCTGGGTTGCTGAACGGAGCTGCATTCTCTGCTTCTGGCCAGCAGCAGACCCTGCAGGATTTGGCCTGTGTCTGAGAGCTGGAGGAGTTTTGGGAAGCTCTGCATGAGAAGAGAAACAGGAACGTCGGAGGCTGGTGGGCCACGTTCTCTGATTCTTCATGTTGGAAGCACAGTTCTCCCTCCTTTCAGCAGATGGGCTAGGAGTCCGCTCTAAAACGTCTGTAACAATGCAGACTAAGATTTACTTTGGGAGAGCAGAGTTCATATTATTTTAATTAAAAGTCCTGTTTTACAGAAAGACCATTGTGTATTGTGCAGGCTGCAGGGAAAAAGAGCCCTTTTAATCATCCACCAAGAGGTGTTTAGTCTGGGCTAGGTTTTGACAGAAAGGAATAAGGCTTTGGTGAAAATGTTCAGGAGGACTTCCAGGCTTCCTCTTTCGTGCCCCAGCATAACAGGAATTGCCGGCCGCAGCCAGGTGAGGTCCTGCCAGTCAGGCAAACAAGCTCCCTGAATACAGGGAGATGCAGACAAGCCTCGTAACTTCTCTTCCCTATTGCCCAGCCCAACCTGCTTCTGTAAGCTATTTTATTCCATTTCAGCTCTGCTCTGAAAACCCAGCAGGTTGGCTTCTGTCCTTTTTAGCTTCTCGAGGAGCCGCTGACCAAGCCATTCCCTTGGGCCTGCTCTGTTTTTCTTTCTAATGGCTTTTGGAGGCTTTGCTTTGATTCCTTGCCTTGCTTTGGCTGGATTAAATTAAACATTTCTGCAGTGCAAGCAGAAACAAAACCCTAAGACCCCAAAGGTTTTGGGAAGGGCCCCCAGTGTGTTTCCCAGTGATTAGCGCTGTTAAGTATTCCCAGATGGCGTGGAGCACACCCCTTAGTGCTGAATGAATAAGGGATTAACTCTCCAACTCACAAACACAAGGAACACAATGTAATAGTTGAGGGGATTAGAAACTGTGTCTATCTCCCAGACGGGAGCTTGCTGGTGACCCTTCGCTGAAAGCCCAGCACTGAGCTTCCTTTTCCTAACCGCAGGCATTGTAACTTTCTCCAAAATAGTTTTGCATACTTCGTTTCTCAGCAGCGCAGAAAAGATTGCTTCATTTTGAACACGCTAGAACAGGACCAGAAATCATTGCTTCTGCCACTCGGTAACAGGAATGTCCTGCTGATGCCATCATTGGGACATCTGAGGATGGATCATGATGTCATCAGCCACCGGCTGCTTTGAGCCAGAAGTGGCCGTGGACTTTCCATCACTGGAGGGTTTTGAGAACTTCTTTCTGGAGTGGCTTGGAGGCAGGGAATAGACCGGATAACCTCTTGATATTCTTGCCTTGGTTCTAGATGTCCTCCTGATGTTCCTTCCAGTCCTCTTGCTGCAGTGTTAGGTCCTCCTTCGTTTTCCTTGTGGGTTTCCTACCTTTTTTCTCTCTCACTTCTCTGGGGAGTTAGTGGATGGTGGAGGTGGTGCTGGTTGGCAGGTAGAGCAGCTTTCGCTAGGATCCACATTATAGGCTCAGTTCAGTCAGCTGTGTGGTAGACTGCAGTGGGCGGTTATTTATTTATTTATGTATTCCTCATGCCCAGGCACATGTGCACATGCTCTCAGCACGGTGATGTCTTACCATAAGCGCAGTCACTTGTGCACATAATTACATGGCCTAGGTTTGAGTGCGTAATTGTGCGGGTGCACCCGGACGCCATTGGTGTGTGCGCAGGAGGCCGCTTAAGACCGCTTGAAAAAATGGCACTGGGGACCAAAGAAGAGCAAGTGCCTTGCTATTTGCGCAGCTTGCCATACAAGGGCAATTCATCCATCGCGCTGTCTTCAACTGTGTCAGTGCTGTTTGGACGCTTAAAGCAATTTGCCTAGTTGGGATTTTGCTGACGTTGGGCCATCCCCCTCGGCCTTTGGACTCAGAGGGAAGAAGCAGAGGAGGCGGTAAAGCGGACCGTTCCCTCCCCCCTTGTTCCCAATGGGAGAGACATCACCAGGTGAGAGATTGAAGAGTGCCATGTTTGGGCCTATGGGTTCCAGTATGGCTCCATCCTCCTTTTCCTGGGTGGAATTTTTCCGGAGCTTGCAGACTGTTCTGAAAGGGCATCCAGTGGAGGTGAAGTAGCCTAGTAAGAAGGGGTCACGTTATCGGGTATCCCGCTTACTGTCTGCTTTGGGCAAACGCAGAAGTGCGGCTGCTCCGGGAGATGTTGAGAAGGATGCAGATCATGACCTGTCAGATGATTCCATTGGGCTCAGATTTCACACCTCTGGAAGAGGGAGAAATTCCACCTTACTTGAAACCACATCTGACTCTACTCCATTTTTTTCACAAGGATGAGTTTCCAGGGCTGTTGTCTCAGACCCTGAAAACACTCTGAGAAGACAGGTGTGACGCCACGAGATTACAAAAGAAAGATCCCATATTGGTCACTCCCCCTCCTAGAGCCAAATTCAAGAGTTGATTGATCTTGAATGGAACACTCCAGAAGCAAGTTTTTTAAAGGGAGGTGCTCTTTGGCATGTTTAGACCTCTTGGACCCAAAGGCAAGGGAGCAATTACTATTCCCAAAGGTTGATGTCTTGTTGTATGCTGTTACTATGTGAATCACTATCCCGGTTGAAGGAAGGGCAGCTCTAAAGGATGCTCAGGATAGGAGGATTGAAGCCATCCTTAGGCCTTTGAAGGCATGGCAATGAGTTTGCTAATCACTTCTTGCTGCTGCCTGGTAACTAGGGCAGGTTTGAGTCTCTCTTAGGAAACTCAAGGCTCAGGGTCTGATAATGAGCTGGTGATGGAACCAGGAGTCACATTCTTAGCTGATGCGAGCTGTGACTTGGTGCGGTCAGCCGCTGGAGGTGTGGCTTCTGTGATAGCAACTAGCACCAGTTGTGGCTGCAAAAACTGGTCAGTGGACACTATTTCCAAGTTAAATTTGACAAGGTTACCTTTTAAGGCTTCTCTCTTATTCGGAAGCGAGTTGGAGAAGATGGTGAATAGTTTGGACGAATTCAAAATTCTGCGATTGCCAGAATGTAGGGAAGCGGCATTGCATTCTTTTGGGGCAAGAGGCCATCCCAGAGATTACCGAAGCTTTTGCTCTTGTAGAGGAGCAGCTTCTCTGGAAGATCTCAGTGCCTAAGAAGCCTCATAAGCATGTGTGCTTCGGGTTTGGAGTCTCTTGATCTTCACAATGAAGGTATGGGGGCTCACCTACCAAAACAGGAGATAGTCTTCTATCTCACTTTTTTCAGAGGTAGGCCCAGATTACAATGAGATGGAGATGGTAAGGGATGGATATGCCATAGAACTTCCCGGAATTCCTCCAGATTCATTTATGGTCTCTCCATGCAACTCCATAGTAAAGAAAGTGGCAGTGGAGGCTACCTTAAGAAGGCTGATAGAGCTGAAGGCTGTAATTCCTGTTCCCGGATCACAAGAAAATATGGGACGCTATTCCATTTATTTTGTTGGTCCCAAGAAGGAGGAAGGTTCCTCTCGGCCCATCCTGAATCCAAAGGGAGTCCATCTTCATTTGTGTTTGACTCACTTCAGGATGGAAACTCTACGCTCTATAATTATGGCAGTTTAGAAAGGGGAATTTCTTATGTCTCTGTCTGATGGAGGCCTATTTACATATCACCATTCAGCAGGGATATCAACGTTTCCTTTGTTTCACCGTTCTTGGACTTCATTATCAGTTTCAGGCCCTATCCTTCAATCTGGCTGCTGCACCCAGAACCTTCTCCAGGGTCATGGTGGTGGTAGCGGCATCTCTGTGGAAGGAGGACATTCTGGTCTATCCGTATCAGGACACTGGTTGAATCGGTCCAAGAGTGTGGAAGAGAGTCAGTTGGCATCTCACAAGGTGATCTCCTTGCTGCAGGAGCTAGGCTGGGTGGTGAACTTAGTCAAGAGCAGTTTACAGCCGACTCAAACCCTGGACTACCTTGGCATGCGATTTGATATGGAGTGGGGCAGTCCTGCTAGAGACATTCAGAATTTGGTGACACAAGTTCAGTCCTTAAGAACATAAGAACATAAGAAATTGCCATGCTGGGACAGACCAAGGGTCCATCAAGCCCAGCATCCTGTTTCCAACAGAGGCCAAAAACCAGGCCATAAGAACCTGGCAATTACCCAAACACTAAGAAGAACCCATGCTACTGATGCAATTAATAGCAGAGGCTATTCCCTAAGTATAATTGATTAATAGCCATTAATGGACTTCTCCTCCAAGAACTTATCCAAACCTTTTTTGAACCCAGCTACACTAACTGCACTAACTACCTTCTCTAGCAACAAATTCCAGAGCTTTATTGTGCGTTGAGTGAAAAAGAATTTTCTCCGATTAGTCTTAAATGTGTTACTTGCTAACTTCATGGAATGCCCCCTAGTCCTTCTATTATTCGAAAGTGTAAATAACCGATTCACATCTACTCGTTCAAGACCTCTCATGATCTTAAAGACCTCTACCATATCCTCCCTCAGCCGTCTCTTCTCCAAGCTGAACAGCCCTAACCTCTTCAGCCTTTCCTCATAGGGGAGCTGTTCCATCCCCTTTATCATTTTTGTTGCCCTTCTCTGTACCTTCTCCATCGCAACTATATCTTTTTTGAGATGCGGCGACCAGAATTGTACACAGTATTCAAGGTGCGGTCTCACCATGGAGCGATACAGCGGCATTATGACATTTTCCGTTCTATTAACCATTCCCTTCCTAATAATTCCTAACATTCTGTTTGCTTTTTTGACTGCTGCAGCACACTGAGCCCACGATTTTAAAGTATTATCCACTATGATGCCTAGATCTTTTTCCTGGGTGGTAGCTCCTAACATGGAACCTAACATCGTGTAACTACAGCAAGGGTTATTTTTCCCTATGTGCATCACCTTGCATTTGTCCACATTAAATTTCATCTGCCATTTGGATGCCCAATCTTCCAGTCTTGCAAGGTCTTCCTGTAATGTATCACAGTCTGCCTGTGATTTAACTACTCTGAATAATTTTGTATCATCCGCAAATTTGATAACCTCACTCGTCGTATTCCTTTCCAGATCATTTATATATATATTGAAAAGCACCGGTCCCAATACAGATCCCTGAGGTACTCCACTGTTTACCCTTTTCCACTGAGAATATTGACCATTTAATCCTACTCTCTGTTTCCTGTCTTTTAACCAGTTTGTAATCAACGAAAGGACATCGCCTCCTATCCCATGACTTTTTAGTTTTCATAGAAGCCTCTCATGAGGGACTTTGTCAAACGCCTTCTGAAAATCCAAATACACTACATCTACCGGTTCACCTTTATCCACATGTTTATTAACCCCTTCAAAAAAATGAAGCAGATTTGTTAGGCAAGACTTCCCTTGGGTAAATCCATGTTGACTTGTTCCATTAAACCATGTCTTTCTATATGCTCTACAATTTTGATCTTGAGAATAGTTTCCACTATTTTTCCCGGCACTGAAGTCAGGCTCACTGGTCTATAATTACCCGGATCGCCCCTGGAGCCTTTTTTAAATATTGGGGTTACATTGGCCACCCTCCAGTCTTCAGGTACAATGGATGATTTTAATGATAGGTTACAAATTTTAACTAATAGATCAGAAATTTCATTTTTGAGTTTCTTCAGAACCCTAGGATGCATACCATCCGGTCCAGGTGATTTGCTACTCTTTAGTTTGTCAATCTGGCCTACTACATCTTCCAGGTCCACAGTGATTTCGTTCAGTTCGTCTGAGTCATCACCCCTGAAAAGCATCTCCGGAACTGGTATCTCCCCAACATCCTCATTAGTAAACACGGAGGCAAAGAATTCATTTAGTCTTTCTGCAATGGCCTTATCTTCCCTAAGAGCCCCTTTAACCCCTCTGTCATCTAATGGTCCAACCGACTCCCTCACAGGTTTCTTGCTTTGGATATATTTAAAAAAGTTTTTATTATGAGTTTTTGCCTCTATGGCCAACTTCATTTCAAATTCTCTCTTCGCCTGTCTTATCAATGTTTTACACTTACCTTGACAATGCTTATGTTTTATCCTATTTTCTTCAGATGGATCCTTCTTCCAATTTTTGAAGGATTTGTTTTGGCTAAAATAGCCTCTTTCACCTCACCTTTTAACCATGACTGTAATCGTTTTGCCTTCCTTCCACCTTTCTTAATGCGCGGAATACATATGGACTGCGCCTCTAGGATTGTATTTTTAAACAATGTCCACGCCTGTTGAACACTTTTAACCTTTGCAGCTGCACCTTTCAGTTTTTTTCTAACTATTTTCCTCATTTTATCAAAGTTTCCCTTTTTAAAATTTAGTGTTAGAGCTGCAGATTTACTTATTGTCCCCCTTCCAGTTATTAGTTTAAATTTGATCATGTTATGATCACTGTTGCCAAGTGGCCCCACCACCGTTACTTCTTTCACCAAATCTTGCGTTCCACTAAGAATTACCGTATTTCCACGCATATAACCCGCGGGTAATGTGCGTTTTTACCTACCCCGCATGCCTCCGCGGGGTATAAACGTGGGCGGGTTATCCAGAAAAAATTTTACATGAAAACGACTAACAGAATACCTAACCAAAGGGAGACGTACCAGTATATCGGTAAAATTAGTGACTAGTTGCTCCCAATCATTCGGTAAATGTTGTCCAACTGTTGTGCGCATACGCACGGATAAATTGTTCCGTTTCATAAATCTGGCCACCCAGGTTAAGCCACATTTGAAATCGGGTATATTTCGTTCTACGGCAATAAGCCTAGCTTTTATTTGGATGGCCAATGTAGAAATGGCTAGGTTATTCACTCTCCTTTCTAAAACCCAGTTCTTTAGGTCTTCCTCTAAATGCGGCCATTTCGCTCCATGACCTCGTCTGGCGCGTTTTCTCGGATTCATTTTCTCTAATGCAGCCTTATCTTTTCTCCATTCTCTTATAGACTTTTCGTCAACTTCAAATTCTCGGGCAGCTGATCTGTTGTTGGTTGCTTCAGCACGTGCAACTACATTAAGTTTGAATTCGGCCGTGTATGACTTTCGCTTAGGCATGGTTCTCTAAAGAAAAAATTATTTGTAATTAGAATTTTTAAGTATTTAATAATCTTTAACATTTCTGAGAAATTTTAATTTGTCAGTAGAATTTTAAAGTCATATTGTTCATTTTTTATAATTTATTCAAGTGCAACGAAACTAAACATACCTCTTAGAATTCAGCGGCGGTGCGAAGAACTTTGTGAACTAAACTCGATCGACACATACTACACCACGCGCGCAATAGTTAAGCAACGCTATTGGGTGCAGCGTTGCAGCGTAAGCCCCTTGGCAGCCGCTATATATAGCTCACTCTGTCAATTGCAGCCGGCATACTGTTTGCTCCACTCTCTCAGCAACGTCCACTGAGCAAAAATTTCCTGATTCAGCTCTGCAGATCCAGCAATGTTGGGACGTAAGTCTGGTTAGTCTGTACGTCTGTACTTTTGCTGCGCTCTTTTTCATGATGTAATTTGATTAAAAGCATGATGCTTTTATTTGATGGACTCTACGTAAAAAAAGATCACCTAGGAAGGGGTACGCGACGACCTGAGCTTTTGCTAAAGGGTACGTATCAACGGTTCCCACTATTTTCTAAGGAAAAGCATGTGACTTTGTTAGGCCAACGGTTGGGCTTTAGGTCAAATGATGAAACAGCGCTTAAGTAATGGTTACCGATTATGAATGGGTAACCATTTGATTATGAATTCTCCCGGTTTCGATCTTTTGTTTATTTGTATGTCTTAGTTGCACACTATATCGTGATTGCTCCCAAAAAACCTTAAAGGTAAAAGGTAGCATATTTAACAAAACATATAACGACGATTGGTTATAATGGGGCGATCGGTATGGCTTCGTCGTTGAATATAACGGTAATCGGGCGTTGCGGGTTATATGAGGAGGCGGGGTATATTAAAACTTTCTTACATAAATCTTGAAAACCTGCGGGTTATGTGTGTGGGCGGGTTATATACGTGGGCGGGTTATTGTCGTGGAAATACGGTAAATCTAAAATAGCTCCCTCTCTTGTAGGTTCCTGAACCAATTGCTCCATGAAGCAGTCATTTATTACATCCAGGAACTTTATGTCTCTAGCAAGTCCTGATGTTACATTTACCCAGTCAATATTGGGGTAATTGAAATCTCCCATTATTATTGCACTGCCAAATTGGTTTGCTTCCCTGATTTCTCTTAGCATTTCATCATCTGTCTGACCATTTTGTCCAGGTGGACGGTAGTATACTCCTATCACTATACTCTTACCCAACACACATGGGATTTCTACCCATATAGATTCTACTGAGCATTTACTCTCTTGTATGATCTTTATCCTGTTGGACTCTATACCCTCCCGGACATAAAGTGCCACACCCCCACCAAGTTGATCTTCCCTATCATTGTGATATAATTTGTACCCTGATATAGCACTGTCCCATTGGTTATCCTCCTTCCACCAAGTCTCTGTGATGCCAATTATGTCAATCTCATCATTTGCTGCTAAACACTCTAACTCTCCCATCTTACTTCTTAGACTTCTGGCATTGGCATACAGACATTTCAAAGTGTGGTTTTTGCTTGTTTTAACAACCTGCTTTTCAGTTGTTTGGGATAATTCGGTAATCATTAGCTTTGGTGATTTTTTACATATAGGCATATGAACTATGTTTGCTTTTGATGGAACCTCTCTGTTGGGATGCCCTAACTCTCCTGTTTCATTAGTATCCTTCAAGGATACATTTCTCCGAACCATGCACTGCTGAGTGACTGTTCTAGTTTAAAAGCTGCTCTATCTCCTTTTTGAAAGTTAGTGCCAGCAGCTTGGTTCCACTCTGGTTAAGGTGGAGCCCGTCCTTTTGGAAAAGTCTCCCCTTTCCCCAAAAGTTTCCCCAGTTCCTTACAAAGCTGAATCCCTCTTCCCTGCACCATCGTCTCATCCACGCATTGAAACTCTGGAGCTCTGCCTGCCTTTGGGGACCTGCACGTGGAACAGGAAGCATTTCAGAGAATGCCACCCTGGAGGTTCTGGATTTCAGCTTTCTACCTAAAATCCTAAATTTGGCTTCCAGAACCTCTCTCCCACATTTTCCTATGTCGTTGGTGCCCACATGTACCACGACAGTCCTTGAGGGAGACTATTCGCCCAACAGTGTGGTCTTATCTGCAGGTTCTGGGGTCTATGGCAGCAACATTGGAGGTGGTTCCCTGGGTGAGGGCGCACATTGCTCTCCTGGTGGAATTCACTGATCTTCAGCAGCTTCTGGTGGGCAGTCCACTCAGGAAGGATCTGTTACATCGGGGACTGATACTGCACGATGATCTGGGTCGGTTTTGTCTTATAGTTTGGCCCTTGAGAGGGCTTGGCTTGAAGTGTGATATTCTTCTGCAGTGATTTCCACATTGCTTCGTGCCAGGAGATTTTCTACATCTCTAGAGAATATTAGAGTTTGGAAAGTGTTCGAGAGCTGGTGTGGGGTGCGAGGTTCTCACCCTCATAGAGTTGAAATTCCACTGATATTGGAATTTTTGCAGGAACATAAGAACATGCCATGCTGGGTCAGACCAAGGGTCCATCAAACCCAGCATCCTGTTTCCAACAGAGGCCAAAACCAGGCTACAAGAACCTGGCAATTACCCAAACACTAAGAAGATTAAAGATACAACTAGCAGCTCTCACTTGCTAAAGGGGGTGGGTCAATCGTAGACCCCTGTCCTTCCATCCAGACGTGTCCAAGTTTGGAAGGGAATTAAGCATTTATGTCCTCTCTTGCGTCCACCAGTACCTCTTTGGGACCTTGATCTTGTATTGTGTTTTTTTGCGGGTCCTACATTTTTTCCACTACATGATCTCCCCTTGCAGTTGCTCAACCTTGAAAACAGTTTTTCTGGTGGCAATCTGTTCAGCATGTCTGGTCTCTGAGCTGCAGGCTGTTCCTTGCCATGAGCCGTTTCTACGAATGACTCCAGGGGTGGTACAGCTTAGGACTGTACCTTCCTTTTTTACCAGAAGTGGTTTCGGAGTTTCATTTGAATCAGTCTATTTCCCTGCCCACTGTGGACAGGGATAGAGATGAGCGGGATTATCGTCTGTTGCATGCCATGTATGATCGGCATCTGCTGCAGTACTTGAAGGTTATTTGCTCCTTGAGGACGATTGATCTGTTTGTGCTCCATGGTGGAGATAAGGGGAACCAGCAATGCAGGTGACGATAGCCCATTGGGTGCAGGAAGTCATTACGGCTGCCTATGTGAATGCAGATGTACCATTACCTCGACAGGTCAGGGCGCATTCCACTAGAGCTCAGGTGGTCTTGTGGGCGGAGCTTAGTTGTCTCCTGTCGAGATTTGCCATGCAGCAAAGTGATCATCCTTACATACTTTCTCCAAGCATTATTGCTTGGATATTAAGGCTCAGGAGGACATGGCTTTCATGCATGTGGTGTTGACGGGACCTCAGGCAGCCTCCCACCCTTTTCTGGAGTAGCTTTGGTACATCCCACTGGTGGGGATTGGCCTGCCTGAATGCAGAGGAAGGAGACATTACTTACTTACCTGATAATTTCCTTTCCTCTAAGGAAAGGCAGGCCAATCCACAGCCCACCCTGGACTGCCTACTTGCTTTTAGTTCATCCCTTGTATATAAGAACATAAGAAAATGCCATACTGGGTCAGACCAAGGGTCCATCAAGCCCAGCATCCTGTCTCCAACAGTGGCCAATCCAGGCCATAAGAACCTGGCAAGTACCCAAAAACTAAGTCTATTCCTCGCTACTGTTGCTAATAATAGCAGTGGCTATCTGCCAAGTCAACTTAATAGCAGGTAATGGACTTCTCCAAGAATTTATCCAATCCTTTTTTAAATACAGCTACCCTAACCGCACTAACCACATCCTCCGGCAACAAATTCCAGAGTTTAATTGTGCGTTGAGTAAAAAAGAACTTTCTCCGATTAGTTTTAAATGTGCACCATGCTAACTTCATGGAGTGCCCCCTAGTCTTTCTACTATCCGAAAGAGTAAATAACCGATTCACATCTACCCGTTCTAGACCTCTCATGATTTTAAACACCTCTATCATATCCCCCCTCAGTCGTCTCTTCTCCAAGCTGAAAAGTCCTAACCTCTTTAGTCTTTCCTCGTAGGGAAGTTGTTCCATTCCCCTTATCATTTTGGTAGCCCTTCTCTGTACCTTCTCCATCGCAATTATATCTTTTTTGAGATGCGACGACCAGAATTGTACACAGTATTCAAGGTGCGATCTCACCATGGAGCGATAGAGGCATTATGACATTTTCCGTTTTATTCACCATTCCCTTTCTAATAATTCCCAACATTCTGTTTGCTTTTTTGACTGCTGCAGCACACTGAACCGACGATTTCAATGTGTTATCCACTATGACACCTAGATCTCTTTCTTGGGTTGTAGCACCTAATAAGGAACCCAACATTGTGTAATTATAGCCTGGGTTATTTTTCCCTATATGCATCACCTTGCACTTATCCACAATAAATTTCATCTGCCATTTGGATGCCCAATTTTCCAGTCTCACAAGGTCTTCCTGCAATTTATCACAATCTGCTTGTGATTTAACCACTCTGAACAATTTTGTGTCATCTGCAAATTTGATTATCTCACTCGTCATATTTCTTTCCAGGTCATTTATAAATATATTGAAAAGTAAGGGTCCCAATACAGATCCCTGAGGCACTCAGGTACATCCCACTGGTGGGGATTTCAGTGGTGGATGATGATGAAGAGTGTTATTTCTGTTCATTCATTGAAGAATTTGTAAGTGACAGCACCAGCCCCTGGGCTCAGCCAATTCTTTTGGCTGAGCTCAGCCAATTCTTTTGGCTGAGCTCAGTGTTCCCAATTGTTTGGCTGCATGAGTGGTTGACTGTTAATAGTCAGGTTCAAGTTTAATAAGTTTGTCCGCAGTTTGGCTTTTCTAGAGATACTAGCGGGCTGATGTTGGGACAGGGCTAATTGTCAGTGTCATCCGCACGTCAGCTTTACTCTGTCTCCATCTGTTGGTAGGAGTGCATAACCCACTGCTAGGGATTGGCCTGCCTTCCTTAGAGGAAAAGAAATTATCAGGTAAGAAGTAATTTCTTCTTATTTTACCTACTTAAAATCATGGCTATACTGCCTTCTGGCACAGCACCTTTCAAAGCGGTTTATAAAACATAATAACATACATTCAAATCATAAATACAATTTAACATAAGATAATCATCACATATCTTAAAATAGTATCTGTTTTAGCTGCCATTTATCTATACAACCTACAGTTCTTTCTAAGCAGATACATTAATTCCTGGAAACAGCCACATTTTCAAATCTTTTCTAAATCGTATATAGTCACCCTCAGGATGAATAAATGATGGCAAACTATTCCACAATTGGGTGCTACCACTGAAATTGCCCTCCGTCTCAACCTTTTTAACTGTAGGGACCACCAGGTAAGCCCCATCCCTCGATCTTAACATCCTTCCACGGTTGTACCACCTTATCTTGTCTTTTCTTATTTTACCTACTTAAAATCATGGCTATACTGCCTTCTGGCACAGCACCTTCCTGAAACTGTTTTCATGCAAAAAGGGTTTTTCCATATATTCCCTGTAATAATCACAGAAACTACCTTCCCTTACAAACTAGAGTCTTTCCAATATTCCTTCCAGCTGTTTGCTGTGATTCTAGATGGCCTCCTGATATTCCTTCCAGTCCCCCCTTCCTGTGGTTCTAGATGGCCGCCTGATATTCTTTCCAGACCCCCCCTTCCTGTGGTTCTAGATGGCTGCCTGATATTCCTTCCAGTCCCCCCTTCCTGCAGTTCTAGATGGTCTCCTGATATTCTTTCCAGACCCCCCTTCCTGTGGTTCTAGATGGCCTCCTGATATTCCTTCCTTACCTCCCTTCCTGTGGTTCTAGATGGCCACTTGATATTTCTTCCAGACCCCCCTTCCTGTGTTCTAGAAGGCCACCCAATATTCCTTTCAGTCCTTTTTACGATACTGTTTTATGAATGTTAAATTGCTGCACGATTTTCACCACCACTGAATGACAATCCTATTTGCAGTGAGACTTGCATATCATTCCTAGTGTTCAATGTTCTTGCTGAATAATTTTTATTGTACTTGACTGGATGGGAAAAACAAAGCAGCAGGCATTTTATGGGAGCTCAAGAAAAGAAATATTAGAGCAACACTCCCAAAAAACTGAGAGCTAATGATAGTCCTAGCTTTTCTATCTCCCAATTCAATGCATTCTGGGAGACGTCTTTTGTAATAAGACTGCTAGTCCAGACTGCTTTGTTAGCTGAAAAGACTCCAGATCTCTTTGCTGTATCAGCAGTCTTACTCCTTTACAGGGTAATTTGCAAAAACCCTGTACCTGGCTAAGAGGGCTGTCTGAAATCGCCCAGCCTGTGTGCATGTGAAAGTCTTGCCTGCCTTTACCAACAGGAAAAGTAGGCCGGATCAGTGGTCAGGGGAGGAGATACCACATGTAGTTCTGCATTTTCAAAGCTCTGCACAATGGGGGGTTTTTTTTCAGAGAAAAAATATGCTGAAAAAACAGGTGCAAGTCTCTGCAGGCACAAGCTTTCCTTGGGGCAAGTACACGTCTCTCACTTTGAGAGCTGGTGTAGAGTGTATGGGGACTTGGCAATAGTTCTCAGAGTTTTGAAATTCGCCCCTGAAAGTCTTTGAGTGATGGCGTGTGGCTCTCTTACGCCACCTTTCACTCTTTGTGCTTGGAGTGCTGCAGGTAAATCCAGCTGTGTGCTGGGGTGAGAGATGAAGGCAGTCTTGTGTTTCTTATGAATTTCCCCTCTGTGTTGTGAGCTGTTCTCTTGTTGCACTTCTAGTGAGCACTTACATCAGTCTGACTGGCTGTCCTGAACCTTTCGTATAACTGACGCTGTTGTGTTGTTTTCCAGGATGGTGAAGAAGGATTGTTTGAGAAGTGGAGGGTTGAAAATTCCTGGGGCGATGATCGTGGAAATAAAGGTATCAGACTAATAACAGTTGTTAATATTAGCTGTGTTCTTAGTCCAATGGGGGAGATGTGGGAGGAGTTGTTGTTATTCAGTCAAGCTTAAGTGATGGTTTACAGCCGCCACTGTGATGGCTGCTGTTAGGCCCTGATCCCATCTAGCGTCCTTTTGCAGAGCAGTCGGTGCATTTACAGCTTTTGAGGTTACAAGTGGGGAGGCAGAGAGTGCAGTTCTCCAGTGTCTGCACAAGAACACATGCTCCGTTTACACCTCTTCCCGACAAGCATTTGAAAGTGATCACCGATGGCCAATAAGGGTGAAAGGGATCCTGTCTGTAAGTTACCCTTGACTGGCAGCGCTATCTGCCCGATTCCTCCAAAGAGCCCAGACTCTATTCCTGGCCCCAGCTGGCTTGAGATGCTGCATGTCAGAATGTCGCCTTGAATCTGGATGTGCATTGCTGGGCAGAGAATGAGCAATGAGTTTAGAGTAAGCAAGAGAGAGAACTTGCACTTGTTTTCCATCTTCATGTGGCACTGACTGACGACTCAGCCTGTGCGCTCTGTGACCCCAGAATCAAAAGATGAAGGTCTAGTAAGAGAATCTCGCTAAAAGGGACACTATCGGGCTCTAGAAAAGAATCCAGTTCCCTGTACGTACCCGGATCAGTCCAGACACCTGGGTTTCGCCTCCGCACCAGCAGATGGAGACAGAGCAAAACTCCGAGTGGCTCTGTCATATACCAGGGTGCCACCCACAGCCTCTCAGTCTTACTCTGTCTCCAGCAGATGGCAGGTGCAAAACCCACAGTCTCTGGAGATTCCTGTCTAGCTTAGTTTAGTTTAGTCAGGATTGATTTCTTTTTTTCTTTATGCGGGTTTAAAAAAAAAAAAGAGAAGAGGATAGAGAAGACTTCAGGTCCTTGTAGCTGAAAGCCTCCTAGGGGGTTAGAAGGTTCTGAGGGGACCATCTCCCCTGGTTGAGGCCGCTGCTCAGGGTCGAGGACCCAGTCCCTTAAGGGTAGCAGCGTCTGGGGTGATACCGGGGAGCCCGGCTCACTCATCCCTCACTGGAGCAGGAGGTCCAGCACCAAGGACAACGATCGGCAAGTGCTACGCTGTAAAAAAAATAAAAATAAAAAAAAAATAAAAAAAAAGTTATTTCCTGCTTTGCACGCCGGCTCTCCGCTTTTGTCACTGCTGTTCTGTCTTTTTTGTTTACAGTTTTGTCGCAGTTTCAGATAGCGGGGGGGGGGGGGGGACAGACAGATGCCGCGGGGGTCATCGTGCTGCGCATGCGTCTCTCGCGCGACAGCCTGTGTTCGGGGTGCGTGCAAGGAGACGAGGGCTCTTCCGATTTAGGTCGGGGGGGTTGGATGCGAGCGCCGCGGTCGCCAGGGAGCGCAGGACCGGCTGAGGCAGGGCTGATTGATCCATTCCCGCTGAGCGCGGGAACAGCAGCCATTTTGAACTCACTCCAGGATGCCACGCGGTCAGCGTTGGGGGAGGGATCGCTGCCTCCCGCACTTTCTCCTCAGCAGCTCCCATCGGGGGGGGGCATGCTCCAGCGGGGGAGGTCTCTCCCATACGGGAAGAAAGCTCGGGGGCAGGCTCCTCCTCTGAATCCTTCTTTTCATCAGAATTTGTGCTGCAGCCCCAGCTTCCTGGGAAGCTGGGGCTGCAGCCGAACTCCCAGGAGAAACGTAAAAGGCACAAGTCCCGAGGGGATCCGGACCCGCTGAAAGGAAAAAGACCATTGAGGTCCGTGCCGCCTGGGACGGACACGGATTCCACATCTCAAGACGAATCGGACCCTCTGGTAGGGCCCCTGGGGGGGCCAGATGAGGCAGATCCGGAGGTACCGGCGCAACCCGGTACTAACAAGGGAGCGCCAGCCATGGATGGGGACGACCCACGGGTGGTAAGTCTCTTTAAAAAAGATGAGCTGGCACCTCTGATTCCAGCCATTCTGCAGGAGCTCGGCATAGACGCTCCGCCTGCGGAATCCTGTCTGGGAGCTATGGACCTCAGGGGACCCGCAGTGGCCTTTCCTTTTCATTTCTCGGCAACAGACCTTCTCTTCCGGGAATGGGACACTCCGGATTTGGGTCTGAAAGTAAGCAAGGCTATGGACAAGCTGTATCCTCTCCCTGAAGATGCTTTGGAGATCCTGCGTCTTCCTCGTGTGGACACGGCGGTATCAGCCGTGACGAAGAGGTCCACGATTCCAGTGACGGGGACTACGGCTCTCAAAGATGTGCAGGACAGGAAGCTGGAGCTCCAGCTCAAGAAGGTCTTCGAGGTGTCTGCGCTGGGGGTTCGTGCAGCGATATGTAGTAACTTTGCACGTCGGGCGGGCTTTCGCTGGGCTCAGCAACTCCAGGCCAATGCCAATCTCTCGGAAGGAGAAGCCACACAGGCGGGTCGTCTGGAGGCAGTAATCGCTTACAGCGCAGATGCGTTGTATGATCTCCTGCGCACGTCTGCCAGATACATGGTCTCCGCAGTTTTTGCACGCCGTCTCCTTTGGCTCCGGAATTGGGCTGCGGATGGTTCTTCCAAGGCCCATCTGGGGTCCCTGCCCTTCAAAGGGAAGTTGTTGTTTGGCAAGGAACTGGATGATATGATGCAGTCACTGGGAGAAAACAAGGCCTATAAACTTACAGAGGACAGGTATCGATCTCGGGGATCGTTTTCTGCTAGGTCTCGGTTCCGGGGAAATAGAAGGTCCCGTCCAGCGAGATCGTCTGGGTCGTCCTACCGAGCGGGTTCTTCTAGGCAGCCATCATGGTCTCAGTCCTTTCGCGGCAGACGATTCGGAAAGCAAAGTAACACTCAGTCGGGGGCAGGTTCTAAGACCTCACAATGAGATACGGCCAGTCCATTCCTCTCCTCAGGTTCCTCATCCAGTACCACACGTGGGGGGGGCCAGACTGTCGCTGTTCTTCGAGGAATGGACCAAAATTACGTCGGACCAGTGGGTCCTCTCCGTGATAAGTCAAGGCTATGCCTTAGATTTTGTACAGACTCCTGCAGACAAGTTCCTCGTCTCTCCCTTCAAGTTCCAGGAAAAGAGAGAAGTGGTGCAGGGAACTCTGCAGCGCCTACAGGACTTGGGGGCCATAGTGCCGGTGCCGGCCGAGCAGCAGCGCAGGGGTCGCTACTCCATTTACTTCATTGTCCCCAAAAAGGAGGGGGACATTCAGACCGATATTAGACTTAAAAAGTGTCAACAGGTGTCTCCGGATACCGCGGTTCAAAATGGAGACTATTTGCTTGGTTATCGCGTCGGTTCGTCCGGGCGAGTTTCTGGCCTCGTTGGACCTCATGGAAGCATATCTCCATATCGGCATACAACCATTTTACCAGAGGTTCCTCCGGTTCTGCATTCTGGGCAGGCATTACCAGTTCCGAGCCCTCCCTTTCGGGCTCACCACCGCTCCCCGCACGTTCACCAAGGTGATGGTGGTGGTGGCAGCTCAGCTTCGGAAGGAAGGTTTGCTGGTGCATCCCTATTTGGACGATTGGCTGATCCGAGCGAAGTCCGAGCCTCTGTGTCAGATAGCGATCCAGCGGGTCCTTCAGCTGTTGCGCTCTCTTGGATGGGTGGTCAACCTTACCAAAAGTCGTCTGACCCCGACACAGTCCCTGGAAATCCTGGGCGCTCTTTTCGACACGAGGCAGGGCAAGGTATTTCTCACAGCCGAACGAGTGGTCAAGTTACAGGGTCAAGTGCGGAACCTGTTGGCTCTACAGATCCCACTAGTGAGAGATTATTTCAAAGTTTTGGGCTCCATGGCGTCCACTTTAGCTTTGGTTCCATGGACATTTGCGCATCTGCGTCCTTTACAGTCCGCTTTGCTGTCCCGCTGGAATCCGGTGTCGGGAACAGTTTCATCTACCGCTTCCACTTATGGACCAGGCGAGAGCCAGTCTCGAATGGTGGCTTGTCCCGAATCATCTGACGTGTGGAGTTCCCCTGGTAATGACCGACTGGACAGTTGTCACCACGGATGCCAGTCTCTACGGATGGGGAGCAGTGTGCCTGGGATGATCGGTGCAGGGACAGTGGTCCAGAGCTCAATCACGGTGGCCCATCAACCACTTGGAGACCAGGGCGGTATCTCTAGCCCTGCATGCATTTCTCCCGATGCTTTGGGGGAAATCAGTCAGAGTTCTGTCAGACAACGCGACCACGGTGGCGTACATCAATCGCCAAGGCGGAACCAGGAGTCATTTAGTTGCGTAGGAGGCGCAACAGTTGATGTGCTGGGCGGAGCAACATCTCAGCAATATTGCGGCATCCCACATTGCCGGGGTGGACAACATTCAGGCAGACTTTCTCAGTCTGCACCATCTAGATCCCGGAGAGTGGGAGCTGGCCGACGAGGTGTTTCGTATAATCTGCGAGAGATGGGGCACGCCCCACATGGATCTGATGGCCACTTTCCAGAATGCAAAGGCCCCATGGTTCTACAGTCAGCGCAGGGAAAGGGGGGCAGAGGGAGTCGATGCTCTGGTCCTTCCCTGGCCGACAAACTTGTTACTGTACGTGTTTCCTCCCTGGCCCCTGATAGGCAAGGTGCTTCGGTGTATAGAGCTTCACCCATCGGAGGTAATCCTGGTAGCGCCGGAGTGGCCCCGGCGTCCGTGGTTTGCAGATCTCCTCAACCTGGCGGTCGAGGCCCCTCTTCGGTTTCAGGGGTCCGCGGTTCTTCTTTGTCAAGGCCCCGTCTGTTTGGAGGAGGCGGATCACTTCTGTCTCGTGGCATGGCTTTTGAAAGGCAGCGCTTAAAGAATAAAGGATACTCTGATGCGGTGGTAGCTACCTTACTGAGGTCACGGAAACCGTCTACATCCTTAGCTTATGTTCGAGTGTGGACAGTTTTTGAAGATTGGTGTGCGGACCGTGTAGTGGACCCTATGCGGGCATCGGTTTCCAACATTCTGGGATTCCTTCAGGCAGGTCTTGCTAAAGGTCTGTCTTGTAGTTCTCTCCGGGTTCAGGTGACGGCTCTGGGTTGTCTTCGGGGTAAGGTCCAAGGAGTAGCCTTGGCCTTACACCCAGATGTGGCGCGTTTTCTTCGGGGGGGCTAAACACTTGCGCCCTCCGCTGCGTCATCCGTGCCCTTCCTGGAACCTCAATTGGGTGCTTTCGGCCCTATGTTCAGCTCCGTTTGAACCTATCAAGCGAGCGACCCTGAAGGACCTTACACTGAAAGTGGTATTTCTAATTGCGATCGCGTCAGCCAGAAGGATATCCGAGCTACAGGCGTTGTCGTGTAGGGAGACGTTTTTGCAAATCTCGGATTCAGGAGTGTCATTGAGGACTGTTCCCTCTTTCCTGCTGAAGGTGGTGTCCTCTTTCCATTTGAATCAGTCAGTGGAGCTCCTGTCGTTTCCCGAAGGGGAGCGGACTGATGCAATGGCACGGGACTTACGGAAACTGGATGTTCGCAGGGTGCTGTTGCGTTATCTCGAGGTAACGAATCCCTTCCGTGTGTCGGACCATCTTTTGGTTTTGTGGAGTGGTCCAAAGAGAGGAGGTGCAGCCTCGAAAACTATGATAGCGCGCTGGCTCAAGGAGGCTATTGGGTCGGCATATTTGCTACGTGGGAAGGCTGCACCCGTGGTCCTTTGGGCTCATTCTACGCGGTCTCATGTCGCTTCTTGGGCGGAATCTTTTCAGGTGTCGCCTCAGGAAATTTGTAGGGCAGCGACGTGGAAGTCGTTGCATACTTTTGCGAGGCATTACCGTTTGGATGTCTGAGCCTCGACTGAGGGTGGTTTCGGCGAGGGAGTTCTCCGAGCGGTACTCTTGGGGTCCCACCCTAGATAACTTGGCTCTGGTGCATCCCAGGTGTCTGGACTGATCCAGGTATGTACAGGGAAAGGAAAATTAGTTCTTACCTGATAATTTTCGTTCCTGTAGTACCACGGATCAGTCCAGGGACCTGCCCTTATCTGTATGTTTTGTACTGTTGCAGTGACGGAGAGTCCGCTCGTGTATTCTTACCGGGCTGTTTGTTATATTTTATCATTGTTTTCTCCTGTGGTTCTGGGAATTCTGTTCCAGTTAGGGGTTTTGCACCCGGTTGTTTCTCGGCGAGGTATGGTTAGCCAGATAGTTTGGTTATTAGTTCCATTCTGCTTTGACATTAAGTAAGACTGAGAGGCTGTGGGTGGCACCTTGGTATTTATGACAGAGCCACTCGGAGTTTTGCTCTGTCTCCATCTGCTGGTGCGGAGGCGAAACCCAGCAGTCTGGACTGATCCTTGGTACTACAGGAACGAAAATTATCAGGTAAGAACTAATTTTCCTTTATCCCTGTTTTTCTTAACTTTTTGGCTGCCTTGTATGCCACATCACAGTGGCCGATTGTTTGCAACCTTCTTCGATTTTGTGAATCTTTGCTGCTGTGACAGGTTTGAACATCCATCAGGAATTTTCAAATTCCTGTTCCCTGTACGTACCCGGATCAGTCCAGGACACCTGGGTTGTGACTCCGCACCAGTAGATGGAGACAGACTAAAACTTGTGGGCGGAGCATATATGCCCCTGTGCCAGTCACAGCCCCTCAGTCTTACTCTGTCTCCAGTAGGTGGTGCAGGTCTGGTCACAGCCCTGTCGGGCCTGATTCTGTGTGGTTAGTCAGGTTCGCTTTTGTGGTTGATTTTATTAGGCCTAACTTGGTTTTTTTCTTCAAATTGGGTTTTATTTAATCTTGTTTAATTCTAGTCCCAGTTGCCCTGCCTCCCTGGGGAGTTGAGAGGTCCTGAGGGGACTACCCTCCCCAGGTTGAGGCCGCTGCTAGGGTTGAGGACCCGGCTGGACTAGTAGCAGCGTCAGGGGTGACACCGGGGAGCCCGGTTCACTCACCCCTGCAGGACATAGGGCTTTTCAGCACCTGGGACGGCGTTTTTTTCTTATTTAAAAAAAAAAAAAAAAAAAAAAAAAGTGTTTTTACTTTTGTTTTCGCCGCGTTGAATTTCTGTGTTTATTCGGCGTCCCTCAGTGCTTTTCGGCGCGTCTTTGGTTTCCCGCGGTTTTTTGCAGGGCCGCGCGGCTCGCAGTGCAGGGCCTGCGACTCGGCGCGCGCGCGTCTCTCCCGGGACGGGCTTTGCTCGGCCTGCGTCCCGGGAGACGAGGGATCGTCGGCGGCTCCTCGGGGGGCCCGTTCCCGGGTCGCGCGATCGCCGTCGCAAGGGGGGGGTCCCCCTGATAGGCCTCCTGACCCGTTCCTGGTCAGCGCGGGAATGGCGGCCATTTTGTCTACCGGCCGGGTAGCTTCGCGGGAAACGGTGGGGGCCTCGGTTTTACCTCCTACGCTTTCCCCGCAGCGGGGTGCAGCGGTGGAGGTCCCTTCAGAGGGGCCCCAGTCCCGGGGGCATTCGGAAAGCGACGCAACGGATTCGGGCAAGTTTTCTGAAGATTTGGCGCTTTTGCTGCGCCGTTATAAGCGCAGCAAGCGCAGACGGGGGGACGCCTCGCGTTCAAGGGTCCACCGGTCCCCGCCGCAGAAGAAGATGGCAAGGAGGGTGGCGAAGACCACCCAGAGAGCGGCCTGGGGCAAACGGCTTCCCCGAGGGGTGCCGCAGAACTCGGATTCCGAAGATACCTCCGGGGCGGACACAGAGGCCTCCGAGGAGCCCCTGCCTGGGGCCGGGACGGCAGCAGCAGATGGCTCGGCGCAGCCCAGTACAGGTAAAGGAGCGCAGGCCGTCGACGGGGATGACCCCAAGGTGGTGCGTCTGTTCCGCAGAGAGGAACTGTCGCCACTCATTCCGGCCATTCTCCAGGAGCTGGGGATTGAGGCTCCTCCGGTGGTGGTCCGCCAGGAGGCAAATATGGATCCTGTTCTGATTGGGTTCACAGGGCCGGCGGTCGTTTTTCATTTTTTCGTCCACGGATATCCTCTTCAAGGAATGGGATACTCCGGAGTTAGGTCTGAAGGTCAGCAAGGCCATGGACAAACTTTACCCTTTGCCGGAGGACGCGCTAGAGCTCCTCCGACTCCCAAAGGTGGATTCGGCAGTGTCAGCTGTCACGAAGAGGTCTACCATCCCGGTCACGGGAGCGACAGCCCTCCGGGATATTCAAGACCGTACGTTGGAGGTTCAACTCAAAATATTTTTGAGGTTTCTGCCCTAGGGGTGCGTGCCGCCAGTTGCACAAATTTTGCTATGCGTGCTAGTCTGCGCTGGACTCAAGTCCTGCAGGCGAATGCGGGTCTCTCTTCAGAGGAGGCTTCCCAAGCTGACAGATTGGAGGCGGCCATTGCCTATGGCGCGGATGCATTCCATGATCTTTTGCGCACCTCAGCTAGGTCCATGGTGGCAGCGGTGTCGGCACGTCGTCTCCTTTGGCTGCGCAATTGGGCAGCGGATGGCTCTTCCAAGGCTCACCTCGGGGCTTTTGCCTTTTAAGGGGACATTGCTGTTCGGCAAGGAGTTGGACGATTTGATGGTTTACCTGGGGGAGAACCGAGCGTTTAAGCTGCCGGAGGATAGGACCCGGTCGAGATTTTCCTTTTCAGGCAGAGCCCGGTTCAGGGGGCCCAGGAAGTCTAGGCCACAAAGATCCTCTGGACCCTAGGCCGTCTTCCTCTCGGTACACCCGGTGGCAGCAGTCCTTTCGGGGCAAACGTTTTGGCCGGCAAGGAGGGGCCCCGTCGGGTGCGGGGTCCAAGCCTTCGCAATGAAGTTCGGCCGGCCCATCCCTCGTCGCGTCCTCGGCACGCTGTTCCAAACGTGGGGACGCGTCTATCCTTATTCCTCGAGGAATGGGCCAGCGTGACATCGGATCAATGGGTCCTCGACGTGATAAAACATGGCTACGAGTTAGATTTGGCTCGCATCCCAACGGACAAATTCCTGGTCTCACCCTGCAAGGATCCCAAGAAGAAGGCGGCGGTGCTAGATACCATCCAAAGACTAGAAAGACTGGGAGCCATCTCGCCGGTTCCGGCCGCTCAGTACGGCAAGGGCCGGTACTCCATTTACTTCTTAGTCCCCAAGAGAGACGGCACTTTCCGCCCAATTCTGGATCTGAAAGGAGTCAACAGATGCCTTCGCGTCCCTCACTTCAAAATGGAGACCCTTCGGTCAGTGATCGCGTCAGTGCGTCCCGGCGAATTCCTGGCGTCCCTAGATCTCACAGAAGCATACCTTCATGTGGAAATTCAACCAGCGTTTCAGCGGTTTCTGAGGTTTGGCATTCTGGGCAGGCACTTCCAGTTCCGGGCGCTTCCGTTCGGCCTGGCGACAGCGCCTCGGACATTCACGAAAGTGATGGTGGTCGTGGCGGCGCAGTTGCGGCGGGAAGGCCTGCTGGTTCACCCTTACCTCGACGATTGGCTGAGCCGGGCGAAGTCTCAGAGTCTGTGTCGGCAGGCGGTGGCCAGGGTGTTACAGCTCTTGCAGTCCCTGGGCTGGGTGGTCAACTTCAACAAGAGTTATCTCGAACCCTCTCAGTCCTTGGAATATCTTGGAGCCCTGTTCGACACGTAGCGAGGCAGTGTGATTCTCTCGCAGGACCGGATATGCAAACTGCAGTCTCAGGTGCTACGTTTTTTGTCGCTACACCGGCCACGAGTCTGCGATTACCTGACGGTTCTGGGGTCTATGGCATCCAAGCTGGCGTTAGTCCCTTGGGCGTTCGCTCATCTATGGCCGCTGCAGTCCTCATTGCTTTCCCGCTGGAAACCGGTTTCCGAGGATTTCTATCTACCTCTACCTCTCGAGGGGCAGGCGTGATCCAGCCTGAGCTGGAAGTCGGTTCAGGGTCTGTGGTCAGAGTCGCAGACCCGGTGGTCTATCAACCGGCTGGAGACCAGAGCGGTCCGTCTGGCGCTGCAAGCTTTTCTACCCCTCGTGCGCGGACAGGCGGTCCGGGTATGGTCGGACAACGCTACCACCGTGGCTTACATCAATCGCCAGGGAGGGACAAGAAGTCCTCTAGTGGCGGAGGAGGCGCGGCTCTTGATACTCTGGGCAGAACGGCATCTCAGCCATCTCGTGGCTTCCCACGTAGTGGGAATCGACAACGTCCAGGCGGATTTTCTCAGTCGTCACCGCTTGGATCCCGGAGAGTGGGAGTTGGCGGACGAGGCGTTTCTCTTCATTCGCCGGACTTGGGGAATGCCCCACATGGATCTGATGGCCACCTGGCACGACGCGAAGGCTCCGCGATTTTACAGTCGACGTCGCGAAAGGGGAGCAGAAGGAGTCGACGCGTTGGTGCTTCCCTGGCCGGTGGATGTGCTTCTCTATGTGTTCCCACCGTGGCCCATGATCGGAAAGATCCTACGGCGCATAGAATTGCATCCATCCAATGTGATCATGGTGGCGCCGGAGTGGCCACGCCGTCCGTGGTTTGCGGACCTGGTCCAGCTGTCAGTGGCCGCACCCCTTCGTCTACAGGGATTCCCGGGGTTCCTTCGTCAAGGCCCCGTCTGTTTGGAGGATGTGGCTCACTTTTGTCTCGCAGCATGGTTTTTGAGAGGTATCGGTTGAAGAGAAAAGGCTATTCGGATGCGGTCGTTGCTACGTTGCTGAGATCCAGAAAACAGTCTACGTCCCTAGCTTATGTTCGGGTCTGGGTAGTTTTTGAGGAATGGTGCATGGAGTGGGGCCTAGACCCCACTTCCGCTTCTATTCCCGATATTCTGGCTTTTTTTTCCAGGCGGGGCTCGCCGAAGGTTTAGCGTGTAATTCCCTTCGGGTTCAAGTGGCGGCGCTTGGCTGTTTGCGTGGTAAGGTCCGGGGGATCTCTCTGGCTCTCCACCCGGATATCTCCCACTTGCTTAGGGGGGCTAAGCACCTCCGTCCTCCGTTGCGGCCCCCTTGCCCGTCTTGGAACCTCAACTGGGTACTCTCAGCCTTATGCTCAGTGCCGTTTTGAGCCCCTGAAACGTTCTACGCTCAAGGATTTCACCTTGAAGACCGTATTCCTAGTGGCGATTGCATCGGCCCGTCGTGTTTTCAGAATTACAGGCGTTGTCCTGTAGGGAGACCTTCTTGCGCATCTCCGATTCGGTGGTCTCCTTGCGGACGGTTACCTCCTTCCTTCCTAAGGTCGTGTCGTCGTTCCATTTGAATCAGTCAATTGAACTTCCCGCTTTCTCGGTTGCGGAGTCTTCGGACCCGAAAACAAAAGACTTGAGAAAACTAGATGTGCGGAGGTCCCGGCTTCGCTATCTGGAGGTTACTAATCCGTTTCGGGTGACGGATCATCTGTTTGTGTTAACTTCGGGTCCAAAGAAAGGTGCTGCGGCGTCCCGCACGACAATTGCCCGTTGGCTCAAGGAAGCCATTGGTTCTGCGTACATTCTGTGCGGAAAATCGCCGCCGGTGGGTCTTCGGGCTCATTCGACACGCTTTGCAGGGCGGATACCTGGAAGTCGTTGCATACCTTCATTAAACATTGCCGGTTGGATGTTCAGGCTACTGAAGCTGGGGGTTTTGGAGAGAGGGTACTCCGAGCGGGACTCTCTGCTTCCCACCCTCGGTAAGTTAGCTCTGGTACATCCCAGGTGTCCTGGACTGATCCGGGTACGTACAGGGAAAGGAAAATTAGTTTCTTACCTGATAATTTTCGTTCCTGTAGTACCAAGGATCAGTCCAGGATCCCGCCCGCAGTGTTGCGTTATAGTAACGGAGAGTCCGCTCATTATTGTGTTTTTCAGTACGCTGATCCATTCGCTCTCCCGGTTGGGGAGTCTGGTTCCTGTAGGGGTGTTGGTTTTCTTTTCCCTACCAAGTTGTATGGTTAGCTATGGTTGCCTTTTGGCTTTTGTCTACTTTGACATTACGTATGACTGAGGGGCTGTGACTGGCACAGGGGCATATATGCTCCGCCCACAAGTTTTAGTCTGTCTCCATCTACTGGTGCGGAGTCACAACCCAGGTGTCCTGGACTGATCCTTGGTACTACAGGAACGAAAATTATCAGGTAAGAAACTAATTTTCCTTTTTGCCAATTCTGCCTTTGCTAATTAAGACATCGTCCTCCCTCGTATCGGTGCCGCCTAAAAATCAGGCATTCAGGTTTTACAAAGTTCACAGTGGAGAACAAACAAAAACTGTCAAGTTTTTTTTGTTTTCTGTTTGAAGTGACTGGACTTTGCTGTGTCTACCAAGCTGGTCTCATCCGGAAAAGGGCGAGTTCTAGGGCTGAAACACAGCTTTTCTTGGGTCTCATCCTGTTATCTCCAGCAACATGATGTCCTGACCCCTCAAAGTGTAATGAAGGGATGCTGGCAATGTAGTCCCAGCCCACTGACCTAATTTTAACCTTGGATGCCTTAAGCTCCGCGGTAGAAAACCAGGGCTGTGTTCCCTGCAGGGAGCGTTTTAGTTGTGGTTGGATTGTGAAATTCTTTGCTGGAACGTGGTGCATTAAAGTCGCCTGCACAGTTTAAAAAAAAAAAAAAAAAAAGTGCAATTTCTTTTCTTTGTTTTGGGACAGGGTGAGGGGACGTTCCTTCTTCCTCCCCTCTAATGTTATCACTGGCTTCCTGCTGTTACCCTTCTGATTCACTGTAGTATTCCTGCCAGCCTGAGGGCTAAATGCTTGGAGAGGTCAAGACCTGAGAGGAAGCATGCAGAACTGGGAGGCAGAAAGCAGTTTCTGGGGTGCAAAGGGTCATGAGCAAGCGTCACAAGCTATGGATTGCGAGTGGAGTCAGAAACGTGTCAGAAAATGAATAAACTGTGTGAGACTAAAGCATCTGCATGTAGGTGCCGAGTTGTCTGAGCAGGAATTGTACTTCCTTTCTGGCAAATCAAATTTGGCAAGCATGAGAATTTTTTTTTTTGTCACCCTTCATGGGCCAGGCCAGTAGAACCCCTGGTCCTGTACATAGTGCTGCGACCGTGTGCTGGCTGGGATCCAAAGCTAGGAGGAGGGCTGGTGAACAGGACTGGCACTAGTGTCCAGCTTGCTCCCTTCTCTCGCCCCCAGTAGCCGCCCTTAGATGCCCGAGATCCCTTGCTGATTTGGGGAGCACCTCGCCATCGCCCCGAAGCATGAATTCCTCCCTGTCATTCATCTGCCAGGTGGCATCGTATTTTCTTTTCTGTAATTGTTTTGATATTTAAAGAACAGTTTAAATTGGTCTAGTTTTTCTGATTTATTTTTTATTTTACATTTTTTTTTCTTCTCTCCATAAATCTACACCCCACAAGGTCCATATTCGGTCACTGCCCGGATAGCAAAGTTAGCCAGATAAAGGGATATTCAGTAGTGCAGGCACACTATTGAATTTAGTCGGCTAACTTTGTCCAGTTCTTTGGCCCGACCAGAATTAGCCGGGCACATTATTTAGCTATCAAACAACGCCCCCGGAAAGCACCTAAGTTATAGAGCTAAATTTTATCTGGATGATAAGAGAGCCTGCCAGCATCTAGCCAGCTAAGTGCCCTAATGCTGTGCTGAGTTATGCGTCTGAATATGGACCTCCCCACTGGCAGTGGCATGGAAGATTTCTTGCAGACCTGCAAGGGCCACCTCCGCAGCTCATGGTTGACTTTGCTCCCTACCCAGTGTTTTAGCTCAAGGCAAGTTACATTCAGGCGCTACAGGAATTCTCTTGTCCTCAGGGGGTTCACGTGTGGGGCTGATTTAAGAAAAGCTTTCTCCTATTTTATCTCTATGGGAGAAAATCCTTAGTAAATAGGGCCCTAAGTTTGTACTTAAATTATCAGTTACAAGGGTTTGTACCCTGGAATGCTCAAAGGAAAAATAGTTTAACAGTCAAAATCTAGATCTGCTTTTGGTGTAAACAGTATAAGTAAGGTGGTGGTGAATCTGAAAAGTCACATTTCCTGGTTTCTACCACCCTATATAGAGAACTTCCCTCTCAGCAACTCTGCCACTGCACCTCAGTCCTGCCCTGCAGCACTCCCTACTATTCCAATCCTGAGACTCCCCCCTCCCACACACACACCCATAGCTCTGCCACTGCACCTCAGTCCTGCCCTGCAGCACTCCCTACTATTCCAATCCTGAGACACCCCCCCCACACACACACCCATAGCTCTGCCAGTGCACCTCAGTCCTGCCCTGTAGCACCCCCTGCTATTTCAATCCTGAGACCCCACACACACACCCATAGCTCTGCCAGTGCACCTCAGTCCTGCCCTGTAGCACCCCCTGCTATTTCAATCCTGAGACCCCACACACACACCCATAGCTCTGCCAGTGCACCTCAGTCCTGCCCTGCAGCACTCCCTACTATTCCAGTCCTAAGATCCCACACACACACCCATAGCTCTGCCAGTGCACCTCAGTCCTGCCCTGCAGCACTCCCTACTATTCCATTCCTGAGACCCCACACACACACCCATAGCTCTGCCAGTGCACCTCAGTCCTGCCCTGTAGCACCCCCTGCTATTTCAATCCTGAGACCCCACACACACACCCATAGCTCTGCCAGTGCACCTCAGTCCTGCCCTGCAGCACTCCCTACTATTCCAGTCCTAAGATCCCACACACACACCCATAGCTCTGCCAGTGCACCTCAGTCCTGCCCTGCAGCACTCCCTACTATTCCAGTCCTGAGACTCCACACACACACCCATAGCTCTGCCAGTGCACCTCAGTCCTGCCCTGCAGCACTCCCTACTATTCCAGTCCTGAGACCCCACACACACACCCATAGCTCTGCCAGTGCACCTCAGTCCTGCCCTGCAGCACTCCCTACTATTCCAGTCCTAAGATCCCACACACACACCCATAGCTCTGCCAGTGCACCTCAGTCCTGCCCTGCAGCACTCCCTACTATTCCATTCCTGAGACCCCACACACACACCCATAGCTCTGCCAGTGCACCTCAGTCCTGCCCTGCAGCACTCCCTACTATTCCAGTCCTGAGACCCCACACACACACCCATAGCTCTGCCAGTGCACCTCAGTCCTGCCCTGTAGCACCCCCTGCTATTTCAATCCTGAGACCCCACACACACACCCATAGCTCTGCCAGTGCACCTCAGTCCTGCCCTGCAGCACCCCCTGCTATTTCAGTAGTGAGATCCTCCCCCTCAGCTCTGCCAGTGCACCTCACTCCTGCTCTCAGCATGCCAAGAAGGTTTTCTGAGAGGTTTCTCCCACTCTGCTGTTAATAACTGCAGGAAGCACTGTTTCCTGGAACGCTAGCAGATCTGGGACTATGAAAAGCCAAGCTGACCTTCATCAGGAAGCCATGGCAGTGGCCTTGGTTGTGTTACTCTTCTAAGCTTTTAATCTTCTTTTCTTTGTTGAATGAGGGCAAGCCATGGAATGACAAACTTCCTCAGTTCGTGGAAGCCGGGGAGGGGGAAATACCAAAATGTCTTATCTAAGAAAATTGGAAGCCAGGGGGTAAGGGGTGGGGGAGGGGGGGATTAGGAATAATCTGGTAGGACTGAAAGGGTAGCAAAACACTCTGTCAGCCTTCTCCTCTATAAAGTCAGCTTCAGCTTAGCGATTGTTCTCCAACAAACTCTGATAACTTTTATCTTGAGTTTCATGATTTAGTTTTACAGTGGACAAGGCCACTGGTCTGTATCCTTCACCCCTGTGACCATTGGCTTTACTATTTAAGGCCCTGTTCTCCCTTTATTTATATATTAAAATGAACTTGTTACCCACAGGTTACAATAAAACAAAAACATGTTTGTAAGAAAAAAACAAAACAAACTACAGGAAACATCAAAAGGCAGACTAAGAACTGCAAGCTGCACAAGGGCGCAATCAGTCAAACTGGACAAAATCTACAACAAAAGAAACCTCCCTGGAGAAAAGTCATTGTAGCTGGGTCCTAAGAGTTACTAATTGCTGCCATCTTGAAGTGGCTTTTCAAAGCAAGTCCTTGGCATTGGGTATTAGTCTGATGGGTGGAGGAATCGAATTCGAAATAGTGGGACCCACAATTGAGAGAGTGCAATCTTGCGTAACTGCCAGTCTGGTGAGTCTAGGATGATGGGGTTTCAAGTGAGCATTGCCTTGATGACCTTAGGTTTGGGGAAGGGACATGGAAGTGCAAGGCCGAAAGCAACCAAGGACTGGTAAAATTGTGTATCAGATGATGTATGATGCATAGTATTATGCTATTGGGTAATCCTGCCCTTCCAGATGTGCCCACGTACATTTTCTCTCGGCAGTACCACTCTCCAAATCTCTGACACTGCCCGGAATCTTGGGGTCCTTTTCGTCCCTGGATTAGCCATGAAATCTCACATTTACAAACACCTTCTTACGAGCTGAGACTTCCTGGACACATCACACCACTCCTTGAACCATATCATTTCTGGACCGCTCTTCAAGCATTGGTGCTTAGCAGAATATTTACTGCAGTTCTTTATATGTAGGTCTCCCTTGGAGCACCACTAAATGGCTTCAGCTTATCCAAAATTCTGCAGCCCTGATTGCTCACGAATACAAAATCGCGAGACCGCATTACTTCAGGATTGTACTTGCTACACTGGCTGCCAGTCCAATGGGGTGTAACGTATAAAATCTCTGTCTCTGACAGATTTAAACAAAGCTTGTTATGAGATAATCATGCAGGAGATTGCCAGTTAGGTTTGACTGGGAAGAAAAACTGAATGTCGTTGGCGTAGCGGCGGTATGAAAGACCTAAAGTGGAAAGAAGGGAGCAAATAGGAGCAATGTATATGTTGGATGGGGCCGCAGAATGTGCTGAGCCTTGGGGAGCACCAGTATTGATAGGGAACCATGGGGAAGTGGCCGAATGGAGATGCGTGTGCTGAAATCGGTCGCGTAAGTAAGGTTAAACCAAGAATGTACTGTCCCAGCCAGGCCAGTATTGGCAAGATGTGAAATGAGTATGTCATGGTTGATAGTACCGAAGGTAGTGGTGAGCTCTAAGAAAATGAGGGTAAGGTTCCAGAACCAAATCCACGGTGGGACTAATCTGTACGAGATAAGAGAAATGTTTCTGTACTGTCGTGAGGGCTGACACCAAACTGACATTGGTCCAGTATTGAGTGATCATTGAGATATTGAGTTAACTGTTTAAGGGCCACTGACTAATTATTTTAGAGAGAAATGGAAGAGATGGTATTGGACAAAAATAATTGAAATCAGCACTGTCAGCAGATGTTTGTTTTTTTTAGTATTAGAAAAACTGAAGAAGTTTTGAGGGAGAATGGATGAGATGCAGAAGACAGAGGGGTTAACAACGAAAGTGATTGATTCGGCGACGCTATCCCTGATCAGTTTTAGTCAGACAGTAGAGCGGGGATTTAGACTTCGGAATCACTGAGTTGTGTTGACTGAAGCCTGGATGCAAAGGTAGAAGGAGCAGCAGCGTGGGCTCCAGAGGTGATCCAGAGGTTGATGCTCCTTGACCAGAATGCCGAGCAGTCTTTATCCTTGCAGTGGCTCTGGCATGCAGGTCCCTGTCCCTTTTGGTTAGTTTGCTTTACTGTGGGAAGGCAGGTGCAGTGGCTCTGGCATGCAGGTTGCCGTCCCTTTTGGTTAGTTTGCTTTACTGTGAGAAGGCAGGTGCAGTGGCTCTGGCATGCAGGTCCCCGTCCCTTTTGGTTAGTTTGCTTTACTGAGAGAAGGCAGGTGCAGTGGCTCTGGCATGCAGGTCCCCGTCCCTTTTGGTTAGTTTGCTTTACTTTGGGAAGGCAGGTGCAGTGGCTCTGGCATGCAGGTCCCCGTCCCTTTTGGTTAGTTTGCTTTACTTTGGGAAGGCAGTGGCTCTGGCATGCAGGACCCCGTCCCTTTTGGTTAGTTTGCTTTACTGTGAGAAGGCAGGTGCAGTGGCTCTGGCATGCAGGTCCCCGTCCCTTTTGGTTAGTTTGCTTTACTTTGGGAAGGCAGGTGCAGTGGCTCTGGCATGCAGGTCCCTGTCCCTTTGGTTAGTTTGCTTTACTGAGAGAAGGCAGGTGCAGTGGCTCTGGCATGCAGGTCCCCGTCCCTTTTGGTTAGTTTGCTTTACTTTGGGAAGGCAGGTGCAGTGGCTCTGGCATGCAGGTCCCTGTCCCTTTGGTTAGTTTGCTTTACTGAGAGAAGGCAGGTGCAGTGACTCTGGCATGCAGGTCCCCGTCCCTTTTGGTTAGTTTGCTTTACTGTGAGAAGGCAGGTGCAGTGGCTCTGGCATGCAGGACCCCGTCCCTTTTGGTTAGTTTGCTTTACTGAGAGAAGGCAGGTGCAGTGGCTCTGGCATGCAGGTCCCCGTCCCTTTTGGTTAGTTTGCTTTACTGTGAGAAGGCAGGTGCAGTGGCTCTGGCATGCAGGACCCCGTCCCTTTTGGTTAGTTTGCTTTACTGAGAGAAGGCAGGTGCAGTGGCTCTGGCATGCAGGTTGCCGTCCCTTTTGGTTAGTTTGCTTTACTGAGAGAAGGCAGGTGCAGTGGCTCTGGCATGCAGGTCCCCGTCCCTTTTGGTTAGTTTGCTTTACTGAGAGAAGGCAGGTGCAGTGGCTCTGGCATGCAGGACCCCGTCCCTTTTGGTTAGTTTGCTTTACTGAGAGAAGGCAGGTGCAGTGGCTCTGGCATGCAGGTCCCTGTCCCTTTTGGTTAGTTTGCTTTACTGAGAGAAGGCAGGTGCAGTGGCTCTGGCATGCAGGTCCCCGTCCCTTTTGGATAGTTTGTTTTACTGTGGGAAGGCAGGTGCAGTGGCTCTGGCATGCAGGTCCCTGTCCCTTTTGGATAGTTTGTTTTACTGTGGGAAGGCAGGTGCAGTGGCTCTGGCATGCAGGTCCCTGTCCCTTTTGGTTAGTTTGCTTTACTGAGAGAAGGCAGGTGCAGTGGCTCTGGCATGCAGGTCCCTGTCCCTTTTGGTTAGTTTGCTTTACTGAGAGAAGGCAGGTGCAGTGGCTCTGGCATGCAGGACCCCGTCCCTTTTGGTTAGTTTGCTTTACTGAGAGAAGGCAGGTGCAGTGGCTGCTAGATTTATTTTATTTTTTTTTTTAAAGGTTGTGGGATGGATTTCTGTTTGCAATTTCCTGCTTCCAGGCACTTTTCCTCACCACTGTGGATTAAATTAGAAGTGGACCATGCTGTATTTTTCTGATGTTATAAGGCCCTGATATTCCCTTGCAATAACCGAACAAACCACGGCACCTCCCCATCGCTGTCTTCCACATCTCTGGTGCTCTTGCAGAAGATGAATCCCGCGACCCCTAAATTCAGGCTTCAGCACATAGGCACTAGTCTCATTTTAGGGAGTTCGGTGGTCATTTGGCCACTAATAAGTTGGTGCATTGGGTTGCTGTTGGCTCGCAGCGGTGTGATACTGACCATATGTAGTCACATATTTAGATTTTATTGGGTTCTGGAGTGAGTCAAAAAATTTGAATGTCCCCTTGTCCTAAAAGGGGGGGGGTGCAGCCAGAAGTTTTGTTCTAACAGCCGGGGGAGGGAGGGGTGCAGTTTAAGATGCTAGAAGGATGGGTCCTCTGTAGTCACGTTGTTGGATGGTTTTTCTGGCATCTCAGATGACTGTAATTTTTCCTCATCTCCCAGACCACTGCTCTGCTGAGAGGTCACGCACCGCCTTAACGAAATCATTTTCACCGTGGGGGGGAGGCTATTATCACATCTGCACCAAAGAGCAGCACATCTGTTTTCAGGCTGGCTTATGTTGCATCCATGGCCAGCAGTCCCCCTATGCATTCTTCTGGGGTTTGTTTCTCTTGCTGTCTCCCTCCCGCTGTTGGCTAGCACAGTTTGTGTGTTGTGTCTCTCCAGCAGCCGCAGGAGGCAGACATTCACGTCATGCCGAGCCTCGTGGACCCTGCAGCATCTCTGAATGCCAGGAGCGTGTTGGGGGGGGGGGCGGCCAGAAGGCACAATTACTGGTGATTTTCATTCTCCTCCCATAACTGCTACCTCTTGGGTGATTTGCTTCTTTTAGTTCAACAGGAATTATTTTTTTTAGCCTGATGTTTCAGATCATTTGCTTTTACAAAATCAGACGGTGCTGTGCATGCCAGGTGCTGTCTTGGTTCCCTGCAGATTGTGATAACCTCGTACTGGACTCCATGAGAGCTTTCCACAGTGCACAGAAGGGGCTGCATCACCTCTAGAGAAGGCTTGAGCTATCCCAGCCTGCAAAAAGAAATGGAAATTCCCTTATTTTGCAGCCAGTGGGGGTCACCAGCAAAAACAGAATGGCGAAACTGGTTTAAGCAGTTTGGTGCTTGGAAAAGGGGGGCGAAGGCTGCTTACATGACTGCTCAGAGCTGCAGGGGTTTGTGGAGCCATCTGAAGTGTCTGAATGTCCTAAGTGTGCCCTCTGTAGGAGTTTTATTGGTTTTCATCTGACAGAGGGGCCTATCCAGTTCAAAAGCTCATGTTTTTCTCTCCTTTTATGTAGAGCCTCCCTCCCACTGCCACAGCTGGCATGGCTGGGTGGCACCAGGAACTCTTGGCAGCTTCAAGAACTGAAGGGACATCCTCTAAGATGATCTCTTTGCTCTGCTTGATAGCTGGCAGGGGCCACCATGGTATTGACAGTGGTTTTTCCTTCCTTCCCTGAGCTCGAGCTAGTCTCGTCCATGAGCTGCAGCATCTTTTGGTTATTTGTTGATCCAATAAAAAAAGTAATAATAATCCGAGCCCTCCTAAGACTGCAGAATGTGTCTGATTTTGCTTGCTGTCTCTGTGTGAGCGAGGCCTCCCAGTCAGCAGTCCTGCAGGTTAGGCCAGGCTGCCTCTCCTGCTCCTTGGCCCTGCATTAACAGGAGGCCTTTCTGTGCTTGCCCTCTTGCAGGATATCTGATCATGACCGATGCCTGGTTTTCGGAGTACGTGTACGAAGTGGTGGTGGATAAGAAGTATGTGCCGGCTGAGGTCCTAGCTGTGATGACGCAGGAACCTGTTGTTTTACCTGCCTGGGACCCCATGGGTGCTCTGGCCAAGTGCTGATGGAGTGACCCTGCTTCTTCTGGAACAGAGGTGGGCGCTAACGTCGAACCCATGGAAGTCGAGCAGTCGTGTAACGCACACCCACCCCCCCTCCACCCCCCACCTCTAAAGTGTGTAAAACCTGTCCTGGGTGTGGGGACCATCCCAGAGAGAACGCTGTAACGCTATTCTCAAGACCACCACAGCACCAGCTGGGTTCTGCCAAACATATCTGAAAGGAGGTTTATTATTCCAATCATTTTAGACTTTTTCTAAATGAAGCAGGGTTGGGGAGGGCTGCAGTTTTGGGGAAGACAACATGGGCGCGGTCTCCTGGATGCCGCTGGCCTCTCTGGTTTTTGTTCTGGATTAACGAGGCCCTTTCTTCCTTTCAGGATTTCACTGGGCTTTTAATCCTTAATTGTATCCCTTCCTGGCAATGTGCTGAGGGACAGTTTCCAGTTTTGCCTTTTTTGCTTTTTTGTAGCTCTGCAACGTGCTTGGTTGCTTTCTTTTCTTTTTCTGGCACAGGCCTTTCCGATTTGTTTGTTCCTTTGTCCCCTGATCCGGCGGTGCGGCCCACCCCGACAGATAGCATTGCTCTTGGGGGCGGGGGGGGGGGGGTTATGTCTCCATGGGAGCTGAGCCGGAGAACTGCACAGACACCCCCTCTGGGCCTTGCTCGGGGTTTACCTGAAGCTTTAAGTAAAACTGTTTCAAACACTGATTTGCAGAGTCTGCCTGAGATTATATCCAATGACTGGATGGTGCTATGAGACTTTTAATAAAATATTTCCTAAGAAAATAATGTGGGTTGGCTTTTTTTCTTTATTACTTGAAAACCTGCCTCCAGCCTTAGAATTGCTGGCCCGTGGAGATCACTAACACTACCATGTGCAGCCGATTCGGGCTGCGAGGACTGTGCCAGGTAAGTGGTTTTGGCAATGAATCATGTGAAAAAGTGACACTCGGCATTCGTTGTATTTCCTTTTCTCATAAAGCACTTATGAATTTTGTAAGACTATTTTTGTTTTAAAAAGTGCCACAGGGAAAAGGTCTTCATGGCCTTCACTGGACTGCATGGAGACTGTGCCAGAGCCGTAGCTGAGAGGTGAGGGTTAGCCTGTCCCCCAGTGCTTCATATAACCAAAGACCCCTCACCTGCACCCTGTCTCATCTGCCGTTTGGAGCTCTTACTTTTGTGCTATCATCTTATTACTTGGTCTCCTCTTTTTGTGTCCCAGTATATTTTATTTCTCTTATTTTTTTTCCACTTTTAGAGTAAAAGGGCCTGTATGCTCCTCATTATACTAGCATTCCTGACTCTGCCAAAACTTTCTTCTGTCATTTTCTCAGGACCGATCTCGTGGTGTTGAGCACACTGCCATGCTCCAAAAGCCCTATTTGTGCTCATTTTTCTGCATAGTTACTGATTGATTGCGTTTCTGTAGGATCTACTTTTGGTACCTCAGCAAAACGTGACCCTTCACAAACGTAAATACAATTAAAATGAATTTCGTCTTATTTGATGGCTTAGGCGGTCTGGAGCACGGCCTACACTTGGTCAGTGTAGACACCTACACTGTTTTGGGAAATTGTCCTCAAAAATAGCAGATAAAGAAGTACGAGCAAGCAGAAAAGATGGCAACTGAGTAAAGAGGTGGGGAAGAGATGAAACGAAGGCGAAGGGTTTGCAGAGGCTGACAGAGCAGACAACAGATTCCAAGCCGAGGCCACGGAGGACAGAGTTGTGAATTGGTGAACATCAGGGGCCAGTTTTGTAAAACATTCAGATTAATTCATTTTCATGTACTCACAGGTTGAATGGCTTTGTTTATTGACAGTTTTGATGGGCATTTACACTAGTAAACTCCAACTCAGAATAGAATACACCTGTAGTTATTTTGTTGGCGCCTGCAGAATGAACTTTGCGCTGTCTGAATGGCGATGCCCTTGCTGGCTGGGGCACTCATCGGTGCTGCAGCAGCAGAATTATGAACAGAGCACCAGGTATGCTCAAGTGAGCCTAGGGCTTTTGTTTGCCTTCTGCTCCCCTAGAATGGCCTGTGGAGGGTCTTGGAGCACATTTGATGTGCTCCAAGCACCTCTGAATCCAAGCAGCCCCTGGCTAGGGGCTGCTTGGATTCAGAGGTGCAGGGAGCAGAATTTGGCCTACCCAGGTGCATATAAGTACAATGTTTTACATGTTTGCTTTCTAAGAGTGCTTACCACCAGGTGAAGAAAAAAAACAAAAAACTATAACACTTAGGAGGAGGAAAAAAGATGAAATTCACAGCTGGTGGGTATCTCTCACACCTTGCACCCAGACTGCTTACAGCACAAAACAGTGAGGGGTGGGGGGAAAGCAAGCTAAGTCACCAAGAGACAGCTAACAATGGGGTTAAGAGCTTTCTCTGTCTTATTTGAATGGAGCCTGTCTCTCCCTCACTTAAACTGCCAAAGAAGCTTTTTTTTCTTTTCTCCAGACGTGTAAATATGGTTAACGTGGAGGGTATGCGTGCTGGCACAGTACTGTACAGACTCAAAAATAACAAAAGCCGGTCATTTGTGACTGGATCTGCAAGAGAAGAAGATTCAATGACTTGTCTAGCGTCTCCTGCACAGTGAGTGGCAGAGCTGAGGCCTAGGGATTGCAGCAGTAAATTGGGAACTTTTCAGGAACGGAAGGGAGGAGCTCATACTGATCCCGGAGCGTAGCCCCAAAAGTGAGTGATTGCACAAAGGAAGGAGAAAGTCAGGAGCTGTTCTATGTTTCTTCCATATGACAGCGACCAGATTGCAAGATTTTCCCATGTGAAAAGTCTCTGCCCCCCCAGACCTCAGGAAGTGTCTGCCCAGGCACCCTAGATAAGGCACTGCTACAACAGCTCACGGTATCTCAAATTAAACTCCAAAAGCTCAATCGCTATCAAACTTGTCTTTAAGAAAACAAAATGCTTGTGGGTTTGGCCAAACGAATGAAAACTTGTAGGGAACAATCTGATATCACTTTCTTACCGGAGCTTAGTCAAGATTGGGCCAAAAAAATGTTACTTTCAGTAAATGTAACTAAAACAACAAGAGAGTGGTCCAGGCCCCCTTCAGCTGGCATGGGGCAGTGCCCATGCTTCAGTGCAAGCAGCCAGGGTGGGGGCAGCAGGCTGTGTGCTCTGCTCACTATGGCCCCTGAGGAATAAAATAAATGTGCAGCGCACATATTCTTTACTCAGTGCTAAACCAAAGTGAACTCCTGAGGCAGTAAGGTAATAGGGGCCGATGCAATAAAGTGTGTCCAGCCTAGCACACAGGTTAAGCAGCAGCGTTTGGACGCGCTAGACTAGCACCCGATGCACTAAGGTTCCATGTAGATGAGGCAATTACACTCACGCACACCCACACCCACCCCAAAATCGCTGGGTGCCCAACGCACACTTGAACGCGACAAATTTAATTCCAGCCACGGAGGTGGCTCGGGAGAAATTAAGACACGGTCCTCTATGGTTCCTCCTACATAGTATTGTGTCAATTACGGCTTGCGGTATTGAAAAATAAATTTATATTGACTTGATTAAAAAAAACATTATTTTGAATGCACAATTTAGATGCTCATAGCAAGCAGCGCTTAGCTACGGGATTCTTCAGCAACCCTCACCAAAATCGGATAAAAACGGAAGGGGCTGCCTGTTGCAGTTATGGACGACCGATGCATTTGAACGCTAGGGATACACAATTCTCCCCTTGTGGGTCCTTTTTTTACATAGCCCCTCATTTAAATACTGCATCTTAGTGCTTAGCCCAATATTCTACAAATGCATGGGGAGTTTCAAAAAAGTGTGTGTCTAAAACTGAACAGCACACATCAAACATTTTTTATGAGTGGAAAACACTGTGAGCCCATAAACCATGCATTCCTAGCGTGTAGCAGATGGACTCAGGACCAATGGGTATAGTGTACTCCTGAAAGCAGTTGGAGACGGATCAGATTTCAATCTGACGTCAGTCCTAGTACATATACCCCAGCAGGAAGTGCAGCTCTTCAGTATTTCCCGTCTCCATAGCAGTTAGGGACTCTATGCACACTCGCACAGCGTTAGAGTAATTTTACCAAAGAAAACCAAATTAAGAAGAAATCTTACCTCTACAGACGAGTCCCGCTCTCCTGCGGTGACACCCGTTGGGTCCCTCCCCCAGTTGAGAATTCCCGAGGTGATTTCCACAATCCCTCGGAGGTGAGCCTCGGTCCGGCAGCCGACCCTCGGCGGGGACCTAGCCCCCGACATCGGGTGAGGCTGAGAGGCAGCGGGTGCAACCTCGAGTGTGGCAGTGAAAATATTTTCCCTCTTTAAAGGCCTGCATACCTTCATCCACATGCAGCCGGGGCCTCCAATAATAAGGCCACAGCCTCCGCCAGAGGACCTCAACATCCCGGGAACCTCTATGCCCAGAGAAGTGCTTCCTCTGTCCAGAAGCCCCACCTTCAGGGAACGGACAACTCAGATGAGGATTCAGAACCCCTGGAGGAAGGGGAACCTCCCCCAGGGACCGAATCCCACCGAACCATGAGGCGCTTCTTCACCAAGGACGAGCTTCCAGACCTGGTCACACACAGCTTGAATGAGCTCGTTATCCCGGACACAAGTGCTTCGGGGAAATCTAAAACAAATCCCCTACTAGAGGGACTCCGTCAGACCTCCCGTCATTTCCCACTATTACAAGCCGTCCAGCAGCTAATTGACCTGGAATGGGAAGCCCCGGAGACCATGTTCAAAGGGGGCCGGGCTCTGGCAGCCATGTACCCTCTGGATCCCGCGGCCAAAGACCACCTGGCATGTCCAAAAGTGGATGCCATGGTCTGCGTGGTCTCGAAGCACACTACTATCCCAGTTGAGGGAGGAGCAGCACTCAAGGATGCTCAAGACAGACGTCTGGAATCCATCCTCAAACAGTCTTTTGACGTCTCTGCAGATCACGACCTGCTGTGCGATGGTAACACGCACCTGCTTATCACAGACCAGGAATAACACTCTCGGGGAAACCCTTGAATCAGCAGTGTCATTCCTCACGGATGCTTAGGATCTGGTGCGCACCGCAACTAGAGGCGTGTCATCCACCGTGGCGGTCAGAAGACAACTCTGGCTCCGAAGTTGGTCGGCCGACGCATCGCCCAAAACGAGACTCACAAGGATGCCCTTCAAGGGAACCCTCCTGTTCGGAAGCGAACTAGAGAAGCTAGCCAACAAATGGGGCAAATCCCCACTGCCACGGCTACTGGAGGACAGGAATAAGAGAAACCAGCGACCTTTCCCCCGAACTTCTAGGGGCAGAGGATCACAGCGCTTCAACCCATACAGAAGCACATATCAAGTGGCTCGCCCCGCAGGCAGGAGCCAGTCCTTTCGGAACAAGCATAACAAAAGGGGAGCCGGCTCGGGCCCGGGTCCCAGCCGCACCCCACAATGAAAATCAGCCGACCCATCCAAAGGAAGAAGCCATAGGGGGCAGACTTGCCCTATTCTACCAAAGATGGGTCGAGATAACTTTGGCCAAGTGGGTCCTAGCCATCATTCAAGAGGGATATTACCTGGATTTCCACCGCCTCCCTCCGGACAAGTTTGTGGTATCCCCCTGCCACGATCCTTCCAAGAGGATGGCAGTGGAACTACACTGACTAGATTTCTAGCCTTAGAGGCTATAACACCGGTGCCCGCACAACAAATAAATACTGGACATTATTCCATCTATTTTATCGTTCCCAAGAAAGAAGGAATGTTCTAGCCCATACTGGACCTCAAGTCGGTCAACCGCCACCTGAAGATTCCTTGCTTCCACATGGAAACCCTACACTCGGTAATAAGGGCAATACAACTGGGAGAGTTTCTTACATCCCTGGATCTGTCAGAAGTCTACCTACACATTCCGATCCATCAAGAGCATCAGTGTTTTCTATGCTTCATGATCCTGGACCACCACTACCAGTTCCGGGCACTACCATTCAGGTTAGCCACAGCACCCCAGACATTCACCAAAATCTTGGTGGTAGTGGCAGCAACACTAGGAAGGAAAGAATCCTCATACACCCTTATCTGGACGATTGGCTGATCAGAGCGAAATCCCCAGAGGAAAGTCACCAGGCAACCAACAGAGTCAAAACTCTACTGGAGAGCCTTGGGTGGATGGTCAACACAAACAAGAGCTGTCTGCAGCCCTCCCAAGCTCTAGAATACCTGGGAAATCGGTTCAACACCAAACAAGACAAGGTCATCCTGATACCGACAAGGAGATCAGAACTGATGACCCAGTTGCGAATCCTGTTGAGCGAGCTTTGTCCCACAGCATGGGACTACCTTCAGGTCCTCGGCCTCATGGCATTCACACTGGAAGTAGTGCCATGGGCAAGAGCGCACATGAGACCACTACAGCACAGCGCTCCCTACTATCACGATGGAATCCGCTGTCAGAGAACTACACCGTGCGCCTTCAGTTCCCGGACAAAGTTTGGACCCAACTACAATGGTGGCTACAAGAAGGCCATCTGAGCCAGGGAGTGAGACTATCCTCACCGACCTGGGTTCTGCTCACCGCGGATGCCAGCCTACGAGGATGGGGAGCACACTGCCAGGAGCTAGCCCCCCAGGGGCAATGGAACAAAGAAGAGGCCCGGGCAGTCAGACTAGCCTGCATACGGTTCAGTCACAGGCTCCGAGACAAATCAGTCAGTCATGTTGGACAACGCCACAACAGTGGCCTACATCAACCATCAGGGAGGAACCAGAAGCCAACAGGTGTCTCTGGAAATAGACCTCCTAATGGCATGGGCGGAAGCGAACCTTCAAGAGATCTCGGCTGTCCACATCACGGGAAAAGACAACGTCGCTGCGGATTACCTCAGCAGAGAAAGTCTAGACCCAGGAGAATGGAGACTGTCAACCACAGCATTCCAGTTGATAGTAAGCCATTGGGGAACACCAACCATGGACCTCCTGGCAAACCGGTCCAATGCCCAAGTGCCCAGCTTCTTCAGTTGCAGTTAGGAACCTCAGTCCCAGGGAATCGATGCCCTGGTATAGACCTGGCTACAGGAAACTCTATTATACGCCTTCCCAACATGGCCCATATTGGGCGCAATCATCCACAAGATAGAACACCACAAGGGACCAGCACTTCTAGTGGCCCTGGTACGCAGACATGCGAAGGCTACTGACAAGGAGCCCACTCCCGCTACCAACAAGGGCTGATCCTTCAGGAGGATCCAGCTCGATTCTCGCTTACGGCCTGGCCATTGAGAGGACTCGCCTGAGGAAGAGCGGATACTCGGGGGCAGTAATTGACACCCTGCTCCGAGCACGCACATGAGACCACTACAGTGCTCCCTACTATCACAATGGAATCCGCTGTCCCAGAACTACACCATGCGCCTTCAGCTCCTGGACAAAGTTCGGACCCAACTACATCTGAGCCAGGGAGTGATGGCCATCTGTTGCCAAGTGGCCCCACCACCGTTACTTCTCTCACCAAATCTTGCGTTCCACTAAGAATTAAATCTAAAATAGCTCCCTCTCTTGTTGGTTCTTGAACCAATTGCTCCATGAAGCAATCATTTATTAGATCCAGGAACTTTGTCTCTAGCAAGTCCTGATGTTACATTTACCCAGTCAATATTGGGGTAATTGAAATCTCCCATTATTATTGCACTGCCAAATTGGTTTGCTTCCCTGATTTCTCTTAGCATTTCATCATCTGTCTGACCATTTTGTCCAGGTGGACGGTAGTATACTCCTGTCACTATACTCTTATCCTACACACATGGGATTTCTACCCATATAGATTCTACTGAGCATTTATTCTCTTGTATGATCTTTATCCTGTTGGACTCTATACCCTCCCAGACATAAAGTGCCACACCCCCACCAAGTTAATCCTCCCTATCATTGCGATATAATTTGTACCCTGATATAGCACTGTCTCATTGGTTATCCTCCTTCCACCAAGTCTCTGTGATGCCAATTATGTCAATCTCATCATTTGCTGCTATACACTCTAACTCTCCCATCTTACTTCTTAGACTTCTGGCATTGGCATACAGACATTTCAGTGTGGTTTTTGCTTGTTTTAACAACCTGCTTTTCAGTTGTTTGGGATAATTCGGAAATCATTAGCTTTGGTGATTTTTTACATATAGGCATATGAACTATGTTTGCTTTTAATGGAACCTCTCTGTTGGGATAGCTATTTTAGATTTAATTCTTAGTGGAACGCAAGATTTGGTGAGAGAAGTAACAGTGGTGGGGCCACTTGGCAACAGTGATCACATGATCAAATTTAAACTAATAACTGGAAGGAGGACAATAAGTAAATCTGCAGCTCTAACACTATATTTTAAAAAGGGAAACTTTGATAAAATGAGGAAAATAGTTAGAAAAAAACTGAAAGGTGCAGCTGCAAAGGTTAAAAGTGTTCAACAGGCTTGGACATTGTTTAAAAATACAATCCTAGAGGCGCAGTCCATATGTATTCCACGCATTAAAGGTGGAAGGGAAAGCAAAACGATTACCATCATGGTTAAAAGGTGAGGTGAAAGAGGCTATTTTAGCCAAAAAAAATCCTTCAAAAATTGGAAGAAGGATCCATCTGAAGAAAATAGGATAAAACATAAGCATTGTCAAGGTAAGTGTAAAACATTGATAAGAAAGCCGAAGAGAGAATTTGAAATGAAGTTGGCCATAGAGGCAAAAACTCATAATAAAAACTTTTTTAAATATATCCAAAGCAAGAAACCTGTGAGGGAGTCGGTTGGACGATTAGATGACAGAGGGGTTAAAGGGGCTCGTAGGGAAGACAAGGCCATTGCAGAAAGACTAAATTAATTCTTTGCCTCCATGTTTACTAATGAGGATGTTGGGGAGATACCAGTTCCGGAGATGGTTTTCAGGGGTGATGAGTCAGACGAACTGAATGAAATCACTGTGAACATGGAAGATGTAGTAGGCCAGATTGACAAACTAATGAGTAGCAAATCACCTGGACCAGATGGTATGCATCCTAGGGTTCTGAAGGAACTAAAAAATGAAATTTCTGATCTATTAGTTAACATTTTTAACCTATCATTAAAATCATCCATTGTACCTGAAGACTGGAGGGTGGCCAATGTAACCCCAATATTTAAAAAAGGATCCAGGGGCGATCCGGGTAACTATAGACCAGTGAGCCTGACTTCAGTGCCGGGAAAAATAGTGGAAACTATTCTCAAGATCAAAAACGTAGAGCATATAGAAAGACATGATTTAATGGGACACAGTCAACATGGATTTACCCAAGGGAAGACTTGCCTAACAAATCTGCTTCATTTTTTTGAAGGGGTTAATAAACATGTGGATAAAGGTGAACCAGTAGATGTAGTGTATTTGGATTTTCAGAAGGCGTTTGACAAATTCCCTCATGAGAGGCTTCTATGAAAACTAAAAAGTCATGGGATAGGAGGCGATGTCCTTTCGTTGATTACAAACTGGTTAAAAGACAGGAAACAGAGAGTAGGATTAAATGGTCAATTTTCTCAGTGGAAAAGGGTACACAGTGGAGTGCCTCAGGGATCTGTACTTGGACCGGTGCTTTTCAATATATATATAAATGATCTGGAAAGGAATACGATGAGTGAGGTTATCAAATTTGTGGATGATACAAAATTATTCAGAGTAGTTAAATCACAAGCAAACTGTGATATATTACAGGAAGACCTTTCAAGACTGGAAGATTGGGCATCCAAATGGCAGATGAAATTTAATGTGGACAAGTGCAAGGTGTTGCATATAGGGAAAAATAACCCTTACTGTAATTACATGATGTTAGGTTCCATATTAGGAGCTACCACCCAGGAAAATGATCTAGGCATCATAGTGGATAATACTTTAAAATTGTCGGCTCAGTGTGCTGCAGCAGTCAAAAAAAGCAAATAGAATGTTAAGAATTATTAGGAAGGGAATGGTTAATAGAACGGAAAATGTCATAATGCCTCTGTATCGCTCCATGGTGAGACCGCACCTTGAATACTGTGTACAATTCTGGTCGCCGCATTTCAAAAAAGATATAGTTGCGATGGAGAAGGTACAGAGAAGGGCAACCAAAATGATAAAGGGGATGGAACAGCTCCCCTATGAGGAAAGGCTGAAGAGGTTAGGGCTGTTCAGCTTGGAGAAGAGACGATTGAGGGGGGATATGATAGAGGTCTTTAAATCATGAGAGGTCTTGCACGAGTAGATGTGACTCGGGTATTTACACTTTCGAATAATAGAAGGACTAGGGGGCATTCCATGAAGTTAGCAAGCAACACATTTAAGACTAATCGGAGAAAATTCTTTTTCACTCAACGCACAATAAAACTCTGGAATTTGTTGCCAGAGGATGTGGTTAGTGCAGTTAGTGTAGCTGGGTTCAAAAAAGGTTTGGATAAGTTCTTGGAGGAGAAGTCCATTAATGGCTATTAATCAATTTTACTTAGGGAATAGCCACTGCTATTAATTGCATCAGTAGCATGGGATCTTCTTAGTGTTTGGGTAATTGCCAGGTTCTTGTGGCCTGGTTTTGTCCTCTGTTGGAAACAGGATGCTGGGCTTGATGGACCCTTGGTCTGACCCAGCATGCAATTTCTTATGTTCTTATAAGGACTGCGACATCATCCCACGCTCAGTCAAAATTCCTGCGATTTTAGAATTCCTGCAGAGCGGCCTACAGAAGGGATTGTCTCAACTCCATCAAGGTACATGTTGCCGCATTGTTATGCTACGGAACCAAGAGTGAGGACGGTAGCCTAGCCTCTCACCCAGATTTCTCCTGCTTCTGAAAGGAGTCAAGTAGATCCAACCACCCCTAAAGTGGCCGGTGCCTCTATGGAACCTTAACCTGGTCCTAGACTTCTTAGCAGGAGCCTCCTTCAGACCTCTTCGTGGCCTGTCTCTCCGACTATTAACATTGAAAACAGTCTTCCTGGTGACAGTCTGTTCGGCCCGTCGTATCTCCGAGCTACAAGCACTGTCCTGTCAGGAGCCATTCCTCAGAATCACTCCGGGAACCATCCAGTTACGCACGGTCCCATCCTTCCTCCCCAAAGTGGTTTCTCGCTTCCATCGCCTGATGAGCATAAGAATTCGGAAGAATCTCGCCATCTGCGCCACCTCAACATCGGCAGACTCCTAGTCTGATCCCTGGAAAGGTCGGAATCTGGACGAAAGACGGACCATCTATTCATCCTTCACAGTGGGAAGAAGCAAGGAGAAGCAGCCTCGTGAGCAACCATAGCCCACTGGATCAAAGAAGTTATCAAGGCGGCCTACTTAGAAGAGGCAAGATCCGCCTTTGCAAGTCAAGGCCCATTCCACTAGAGCCCAGGCAGTGTCCTGGGCAGAAACCAAGTTGCTACCACCCGCCGAGATCTGTCGGGCGGCGACATGGTCCTCCATCCACACCTTTTCCGGGTTCTACCGCCTGGATGTTCAGGCTTGAGAGGACACAGCATTTGCAAGGGCAGTACTAAGTGGGCCACGGGCAGCCTCCCACCCAGTTCGGGAGTAGTTTTATACTTTTATACATCCCATTGGTCCTGAGTCCATCTGCTACACACTAGGAAATGAAGAAGTTTCTTACCTGATAATTTCGTTTTCCTTAATGTAGACAGATGGACTCAGCATCCCACCCACGGCTGCTGTTACTCATGGAATTATCGGGGGACATCCCCAGGAGCGAGTGATTCACGGGTAAGCCATGCTTTCCTTCATCTAGGACACCCATCTTACCGGGTGTCGACGTTTCTCGGTTGAGGGCACTGGCGGTCTCCAGCTATAGCCAATTCAACCAGTTCAAATTAATTAAGTTAACCAAGTTATAAAGTTAATCAAGTTATTCCAATTATTCAGTCATACATATATCCACAATTGCTTTTCGAGGAGAATACTGAAGAGCTGCACTTCCTGCAGGGGTATATGTACTAGGACTGACGTCAGATTGAAATCTGATCCGTCTCCAACTGCTATCAGGAGTACACTATACCCATTGGTCCTGAGTCCATCTGTCTACACTAAGGAAAACGAAATTATCAGGTAAGTCATTTCTCCAATTCTCTGCCGAAACCATGTTTTTTGCTGGGCGCTAACCCCTTCCTTTTGTACATTTTCCGCTATGTGTGCAATTTGTTTTTTAACTCCCAATGCAAGAGCACACCAGGAGTTTACTGCATCGGAGGTATAAAAAGTTGAGCTTCAGCACAATGTTAATGCTCAGCTTTTCGCATTGACCTCATTATGAGCTAAATTCTGCTCCTGCCTCATGTTTTGTGAGCACAGCTTTTAGGTGCAGGAATCTTGCTTTCTGCATGCAATGAGCAGAGACAGTGCTTGATGCTGCTAAATCATGTTTCCTATTCATACCCCAGATCAGTCCAGACAAGTGGGTTTATGCATCCCTACCAGCAGATGGAGGCAGAGAACAAAACTTTTAGGCACTGCTGCATAATCAAGGGTGCCACCTGCAGTCCCTCAGTATTTCTCTGTCTCCAGCAGATGGTAGAAGTGCAAACCCACAGTCTGGAGTTTCAAAAAATAAAAGAGAATAATAAGGAGATTTTGGCTCCCCGAGGTGTTAGGTTCCTTCGTGGGCCATCCCTGGGATAGAGGAGGGGGGGGGGGAAGGGGGGTGTTGGAAATCCGTGTTCTGGCTCCCCCCCTTGTCAAGGGGGCTAAAAGCTGGGGGTCTTGGTTCTCTCACCCCCTCTGGGTCCCTGGCACCCTCAGTGTTCAGCCTCTTTTGGAAGCAGGGAAGTATTTTAGTTTTCTTCCCTTCCCTGGCTCTGTGCATGTGTGTCTTTTAAGTTTTAATTAATAAAAAAAAAAAAAAGAAGAAGAAAGGGGAAGAGCAGCAAGAGCAGGGCTGAGGCAGATTGAGCAGCTGAATTAGTTTTCTGTCGGGGGGAGAATTCTTTCTTCCATCGGCTCCAGGGGTCATTTCAGCACCAGACACCACCAATTCTCTCTGTCGGCAGAGGCTATTTTTAGGCCCAATTGTGCCAATATGCTGCCTCCTGCGCAGCACGGCAAAGTTTGTTGCAGTTCAAGACAGGCTCACCTTGATTCAGCTGCATTTTGCCAGGACTGCATCTCTGAAGGGGCTGGGACCACCGTGTGACCCCTAGGGGGCAGCAGGTGCACGAGGTCAGCTGGGCCAGTTCTAGAGGCCTGGGGGGGGGGTGTTCTGAGGAGCTGGTGGCCATTTTGTCCGCATGTGCTGGGAGTCAGGCTGCTGTTTCAGAACCCTGGGACTCCCCTCCCTTGCTGTTTCCTATGCAGCAAGACCCTGCTGGTGGCAGGGGAAAGGAAGAGGTGGAGGGGGATGTGAAACCGGACCCTTCCTCTTCAGATCTGGAAGCTTTTTCAATGGATTTTGTCCTTCTGCTCCATAATGTCTATTTGGCCAGGAAGGGAGCAGGGACCAAGAGGCCTTTACCCAGGAAGAAGCCTAGCAATCAGAGGCATGCAGAGTCCAGAGGGCTCCTGTGGTCTTTTAGAGCTCAGACGGCCCCAGTGGAGGAAGACATGTCCGATGGGACAAATGATTGGGATCAGATGCAAGGAAGTCTGGTGGATCCAGGCAAGGGCCCTGTTAGCATGTTGGTGGATCCAATGTGGGATCCGGATGGGGATCCTGTTGATGTATTGGTGAATCCAATGCAGGATCCAAATGAGATTCCGATCATAGATGATGATGATCCTTGGGTGGTCCACCTGTTCCATAGAGAGGAGCTGGGCCCGCTAATTCCCCAGATGCTGGATGAGCTGGGGATCAAGGTCTTGCAGGAGGATTCTGATAATGAGGGGGTAAACCCGGTCCTGGAGGGGTTATGGGGCCCCCCTAAGTCCATTCCATTGCCTAAGAAGATGAAGAATTTGGTGTATCGAGAGTGGGAATCTCCTGAAGAGGTCATCTTCTTGGTAACAGTGGAAACTGCCGCATCCCCTTTGGGAATCTTCCATGACTCTGTCTGTTTCGGCAAGGAATGTAATTTAGCCATAGTTCTGGCTACCTACAGGCCCACTTCAGGAGATTCTCACTCCCAATCCACCAACTTTTTCATCTTCTTAGGCAATGGACTGGACTTACGGGGCTTCCGTAACCCCTCCAGGACCAGGAGATGTTAAGAGATGGCTACACCTTAGAATTTTCTCGTACGTTCAGGGACACCTTTGTAATCTCCTGCTGAGTCTCCTAGTACAAGCAAGAGACTATGCGGGATAAATTGCATTGGCTGCAGCTCTTGTGTTGCATTGTGCCAGTGCCCCCTCAGGAGAAGGGGGCACTGGCACTTCATGGTGCCAAAAAAGGGAATTTTTGGCCCATTCCCGATCTGCAGAAGGTCAATGCTGCCCTCCAGGTGCCATTGTTTCGGATGGAGACGTTGCACATGGTGATATAGGCAGTACGCAAAGGGGAGTTTCTGGCATTGGACTTGATGGAAGCCTATCTCTATATCCCCATTTGAGCCAATCACCAGAGGTTCCTGAGGTTTATGGTCCTGGGGGAACATTTCCAATTTCAACCTTTCCATTTGAGTTGGCAACAGCACCGTGACCATTCACAAAAGTGGTGGTGGTAGTGGCGGCAGCGCTCAGGAAGGAAGGTATCCTGGGGCATCCATACCTGGATAATTGGCTAGTATGGGCAAAGTCTGAAGTGGAGTGTTGTTGCTCTATCCAGCGGGTCCTGCAACTCTTGGATTCATTGGGCTGGGTGTCGAATCTGGCAAAGAGACATTTGAAGCCGGCCCAGTCATTAGAATTTCTGAGGGCCCTCACTACCCGGTTAGGGAAGGTGTTTCTGACTACAGAGAGGGTAGTCAGGTTCTTTGGCTGCTGCGTCTGTTGGTTCCCAGGGTCTGGGATTATTTGCAGGTCCTGGGTTCCATGGCTTTTATGCTGGAATTAGTTCCATGGGCCTTTGCTCACATGTGCCTGCTGCAGAGGGCACTGTTGTCCCGTTGGATCCCGCTTTCGGAGGAATTTCAACTTCCATTGCTGGAGGATGTCAGATCCAGTCTCTCATGGTGGTTGTCTCTTCACAATCTGGAGAAAGGGATGGATCTGGAAGTGCCTGACTAGGTGGTGGTGACCATAGATGCCAGCCTCTCTGGTTGAGGGGCAGTTTGTCAAGGGAAATCAGCCAAGGGTCAGAGGTTGTTAGAGGAGGCGACCTGATCCATCAATTGGCTTGAAACCAGGGTAGTGCGTGAAGCCTTACTGGCATTTCTCCCGCTCATTCAAGACAAGTTGGTGTGAGTGTTCTCGGACAGTGCGACATACATCGATCATCAGGGCGGAACGAAAGGTCTAGTAGTGCTGGAGGCGCATGAACTGTTTGGGCAGAGAAACATCTAGTAAGAATAGCTGCTTCCCATGTGGCTGGAATGTACAACGTGCAGGCGGACTTCCTCAGCAGAAAGTGTCTGGATCCGGAGGAGTGGGAGTTGTCGGTAGAAGCCTTCTCCTTGATTCAGGCCAGGTTGGGCAGACCACCGGTGGACCTCATGGCGACTCCACGAAATGCGAAGTCAGAATGGTTTTTCAATTGCAGAAGGGAGGTTGGATTGGAGGGTATCGATGCTCTTGTTCAACTGTGGCCAACACATCTGTTGCTGTACGTGTTTCCACCATGGCCTCTCGTAGATTGGGTGCTGTGGTGTGAGTTTCACCCGGGTAGGGTGATGCTGGTAGCACCTGAGTGGCCACACTGGCCATGATTTGCGGACCTTCTTCGTCTAGCAATGAGATGGTTCCATTTGCATGACCCATCTGACAGGGTTGTTGCGACAGGGACCTGTATTTTCAGACCAGGAGGATCGCTTCTGTCTAGCGGCTTGGCTTTTGAGAGGCAACGGCTCCGCTTGAAGAGTTATTCAGAACCTGTGATTGCGACTTTGCTTCAGTCAAGAAGGCCTTCCATGTCATTGGCTTATCTCCGAGTGTGGAGAGTGTTTGTATGAATAGTGGTGTGTGCAGAGCAAGGTGCAGCCTTTGAAGGTGGACATTCTGCAGATTCTGGCCTTTTTGCAAAGTGGCTTGGCTAAGGGTTTGGCCTATAATTCCCTTCAGGTTGAGGTGGCAGCCTTGGGGTCCCTTCAAGGTAGGATTCAGGCATCTCATCCGGATGTGGTTTGTTTCCTCGAGGTGGCGTCCTCCGGTTCGTAAGATTTGTCCAGCATGGAATCTGAATCTGGTTCTTTGGGTGCTGTGTGGTCCTCTCTTTTAACTGGTTAGGAGGGCTTCTTTAAAGGATTTAACCTTGAAGACTGTTTTCCTGGTGGCTATCTGTTCAGCTAGAAGGATTTCTGAGCTGCAAGCATTGTCATGTAAAGACCTTTTCCTGTATTTTTCGGAGGAGGGGGGTTTCTTTGCATATATGGTTCCTTCCTTTTTGCTAAAGTGATTTCCTTCTTTCACCTCAACCAGATGATTGAGCTACTGGTCTTTCCGAATTTGTCTGCTGACGCTCCTATGGCAAGGGAGCCTCACTTATTGGATGTACGATTAATTATTTTGCGATATCTTAAGATAAATGCCTTTCTGAGATCTGTTCAGTGGAGCAAAGAAGGGAAATAAGGCTTCCAAGGGTACTATTGCACGATGGTTAAAAGAGACGATAGTGTCGGCTTACATCTGTAAGGGCCGGTTGGTGCCGGAAGAGTTGAGAGCGCATCCCACTAGGATGCAGGCAACCTCGTGGGCGGAGTGTGAACTGCTTTCTCCACAGGAGATTTATCATATGGCAGTGTGGTCGTCTTCGCTTTACACGTTTACCAAACATTACTGCTTGGATGTGCGGGCACTGGAGGAGGTATCTTTTGGGGAAAGTGTGTTGTGCACAGGTCTTTGAGTTCCCGCCCAGAATAAAGGGGCTTGGGTACATCTCACTTGTCTGAACTGATCTGGGATACAAACAGGAAAGGAAAATTGGTTCCTACCTGTTAATTTTCATTCCTGAAATACCACAGATCAGGCCAGATACCCATCCCCATCTTTCAAAGACTTTCTCGTTTCTGGATGTTGCCGAGCTAGTATGTGAAATACTCAGATTAATGAAAAGTGTACATAGTTTGCTATGTGCTTTGTGTTAAGTCAAGGGGGCCTAGTTTTCAGGGGGCTCCAACTTTCAATCTCTGTTCACCCAAGGTTTATTGGGATTTGTTAAGGTAAACATCTTGGCTTGGGTACAGGTCAATACTGAGGAGACTGCAGGTGGCACCCTTGATTATGCAGCAGTGCCTCAAAGTTTTGTTCTCTGCCTCCATCTGCTGGAAGGGATGTATAAATCCACTTGTCTGGTCTGATCTGGGGTACTTTAGGAATGAAAATCAGCAGGTAAGAACCAATTTTCCTTTTCTGCCCAGAAAGCATTTTTTGTGCCTATAAATCATATTTTATGTGCAAAAAACATGATTTGTACACACAAAGCATGTTTTCTGCAATGAACAATTAGTTATGCTCACAAAAAATGGTTTTGGTGTAAAAGTATGTTTTCTGCACAAAGTCCCAACTACAGGTCCCAGCACTGGAACTCCAGCTTCTGCCTGTAGACTAAATTAACCCTGAAAACTTCACACCACTTTGGACCAGGAGTTAAGTTTCCAGCGCTAAGGAAACAGGCGGTAAGCCAGTGCACCGCTCTGCTGTCATTAGCATGGGATTTCCATGCAAGGGTGCATATTCAGGCCAATTCAGTAAAGTCCGCGGGAGAGCTGGTGAACGCCCGCTCTCCCGGCGCGCGCACAGGCCACTCGCCTGTGCGGGCGATACAGTATTCAAATGAGGCCCAGCAGTAGAAACGGGCAAAAGGAGGCGCTAGTGTCCCTAGCGCCTCCTTTTGGACCGGAGCGGCGGCTGTCAGCAGGTTTGACAGCTGACACTCAATTTTGCCTGTGTCGGTTCTCGAGCCCGCTGACAGCCACAGGCTCGGAAACCGGACGCCGGCAAAATTGAGCGTCTGGCTGACTTCAAAAAAAAATTTTTTTTTTAACTTTTTTTACTCTTCGGGACCTCTGACTTAATATCGCCATGATATTATGTCGGAGGGTGCACAGAAAAGCAGTCTTTACTGCTTTTCTGTGCACTTTCCCATTGCCGGAAGAAATTAGCGCCTACCTTTGGGTAGGCGCTAATTTCTGAAAGTAAAATGTGCAACTTGGCTGCACATTTTACTTTCTGAATCGCATGTGAATACCTAATAGGGCCCTCAACATGCATTTGCATGTTGTGGGCGCTATTAGGTTCGGGGGATTGGACGTGCGTTTTCGGCCCCTTACTGAATAAGGGGTAAGGGAAAACGCGCGTCCCATGGCGGGTTAACAGTGCGCTCCGCCTGATTGTGCATAAAACTCCTTGCTGCATGGGCGGGGAAGTTCGCATGCCACTGCAGGTTGAAATGTTTTGCTCTGCCGAGCGCAGCTTATTCCATCAGCCCCAAAGGTTGTGCCCACGATGCAATCATAAGTACTGAGTACAGGACCTCGATGTCATGTTCCGCCCTGAAACTTTACCCCGTCTCTCTCCAGGAGTTAAGAAAACTTGAGTTAAGCCTATGCCCATCTCTGCACTGGGGAGTAATAGCAAATGCCTTCATTAACCTGGGACTTGCATGCAGGAGCTCTAATTCGTGCACCCAGCTTTACTCGGGGGTTGGGCGCACAGCAGGGGTGGTTCTCTCATGAGGCACAGTGAGACAGTCATCTCGGGCAACAAAAAGTGCCCCCTCAAAGCTCTGTCCGCGGCCGCCTCCTCCTGCCTTCAGGTCCATCAGTGTTGCAGCTCTGCTGATGTGGCCACAGCGTTCTCGCCTCTCTGTGGGCAGCACAAAGGACCTGGGGTTCCTGCACCCCCCCCCCCCCCCCCCCAAGGGCTGCAGTGACACTGGAGAGGATTTGCCCAAGGGGTTCCCACCTTCCCGTAGGCAGGAAGAACACAGTGAGGAGGCGAAGGGAAGGTGAGAATTTCTCTCGGCTCCACTCCCCGTCTCTTTTTTTCTTCCCTCCCTTCTCACTGAGGAGAGACCGGCGTTGGTGTTGGCTTTCCTTGTACTTGATTTGATTTGACATTCCCTTCTCTCCCCTCCCTTCTCAGAAAGGAGGGGAGGGGGTGAAAAGGGAATGGAGTGGAGTGGAGGGGAGGGTGAGTGACCTAAGAGGGGAAGGAAAGGGGTTGTGAGTGAGAGGAGGGGAGAGGGGAAGACAGGAGGTTGCCTGGGAAGAAGTAAGATAAGAAATGCAAGGGGTGAATAAGGGGGAAGGAGGTGGGGGAAGAGGGGAGAAGCAAGAATGTATCTATGGGGGGGGGGGGGTGAATGAAAGGGCAGGGCCAGAAGAAGTAGGTGGCTGCCAAGAGCACCACACTTTTGGGGATGGCACAGTGGGCGCAGGACAGCAAGGTCTGCTGCTCCCTGCTCTTCCTACCCACATGGGCCCAGCATAGGAAGTTGTGTTGCATGGGACCACGCGAGTGGGAAGAAGGAGGTGCAGTCAATGGAGCAGGACCAGCCTTGGCCCATGTGGCCAAAAGAAAGGAGCAGGAGCAGCGTCTTCCCCACGTCCCAGGAGGAATCCCATTGATGGTGCGGGCTGTGAGTGGAGGCTGCTGCAGCTTGTGTATTCCAGAGGGGGGGGGGAGGGGGAGAAGAATATGTGGGTGAACGAAAGGGCAAAGTTAGTGCACAGCCCTCCTCCTCATCCATGACACTTGCAGGGTGACTGGAAAGCAAGTTCCCAATTACTTTTAATTGTTGAGTATTTGATGTGTCTGCTTTTTAAATATTTTATTGATTTTTTTGGGATATTTTAACCATTTTTATGAGTTTAATTATTAAATGATCTATTTGTCAGCTGTTTTGAAATATTAATTTTTTATTGGGTTTTTAATATTTATTTATATAAAATCATTTGTTAATTGCCTAACAGAAAGATTTTTTTTTTTTATCAAAGTGATGCACAACATGTAGCAAAACAAAATCGGCACAAATCTTATTTAATTGCATAACTATTCCCCCCCAACAACAACAAAACAAATCCCTCCTCAGGAATATTACACAGAAGAGAGTAATTCAGGATAAATAACTCAGCCTTCAGAAACATCACTCAAGAACCAGGCTTTTAACAGTTTCCAAAACCTGAAAAGATCTTTCTTTTCCCTTAGGACTAATGGAAGATCATTCCAAAACTTTAGAATGGTCGAAGAGAGAGAAAGATTTACTCCTTAAACATGCATGGCAAAAGGTCTTAACTGCTAGAGGGGCCGATGCAATAAAATTTGTGGAAAGTGGGCGCTGTCTTTTCAGCGCCCGCTTTCTTAGTGCATGCATGGTGCCTGCAAGGGGGGGTGCCATGCAATAAACAAATTAGGGCGTCTTGCTAGCAAGGAGGCGCTAGGGTCGCTAGCACGACCTTAGCGCCTCCTTGCTAACGCGACCCCCGCGGTTACCGGCGGTCTGCCGGTTATGAACACCGATGCCGATAAACTCGGCGTCTGTTTTCATAACTGCAGTCAGCCGGGTATGAAAAGCGACGCCGACTTTATCGGCATTGGGGCGGATTTTCAGAGCCCTGCTCGCGTAAATCCGCCCAAAACCGGGCAGATTTACGCAAGCAGGGCCCTGCGCGCCGGGAAGCCTATTTTACATAGGCCTCCCGGCGCGCGCAGAGCCCCGGGACTCGCGTAAGTCCCGGGGTTCTCCGAGGGGGGCGTGTTGGGGGCGGGCCCGGTCGCCGCGGCGTTTCGGGGGCGTGTTGGCAGTGTTTTGGGGGCGGGTACGGGGGTGTGGCTACGGCCCGGGGCGGTCCGGGGGCGTGGTCGCGCCCTCCGTACCCGCCCCCAGGTCGCGGCCCGGCGCGCAGGAGGCCCGCTCGCGCGCGGGGATTTACGCCTCCCTCTGGGAGGCGTAAATCCCCCGACAAAGGTAAGGGGGGGTTTTAGACAGGGCCGGGTGGGTGGGTTAGGTAGGGGAAGGGAGGGGAAGGTGAGGGGAGGGCAAAGGAAAGTTCCCTCCGAGGCCGCTCCGATTTCGGAGCGGCCTTGGAGGGAACGGGGTAGGCTGCGCGGCTCGGCGCGCACCGGCTATACAAAATCGATAGCCTTGCGCGCGCCGATCCAGGTTTTTAGCAGATACGCGCGGCTCCGCGCGTATCTACTAAAATCCAGCGTACTTTTGTTTGCGCCTGGAGCGCAAACAAAAGTAGGCTATTCGCGCGCCTTTTAAAATCCGCCCCATTGGTTTTCATTACTGCAGCCGGCCGGTTATGAAAACTGACGCCGAGCATTTCAGCGTCGGTCTTCAAAGCAGCCGGCAGAGGTTTTTTTTCCTTTTTTTTTTTTTTTAAATTTAAAAAAAAGTACAGAAAAGCAGTTTTTTCTGCTTTTCTGTACTTTTTTTCAGTGCTCTCATCTATTAATGCCTGCTTTCAGGCAGGCGTCAATATCTGAGCGATAAATGTGCGTCTGAGACGCACATTTATTTTTTTGCATTTGGAGTGAATGAGTAATAGCCTCATTCACGTGCATTTGCATGTGATGAGCGCTAACTCATTTACTCCGTGTCGGACGCATGTTAAATAGGCGCTAATCCCTCTATTGCATTAGGCTGAGTGCACTGTATTGCATCGGCCCCAGAATTTGAAAAAAAAATGTTTATTGGCTGACCATAAATGTTTACTGGTTTCAAACCATATGATCAATGTTTTATATTTCTCAATTGTTTGTTTTATGAGGAATGGTATTGTTTCTTTATTTCCATTGTTGAGCTGCATACGGAGTCTAGCTTGTTGCAGTTTCCAGTTCATTTTTGTCTGTACATGTCTGTTTGTAATTTATGCTCTCTATTCTGTATTTTGTTGAGGGTCTGCATGTGTTAAGAACATAAGAACATGCCATACTGGGTCAGACCAAGGGTCAATCAAGCCCAGCACCCTGTCTCCAACAGTGGCCAAATCAGGCTTACAAGTACCTGGCAAATACCCAAACATTAAATATATCCAATGCTACTGATGCTAGTAATTAGCATGTCTATTTTCTAAGTCAACTTGATTAATAGCAGGTAATGGACTTCTCCTCCAAGAACTTACCATGGAGTGATACAGAGGCATTATGACATTTTCCATTTTATTCACCATTCCCTTTCTAATAATTCCTAACATTCTGTTTGCTTTTTTAACTGCTGCAGCACACTGAGCCGGCGATTTCAATGTTCTGCATATGTGACTGAAGTAAGATATTCTGCTTCTGTGTAGGGGTCTATAGCAGCCTAGCTTGTTATCTTTTCTTAATAGGAGATATATTGGTGTTTTAGGATCTGATGATATAATTGCAGTGTTGCCTTTTCCTAGGTAGGATTGTTACTGTTAGAGTGCTAGCAGTTAGAGCTATTTTGGTATAGGAGATTTATTATATTGTAATTTGTAATTCAGTTTACTGGTGGCTTTCTGAGGGAGAAGCTCACACCTAATACACTTTACAATAGACCTAATATCATGTGAGTTCTATGTGTCTTGCTTTTTAGCAGGGTTTTCTGGTTGATACCACAATAATGCATGTAAATATAATATACTTGTTGTAAGAATACCTTTTTCATGTAAAATTTGTTGTATAAATGCATAATTTTTAATTGTGTGTGTGTGTTATTATTTGTGATAGTTATGGGTGGATCCTTGGGCCGGTGGCAGATGACCATACCCACGGTGAAAGATCCCGAGAGGGACCTCCAGTCAGGCTCAGAGTTGGGAGACAGACACACACTAGTTCTTTTATTAAACTGTTTTAGAGAACCACCAGAGGTGGCAGTAGTGAGCTGGAAGAGCCCAGCTGGGCTGTAGTCCCTCAGGCACTGGAACAGCAATCCCAGGATGGCTGAGCTGTAGAGAAACTGAGATAGTGAGTAGGCAGAGTATGCAGAGATCAGGAACAGAACCTTGATGGTAACACTCACACAATAGTCTCTTGGAATAGCCCCGTAGCTGGAATGAAGTAGGTCCTCGAGGAGCGAGTACCTGGTTCCAGGGAAAGCTCTGAGAGAGAGAGATGGTAACTCACTGGTGTTGTAGACAGCGATGACTTCCTGGCAGAAGTTATATTCGGCAGCAGGTCTGGGAACATGGGCCCTCGAGGAGCGAGTACCGGTTCCAGACTGCGACCTGAAAAACAAGAGAGAAAGCGAGGTCCCCGAGGAGCGGGTACCCCTGCTAAAGTCCGAGGAGGCAGAGTAGCAAGGTAAGCGGAGAGCGAATCCCATCAGCAGCGATACCTGGAGGCAGCTAGGTAGGAAACCCTTTGCTAACTCAAATAGCTAGCAAAACAAGAGCCCTTTAAATATCCGGTGATGATGACTTCATCTCAGGGGGATGCCCCTGAGGTTCGCGCCACAGCTGGTACTTGAGTCGGGGCCGGCCGCACACACACCCTTAGGCCTCAGGAGAAACATGGCGGAAGGCAGCATCTAGCCGGTCCGGGAATGCCGGAGGAGGTCAGCAAGATGATACCGCGGCAGCCAAACTTCCATCGACCAAAGAGGGAGTCGCCAAAGAGGTAAGGTAAGCGGAGTGGAGACGTTGGGCAGTGACAGTCGCAACAGTACCCCCCTTCAAAGGGCGATCTCTTCGGGTACCAGGCTTGGGTTTAGAAGGATGCGCGATGTGGAACTGATGAAGCATCTTTTTGTCCAGGATATTGGTCTGAGGCTGCCAAGAGTTTTCTTCGGGGCCGAAACCTTCTCATGATAGAAGGTATTCAAAAGTATTGCCTCTCTTTCGAACATCCAGAATCTCTTTGACTTTGAACTCTAAGTCATCTTCTGCATTGATGACAGGTGGGTCATGAGATTTGGAAGTAAATTCGTTGAGTATGAGCGGTTTCAGAAGTGAAACGTGGAAAGCATTATGGATGTTGAGACCAGGTGGTAGCTTCAGACGGTGGGTGACTTTGCCAATACGTTGAAGGACTGGGAATGGTCCCACGTAGTGAGGAGCAACCCGAGAGGAGGGTAGTTTAAGTCTGAGGTGCTTGGTTGACAACCAGACCTTGTCTCCTGTCTTGAAGACTAGAGCTTGCGAATGGTGCGCATCATAGTACTTCTTAGCACGGTCACTCACTTTGATTAGCATATCCTTTGTCTGAACCCACATATTATGGATATCATCAGCAGTGGATTGAGCTGCTGGGGACGTCACTGAGAGCTTCAGTGGAAGTGGCGGTGTTGGGGAACGTCCAAAAACCACTTCAAAAGGTGACAATCCAGTAGATGTTGCTGGATGAGAGTTGATGGCAAATTCAGCCCATGGAAGCAATTTGTCCCAGTTATTATTTCGGGACATGACATAAGTGTGAATAAACTACTTCATTGATCGATTCATCCGTTCCATCTGGCCATTCGACTGCGGATGATAGGCTGAGGTGTAGTCTAGAGAGATGTCAAACAATTTGCACAAGGCCCTCCAGAATCGTGCCATGAATTGGGACCCACGGTCAGATACGATGTGAGAAGGTAGTCCGTGGAGGCGGAATATGTGCTTTATGAAGAGCTTTGCAAGCTCCAAGGCTGAAGGTGTGCCAGGGAGTGCCACGAAGTGTGCCATTTTGCTAAATCGATCCACAGTCACCCAGATGGTATTCATTCCTCCGGAAGTAGGTAAATCGACTACAAAATCAGTAGCGATGTGCAACCAGGGCCACTCCGGAACTGGCAGTGGTTGCATCTGACCCCCATGGTTGTCCAGAAGCGGGTTTGTTCTTAGCACAATTGGTGCAGGATGCCACGTAGGAATAGGTATCCTTTTTGATGGTAGGCCACCAATACAGCTTCTGTATCTTGAGCAGGGTATGACGTTGGCCAGGATGCCAGCCAGTCTGGAATCGTGCTCCCAAAAGAGCACTTTCTTCCTGAGTCTTTTAGGAACAATAGTTTTACCAGTGGGTACAGACTGAGTGGATGCCAAGAGGATCTTTTTCGGGTCAATTATGTGCTGTGGCTCATCAGGCACATCCTCTGAATGAAAGGAGTGTAACAGAGCATCTGCTCTGGTGTTTCTATCTCCAGGGCGGTACTTCAACACAAAATCAAAATGATTAAAAAATAAGGACCATCTGGCCTGTCTGTAATTCAGACGTTGTGCGTGGCGAAGATACTCTAGATTTTTATGATCCATGAATACGGTTATTTGATGTTGAGCGCCTTCGAGCCAAGACCGCCATTCCTCAAATGCAAGCTTTATTGCCAAGAGCTCTTTATCGCCGATCCCATAGTTTTTCTCGGCTGGAGAAAATCTTTGTGAGAAGAAGGAACAGGGACGTAACGCTTTCGAGTCTCCTGTTTGGCTCAACACAGCCCCTACACCCACATCTGAAGCATCAACTTCAACAATAAAGGGCTGGTTTGGGTCTGGATGCCGCAAGCATGGTTCTGTAGAGAAGGCAGTCTTCAATCTCTCGAACGCGGAAATGGCCTCCGCTGACCATTTTGAAGCGTTGGCACCCTTGCGGGTCATCACAGTCAAGGGTACAGTTAAAGAAGAATAGTTCTTTATAAAGCTTCGGTAATAGTTGGTGAACCCCAGGAATCTCCTTAAAGCCTTCAGGCTGGTAGGTTGGGACCAATTCTTGATACTTTCAAGTTTGTGAGGGTCCATTTGGAAGCCTTCTTTTGACACGATGTAGCCTAGAAAAGGCACTGAGTCTTTGTGAAATTCACACTTTAGAGAGTTTGGCGTACAGCCGGTGTTCGCAAAGATGGTGGAGTACTTGCTTGACATCTGCAATGTGGGTATCCAAATCCTGGGAAAAGATTAGTATGTCGTCCAGGTAGACCACAACATTCTTATACAGCAGGTCCCGCAAGATGTCGTTCATCATATTTTGGAAAATGGCGGGTGCATTACATAACCCGAATGGCATTACTAGATACTCGAAGTGGCCGTCTCGCGTGTTGAAGGCCGTTTGCTGAATGCGAATGAGGTTGTAGGCCCCCTTCAGGTCAAGCTTTGAAAATATCTTGGCCCCTTGCAGCTGGTCAAACAGCTCCGAGATTAATGGCAAGGGGTAACTGTCTTTGATCGTGATTTCATTTAGACCTCTGTAATCGATACATGGATGTAGCGTACCGGCCTTCTTGCCCACAAAGAAAAAGCCTGTGCCGGCTGGCGACTTTGATGGTCGGATAAAGCCCTTCTGGAGATTTTCTTCAATGTATTCTGACATTGCTTTATTCTCAGTGGCTGAGAGAGGGTACACCCATCCTTTTGGTGGCTCAGCATTGGGCTTCAGTCTTATGGCACAGTCATAGGGCCTATGTGGAGGAAGAATATCAGCTGCTTCTTTGGAAAATACATCCCTGAAGGAAGCATATTGGGGCGGCAGTCCTGGCATCACTGGAGTTGTAGGCATGCAAATGATAGGCAAGATTTCCTTAAGGCACCTCCCATGACATTCTGAGCCCCAGCAGGAGAGATCCAAGGATGCCCAGTCAAGTTGGGATTTGTGCACTTGCAACCAGGGTAACCCCAGGACGATAGGGTGCATGGCCCTTTCCAGTACAAAGAAGGAGAATATGGAGAGCTCCGTTGTGGAGAGAAACTGGTACAGTTTGGCAAGTCACGTGGCCCAGTAAGGGCTCTCCATGAATGGAGGATAACAGTAGTGGATCTTTCAACTTGATGAGGGGAATCCTCAAGTATTCCACTAGACGTCTGAGAATGAAGTTGTCTCCTGCCCCTGAATCTACGTCTGAACCATGACTGGGCCGTAGGTCATGGAGACTGGGAGAGAGAGCGGAGGAGAGGGCGTAGTAAGGCCTAAGAACAGTCCTCCTGCAGGACTTAGGCCCGTCCATTTTCCGGACGCATAGCGCATGTGGAGACGTCATGGCCGGGCTGACCACAGTACATGCAAAGGCTGCTTCTCTTCCGAAGTCTTCTCTCTTTGGAAGTCAAACATCCATGACCAAGTTGCATCAGTTCATCTTTATCAGCAGCAGGGATTACTGGAACCATCCGCGGTGCAGGTACAGCACTAGCCTGTTTCAACCCAGGTAACACCTTAGGCCGGAGTTCCTTCACCTTGTCCCGGAGCCGGTGATCAATCCGAGTGGCCAAGGCTACTAATTCGTCTAGTGAGCAGTCAACTCGTCCTTTAAACAGTTATCCAGGCCTCTGAAGAAGAGAGTCTTGAGACATTTGGGGTCCCAGCAGAGATCTGCTGCAAGAGTTTTGAACTCTATGGCAAATTCAGCCAGTGATCTGTTGCCTTGCTTCAATTCAACCAAAGCAGAACCGGCGACAGCAGTTCGGGCAGGGTCATCGAAAACAGATTTAAATAAGTCCATAAATCCTTCTATGTCCTGCAAAATGGGGTCCTTGCGTTCCCACAAGGTAGATGCCCAAGACAAGGCCCTACCATCCAAGTAGGAAAGGATGTAGGTAGTCTTGGAGAGAGCCGTAGGAAATAAAGATGGCTGTAAGGTAAAATGCATGCAGCACTGGTTTAAAAAGCCCTGGGTCTTCTGGATTTCTCCGGAGAAAAGGATTGGAGCCGCCAGTGGTACAGCAGTCTTTAAAGTTACCTCCTGTAACTGACCTTCATGGATGGAAGCTGTGCCTTCAACCTTCTGAGTGTGTAGCTGATGGAAAGCTGAAGTAAGTTTCTCCAAGGCGTCTTGCTGCTCCGAAATGCACAGGGCCAGGCCCGGTATGGCCTGCAAGGCATTGAGTTGTGCCGGATCCATGGAGTTAGCAATCTGTTATTATTTGTGATAGTTGAGGGTGGATCCTTGGGCCAGTGGCAGATGACCACGGCCATGGGGGAAGATCCCGAGAGGGACCATCAGTCAGGCTCAGAGTTGGAAGACAGACACACACTAGTTCTTTTATTAAATTGTTTTAAAGAACCACAGAGGTGGCAGTAGTGAGCTGGAAGAGCCTGGCTGGGCTGTAGGCCCTCAGGCACTGGAACAGTGATCCCTGGAGGCTGAGCTGTAGAGAAACTGAGATAGTGAGTAGGCAGAGTATGCAGAGGTCAGGAACAGAACCTTGATGGTAACACTCACACAATAGTCTCTAGAGGCAGCCCTGGAGTTGTATGCATTAAGCCCTCGAGGAGCGAGTACCTGGTTCCAGGGAAAGCTCTGAGAGAGAAATGGTAACTCACTGATGTTATATAACTCACTGATGTTACTATAACTCACTGATGTTATAGTTCTGCTTAGTTCGATGTAAACCGAGTTGATTTGATCTGTATCAAGAAAGTCTGTATATAAAAGCCATCCATAAAGAAAGAAAGAAAGAAAGGCAGCGATGACTTCCTGGCAGAAGTTATATTTGGCAGCAGGTCTGGGAATGTGGGCCCTCGAGGAGCGAGTACCGGTTCCGGATTGCGACCTGAAAAACAAGAGAGAAAGCGAGGTCCCCGAGGAGCGGGTACCCCTGGTAAAGTCCGACGCGGCAGAGTAGCAAGGTAAACGGAGAGCGAATCCCATCCACAGCGATACTTGGAGGCAGCTAGGTAGGAAACCCTTTGCTAACTCGAACAGCTAGCAAAACAAGAGACCTTTAAATATCTGGTGATGATGACTTCATCTCAGGGGGACGCTCCTGAGGTTTGCGCCACAGCTGGTACTTGAGTCGGGGCTGCGTGCGCTCCCTTAGGCCTCAGGAGAAACATGGTGGAAGGCAGTGTCTAGCCGGTCCGGGAACACCGGAGGAGGTCGGCAAGATGACGCCACGGCAGCCAAACTTCCATCGACCAAAGAGGGAGTCGTCAAAGAGGTAAGGTGGGCAGAGTGGAGACGTCGGGCAGCGACGGTCGCAACAGTGTGGGAGGGCCAGGGGTGGAGTGGGGGTGGGCATGGGGCTGTATGATTCACCTAAGTGATTCACGTAATCACATTCATAAACTCACACTTACACTCTCTTCCCCAAGGGTCAAATGTTGGGGAAGTGTGGGAGGCAGGTGATAGAGTTCCTGGGAGCGTGACAAGGTTGCCAACTCTTCTGCCTCCCCATTCCCTAACGTTTCAATCACCAAAAGGACTGGACTCCAAGGGAGATCCCCCCCCCCCCCCCCGCTCTCTGGTGATTTGACCTGCGCTGTGCTTTGGGGGAGCAACCATCTTTCTTCCTCGTCTTGGGCAGCAGGTTGCCTTGAGCTGCCCCTGGCACACGGTTTTTGCTACACACAAAAATGGGTGCAGGCCCACATAGCGACATGCACACAGCCCAACACATCGTATGACATTGTCTGGGATTGTGCATTTACATAGAGACATGAGGGCTGTAAAAGACCACACAGCCTATTTAGCCTGCCCATCCACCCAACTGCTCCACTCTGCAGTCCCTCCCACTCTGTCCGAGATCCCCTCTGCTTCTCCAAAACTTCCTTGAGATCAGATTCTGCCCTTGTCTCCATCACCTCCACTGGGAGGCCTTTCCATGCATCCACCACACACTCTGCAAAGAAATACATTTCCTAAGATTTTCTTGAATCTACCCCCTTTCACCCTTTTGCTCCAGAGTCTCCTTTCTGCGGGAAGAGGCCACCTCCTTGAACACAAACTGCATCCAAGAGGCAAGTGCAGGACTTCAGCCCCATGCACGGGGTCCTTTTCAGAGTGGAGCCCTGCAGAACTGCCCCAGAAGGGCAAACGATTCTCCCTGTGCCCCAGTTCCTGTCGCTGCTGGCTCGGCTACTCATTAGCTGCTGCCTGAACCAACCGGGTACAGGACATGAAAGGAACATTGTTGAATTTTGGAGTAAGTAAAACTTCCTTTACAATGATTTTTGATGATTGCTTCCAGTTGTTCCAAAAGCCATAGACTAATAAAGGAATCACCTCCTTTCCGGTTCTCTCTTCATGTAGGTTACCTTCTGTCCATCTGCTAAACTGTGGAAGATGTGGCTTGATCCAGCAGCCTTGCAACCTACAGAGACGCCTTGGAATAAATCTAGGTGAGTAACATTCTCTACAGTATTCCTCAAGTCAAGATCAACAATGAGCAAATCTTTTTTTTTTTTCCTGTCCAGTGTGTTGGTTTCCATCCCGTTTGTGAAGGAGAGATCCCAGTGTTTCCTAGTGTCCTGAATCAGCCTGAGGTGCAGGGAAATCAGGGCTGCTAACCATCTGTAAATTTACTGGCGTATAAACATATATAAAATAAAAACAGAAAAAAATGTATCTGTGAAAACGTGGGCCCAAGGTTCTACACTCCTGTACTTTTCTATGCTGTGCAGATAGTTACAAAAGGGTTGCCGTGGTGTTTTAACAGAGTAGGTAGCAGGTTGTCACTATTAATTTGTAACAAAAAAAGAAGTCTACAATAAGAACAACTTGTAACTTTGTTTTCTAGGCATTCATGTTATGTAAAACGTGTGCCTATAAAACAGGCTGTAGGTGAAAATCTGGCAGACTGTTGGTAACAACTTTTCCCTCGAGGTTGTTACCTTATGGGAGGAAAAGTAGCTTAGCCCTGAGCAGACGACCTTCGGCTCTGCAGAGGCCATGCCTTTTTACTGATAGAGGAAGCAGTACGGTCAGCAACTCAAATCAGGTCGCTGCAAACGAAAGCAGCACTTGGACGAAAGCAATGCCGTCCTTCAAGACGCTGCTGGAGGTGGAACCGAGGCCGCCCCACTCCCTGCAGTGACCACAGCTCTCCAGCAGGTGGCACTGAGAACCCGTCCCCACCGGTACCCGGCTCCGGGAGCTGACCCCCCCCCCCCCCTAACCCCGCGGCAGGTAAACCCGGCCTCATTGCTTGGGGGTTTTTCTTCTACGAATAAGGGGGCTGAAGCAGAGCAGCAGGGACCTCGCCTTCCCATCACAGCCTGGGGTTTCAGGGTGACCTCTTATTTCTGCACTTTAGTTAACCCTCCCTGGTTACAGACAGCTGTGAAGGAGGTAACAAGTTTCTGCTGGGGGCGGCCACCGGTGACTTCGAGAAAAAGTTCTTGGATGGTTTTAGTTATTCTGAATTGTCTGGCTCTCACCGTGCTCTCCAGCTGCCTTATCCGTTCATTCTTCTTTTTTTTTTAACTGACAAAAGCAGTATTTTCATAATCCCTCGTGAGAAATGCCTAGAATTGTCAACAGAGAAATGCGGTTCTTTTGCCAAAACCTACCTAGGCATAGTATTCCCAGTCCCAGCCAGGCGGCTTCTGAAATGTTCCCACCCACCCCTAGGAGGAAACCTGAGCTGCAGCCCTGGTGAAACACAGAGTTTATTTGGCTGAAAGTGACGCAAAAAATTCTTAAAGAGCTCTTTGGCAGAGGATTATCTGAAGATCAGACCATGTGAGGTTGATGGGTGTACAAAAGCGCCCCCTGCACGCTGGGGAGCTCACAGGCAGCGCCTCGGAGGTGGCTCCCGGGGGGGTCCCAGAGCTCACCGGACCAGGTACCTCTTATTAACCCTTCTTCCTTCAGACCCCCCATGTGTGCGCGCGCGCGATTCCTGCGCTGCCTGCTGCGGGGACCTGCGAGCTTCTCGGCTCAACTTTGCTGCAGCCTTGAAAAGAAATTTAAAGAGGAAAAAAAAAAAAAAAATCCTGCCAAGTTTGCATTGCTAAGAGTTTAGTGCTAGCAATGGACCCAGCATTTCACTCTGCAAGAAAGGCGCTGCGGTCATTTTATGGCAGCAGAAGTAACTTTAGTAAGAAGTTCAGGTTAGCGCAGGTGACCCGGCAGCAGCGCTCTGTACGTACCTGGATAGGAAACGCTCGGAGTGCTGCTGCTGTTTTGTTACTGATGTTGCGAGGACTTTGTGGTTATTATTTGAAATGGTCCTTTTTGAAAAAAAATATGAAAAGTGAGGAATGTTTGGGATATTTAGCAGATGCGGAAAAGGACTGTGTGTGTTGTAGGGAGATCTATTGGCGTTTCTTTACGAGAGTGATGGAAGGAGCTGATCGGCAGTGCATGGACAGCGCAGCTTTTTCTTTTGATTTAAGGGATTCATTGCTTGCTTGTTTAGTTTCAGCCTCCCTGTCACTTCTGCACATGGCAGGAGCAAGCTCTACAGCCCAGCTGTGCCCCACAAATGCCTGCAAATAAAGCACAAAAAACGAGCAAAATAAGGGGAAACCTTTTTTTATTTATTGGACTAGCTTAGTACATTTCTTGATGAGCTTTCAGGAGCTCTTATCCCCCTCCTCAGGTCACGAGAGAGAACGAGCAAACAATGACATTTCCAGAAAGCAGAAGTGAATCATAAAAGGCTTCCAGGGAAGCTGATGGGAAGTATCATTTTATGGCTCGCTCTTTGAGTCCTTGTCAGTCTGATCATTTCAACTTCCAAACATTTGCCTTCCCGGCTTGTGTTAACTTCTCCTTGTAGTTACTCCCCCCATGGAGGTTTCGCCTCGGTCTCCTCTGTGATGTTTGACTCTGGGTTGCTGATGAGTTGATTCCTGCCTGTCTTAGCGGTGTAGCCTTCTTCCATTTTCCGCTCGTCGGTCCAATAGAAAGGTCTCACCTAGTGTTTAGTTTTGGATTTGTTAACCTTTATTTTGCAGCTAAGGCTGGGAGTTGCTGCCTGGCATTGGACCCCTCAAACTCTGCCATTGAAATAACCCCCCCCCCCAAGCTGTGCCAAGCAAACACCCAGCGTGCAGGAGGCTGCCTGTCCAGCCTCTGCTGGGGGGAGCTGAGCACTGCCTCCCAGACCGGGGTCCTGCCCTGAGGGCAGAGGGGCACATTTTTTCTGGCCGATTATTCTTTGAGTGGCACCGTCGGCTGATTCCTCTCTACAGGCAGAGGTGAGTCTGCCGGCCTCGGAGGCTCGAGGTTAAGACGGAATGTGTGAGAGGTCACATCTTCCTAACAAGCACTGGGTCCCCTTTCACTGTGGCAGATCAGCTCCCTTTCCTCGCGTCTGCGCCGCTTGAGTTTGGCTTCCCTCGACTCTGCCGCGAGGACAGGGGTCCCCCCTCGCCCCCATCCCTCCCAGCTTCCTGCCCTGCAAGAGCCGTCCAGCCGCCTCTCTTTCCACGCGCGTTTTCCCCTTAAACATCGGGCAGCGGCAGGGTTGTACCTACGTTTAAAGTGTCCCTTGGGTTTATTACACGGTGGTCTGTGGGATAATGCAGCCTTTGCTCTGAGGTAGAGGTAACTGCATTATGTCTGCGTCAATTAAGATTCTACCTAAGAAATGAAAATAAGCATTCGGTTTCGGCTAATCCTATTTACATGCTGTTTATAAAACACACTTTGGATTTGTATTTCTTTTAATAAAAGGCTGCAAAAGTTTTTTTTTTTTTTTTTACAAGACGGGAAGGTACTGAAAATATGACCACTCTGCCATGGACACCGAGCATAAACCTAGGGGGTTTTCCTACACTAGGTAATGCCAGCTGATGCTTTTTCCTGTTAGATATAAATAATGAGATCTGCAGCTGCAGACAGTCGGCGAAGTGGGAAAGGCATCACTTTTGGTCTGAGCCTGCTGCCCCTGGCAATGCACAGACTCCCCACTCATGAGGGCAGGAGTGAGTTCCTGCCCCCCCCCCCCTATTCACTGATCCTTGCCCCACTCCAACAAGTGCCCCGTTTTCATGTTTCCTCTCTTCCTAGTCACCCTCTCAATATTTTAGGATACCTAAAATTTAATTTCTGTACATTTACTGACCTTGATTATGAAGAGTATTATGGGGAGGAGAGGTGTGTGGTGCTCGGAGATAGAAAATGTGGTAGCATGTTAAAGCAGTAGACAGTGTGATTATGTAGCATAATAATGTGAGTCTGTCCTAAAGCAGTACATAGCATGATAATGCAGTGTGATAATGTGATAGCATAGTAAAGCAGTAGATAATATAATAATGTAGCATTGATAATGCGATAGTGTGGTAAAGCAGTAAATTGCCTAATAATTCAGCATGATAATCTGGTACTATGGTAAAGCAGTATGTAGCATGATAATATGGTAGAGTGGTAAAGCATTAGATAGCACAATAATGTAGCGTGATAATGTAGTAGCATGGTAAAGCAGTAGGTAGCATAATATAATGTGGTAATGTGTTAAACCATTAGATTGCATAGTAATGTAGTAGGATAATGTGGTAGTGTGTTAAAGCTGTAGATAGAATAGTAATACAGTGTGGTAAAGCAGTAGATTGTCTGGTAACGTAGCATGAAAATATGGTAGCGTGGTAAAGCAGTAGCTAGCTCAGTAATGTAGCTTGATAAAGTAGTAGTGTAGTAAAGCAGTAGATTGTATAGTAATCTAGCATGATAATGTAGCATGGTAAAGCAGTAGATTGCCTAATAATGCAGTGTGGTAATGTAGTGTGGTAAAGCAGTAGATTGCCTAATAATGCAGTGTGGTAATGTAGTGTGGTAAAGCGTGATAAGGTGGTAGTATGGTAAAGCGGTAAAACAGTGCATTGCCTAGTAATGCAGCGTGATAATGTGCTATTGTGGTAAAGCAGTAGGTAGCGTGATAATGTGTTAGCGTGGTAAAGCAATAGATTGTCTAGTAATGTAGCGTGATAATGTGGTGTGAAAGCAGTAGTTAGCGTAATAATGTGTTAACATGGTAAAGCAGTAGGTAGATGAGTAATGTAGTATGATAATGTGGTACTATGGTAAACCAGTACATTGCCTAGTAATGTAGCGTTATAATGTGGCAGCATGGTAAAGCAGTACATTGCCTAGTAATTAGTGTGATAATGTGGTGGTGTGGTAAAGCAATAGGTAGTGTGATAATGCGGTGGTGTAGTAAAGCAATAGGTAGCTCATTAATGTAGCATGATAATGTGGTAGTGTGGTAAAGTTGTAGATAGCTCAATGTAGCGTGATAATGTGGTAAAGCTGTAGATAGCTCAGTAATGTAGCGTGATAATGTTGTAGTGTGGTAAAGCAGTAGATAGCTCAGTAATGTAGCGTGATAATGTGGTAGTGTGGAAAGCAGTAGATAGCTCAGTAATGTAGCGTGATAATGTGATAGTGTGGTAAAGCTGGAGATCAGTAATGTAGCGTGATAATGTGGTAGTGTGGTAAAGCAGTAGATAGCTCAGTAATGTAGCGTGATAATGTGATAGTGTGGTAAAGCTGTAGATAGCTCAGTAATGTAGCGTGATAATGTGGTAGTGTGGTAAAGCAGTAGATAGCTCAGTAATGTAGCGTGATAATGTGGTAGTGTGGTAAAGCTGTAGATAGCTCAGTAATGTAGAGTGATAATGTGGTAGTGTGGTAAAGCTGTAGATAGCTCAGTAATGTAGCGTGATAATGTGGTAGTGTGGTAAAGCAGTAGATAGCTCAGTAATGTAGCGTGATAATGTAGTAGCGTGCTGCTGTACTACCAGATAAAGTTGAAGCTTCTGATTATTTGTCTGATCTCATATGTTGTTAGATCATTGCGGCCACTCATCAGTTCCAAGATAGAAATTACTGTCATGGTTCGTGTGCTGTAATAATAAAGTGAGCAGCCCAGTCCTTGTTTTTTGGACTAAAAGCAACAAGATGTGAGCTGAGAAGGATCTGTTCAGCGCAGCTTGCACAAGCCTTGAATCTGCAGAGGATGGACTGGGAGGGGAGGGGAGGGAGTTAGCTTGTTCAGCTCTCCTGGCGCAGGCATAAAACTCCCTTTAGCTTAACTTCTCTTTGTTTTGCTGCTGTTTTTGGTTCTCGTTTGGCTGGTTATTTTGTTAGGTTAATAATCTAAGTGATAGTGTGGTAAAGCATTGTTTTATCGTTACACTGTATTTTCCACCTGAGTTCATTGTAAACCGGCATGATGTGCTGCACGAATGTCGGTAAATAAAAGTTAATAAATAAATAAGTGATGCTGGCAGTGGTACCGGAGCTGGGCAGCCTGCAGACTCTGGGTGGATTCCCATATACCCACCTCGTCCTCCTGCCTCTGTCACAGTCAAGAAGCCTTCTGGCATGAGCCAAGTTCAAATGTCGCCAAAGTCCCACATGAAATGCTAAAAGGAAGAGCGTAGCAAGGACAGAAGAGAATCGAGCAAAGGGCCTGGCTCTGTTCAGTGTTGTCTCTATCTCTGTCTTCTTCTCCCCAGTCCCTGCATCCTTTTTTTTCTCTCTTTATTTTCGCCCCGGCTGGTATGTGCAGAGGCTCTGGGCAGCCTTTGTGAAGACTGGCGTGCCTGAGGGATTGGCACTGGGACCGGGGCTGTGGCAAAAGGGGGCAACAAGTGATTTGATTAGATTTGCAGATGATTTGACGACGGGATTTGTGAGGAATTGCAGGGAGGGCCTTGCGAGACTGGGGGTCTGGGTATCTGAACGACAGATGACATTTAATGTGGACAAGTGCAAAGGGATGCACGCAGGGAAGAGTAATTCCAGCTACAGGCGGGCAAGGCTAGGTTCCGTGTTAGAGAGAGGATTTTGTTTACTCCTTTATTTATTTATTTATTCATTCAATTTCTATACCGAGTCCCAGGTCAGCTCCGCGTGCGACGGCCGTCAAAAGGCAACGAGAACATTAGGAAAGGAGAATAAAAGGGAGAATATCCTAATCTCTTCCCATCGACCCCTGGTGCGACTGCAGCTCGAGCACTGTGTGCAGTTCTGCTCGCCCCACCTCAGGAAAGACACCGCGGACATAGAAGGCCACCAAAATGATAAAAGGGATGGATAAGCTCCCTTCTGGAGAGAGGCTGCTGAGGTCAGCCTGGAGAAGACGCGTGGGAGGGAATATGTACAAGGGGTGGAACGGGTTAAGGTTATTTACCTCTTCAGATAACAGCAGATTTAAAACCAGTTTCAGAAATCATTTTTTCAGACAACACTCGGTAATGCTGTGGCATCTGCTGCCAGAGAATGTGGCCAAGGCCAGTAATATCGCTAAGCTTCAGGGGGCTTTGACGAGTCCATAAGTAATGATTATGCAGATAGACTTGGTGATCTCCACCTCTTACATCTGGGAGTGAATGATAAGAAAAGGACTTTCCCACTGGGATCTGCTGGGCCACTGTCCCCGAGGGGATGGAGCACCCAGCACGGCACTTCACATTTCTCTCTGCAACTGTAAAATACTTTCAGATCCAGTTTGTAGGACTCGTTTAAATCATAGAGCAGATTCCTCCCTGATTTCATAGAAAGGCTAGGGTGGCAGGGCATCCAGACAAATCCTATGGGGGGAGATGAGGGTTGTAGTGGAGGCCAGAGCATGAGGATTCAGTCTGTCTGGACTATGTAATACTCAGCAGAATAGTCGCTGCCGGGTATCTGCCTTCTCATCTGAATCATTCCAGTGTCACACAGCAGTTTATGTGCCAAGAAGAACGTGAGAGAGGAGCACGGACCTGCCCTCCTGACGCTGATCCCATCTGGTTAATAAATGTGCCAGCGCCCGGGTCCTACAAGATACGACACTTCTGCTTTGCATCATATGTTTGTCCTCGGTGGCTCAATAACCCTGAACTTTCCTATCTGAACTCACGTTCCAGATTGTGAAAGGCACAAGAAGACGGGCAAAGTACAGAGCTGGGAGGGTGTGACTGTGGGGGGGTGGGGTGCAGGAGGTGGCATTGGCAGAGCTGTGTATAGAGGGGTCTCAGTACTGCAAGAGCAGTAGGTGTTGCAGAGGAGGGGCATTGGGAGAAGTGGGGAGAAGGGGTGATGCAGGGCAGGAGGGAGAGGCATTGGGCAAAGTGGGGAGAAGGTGTGATGCAGGGCAGGAGGGAGGGGCATTGGGAGAAGTGGGGAGAAGGGGTGATGCAGGGCAGGAGTGAGGGGCATTGGGAGAAGTGGGGAGAAGGGGTGATGCAGGGCAGGAGGGAGGGGCATTGGGAGAAGTGGGGAGAAGGGGTGATGCAGGGCAGGAGGGAGGGGCATTGGGAGAAGGGGTGATGCAGGGCAGGAGGGAGGGGCATTGGGAGAAGGGGTGATGCAGGGCAGGAGGGAGGGGCATTGGGAGAAGTGGTGAGGGAGATAGTCAGTCAGTACTAGAGTAGCAGAGGTGAACCTTTTTAGTTTTCAGTAAAGCTCTGGACTCCTTCCCAGCCATAAGGACTAACACGTCTGTAGAACACAGCCCCTGGGGCTAATTTAGCCGTCCTGGTTTGGAAAGCAGAGTGGAAGTGTCCTTCTTTCAGGCACCTGTCGCTGGGAGCAGCTCCTTTTCCAGGAGGCAGTAACTTCCCATTAGGACCTTCCTTTCATATCTTGCTCAGTAGATAAGATAACAGAGTCACACAATGTTAAGGCTTTCAAATGAATGGGAAAGAGCACTTTTGGAGAGGGACAGCAGGAAAAGGTTTGAAGAAGAAAGCTCCCTCCTGGAGGAGGAGGAGGCTCCTGCAGGGAAGGTACAGGGGAAGTTCATTTGGAGCAGGAGGAGGGAGGAGTTCTGGTGTAGCCATCCTCGTACATTTTACAAGTAAAGGGAATTGTTACACGTCCATTCTTCTCCCATAAAGGGCTGCTTCCTCCCAGCCCAGCCCAGACTGTGTGCCAAGTGCTTCAGAGATTCAAGGTATGTGAGCTCCCGAGCCGAGCTGAGCCTGCACCTTTGGGGGCCAGGCTGCTGTGGGATTCTTTTCTGGTTGCTGCTATTTCAGCTGTTGATTTAAGGCCAGCGCTTGTGTTTAGAGAAGAGTGACCTGCACCAGCTCCGAGCACAGATCAAGGAGAACTTACAGCTCTCGCAAGGCTTTCGCCATAGCAGCCAAATACCAGAGCCCTCAACAAGGCAGTAAGAGAGTACGGCGCTGTGGGAGTCACATCTGGGGCACTCTGGTGAGGGAGGGCACAGTGGTGCAGCCTAATGAGAGAGTGTGGCGCTATCGGAGGCACACCTGGAGCAGGATAATGAGGGAGTTCAGCACTATGAGAGGCACATCTGGAGCAGCATAGTGAGGGAGTTCAGCACTATGAGAGGCACATCTGGAGCAGTATAGTGAGGGAGTTCAGCACTATGAGAGGCACATCTGGAGCAGCATAGTGGGGGAGTACAGCACAGGAGTACAATGTAGGAGGGGGAATGCTGCATTGTACCACCAGTGCCTTGAGGCACTGGTGGTACAATGCAGTACATCTGGTACAATGCAGGAGGGGGAATGCTGGGCTATGTCATGGTTAATATTTCATGAAAAAAGTTCTCTGTTTGTGAAACAGGTTATTTTCCTAAAAGCAACTGTTTTTTCAGACAACAAAAATATTATCTAAGATTTTCACAAAGTAAATCTTTGCCAGCCAAGCTCAGCTAGAAGTGTCAGGGTGCCTTGCACATAAACAGCTGCAGACTCGGAGCCAGGCTAAGAGCTCTTCAGGTTAAATTTCCACCCTACATAAAAATGTAGGAAGTGCCAAGCTGTGTCAGCATCCTGTCTCTGACTGTGGCCTTGGGAACCAGGTGAGAGGAAAGTCCTTTCCGACCCAGTGCTGTGGCTCTGAGGGTGCTCAGGGGGAGAGCAGAAGAGGAGCTTATGTGACTGCACTCCCACTGATCGGTTCCTCAATGCTGCGAGAAGTGCCTGGGCTTTTCTTATCTTTAAACCCGCATATTGAGGGAGAGAGCCAAAGAGGTATGTGTCCCTCTTACCCCCTTACAGTGAAGCCTCTGATACAGAGAACTCTTGTATTTCAAATAGCAGCTGATTTACGAGGGTCACAAAGTGAGTGGCAGGCATACAGAGCCCTTGAGGCACTGGTGATTGCTTTTCCTTTCTTCTTTTGCAGAGGCTGGAGAAGCTCTGTCAGCCTTAGGGGGTCGCAGGTCATCGGACAAGCCCTCCTGCCAATGGACATCCGGCCAGTCTCCTCCTAAGTGAGAGCATGGAGCAGTCGGCCAGCAATGCCATGCAGCTCCTGTGCTCCGAGGACGAGCCCCAGGACTGTAAAGAGAATGGACTGCTCCTCAAGAACTCCACGGCCCCCCCGCGGCTAGCAGAGGACTCCAGCAAGGTGAACTCTTCGTCAGGAGAGAAGGGGGAGGCGGGCTGCATCTCCAATGGCTATTCCACGGTGCAGAGCCCCATTCCGTGCAATGGAAGTGGAGATGGGAATGGTGTCCTGTGCCCAGCCACCAGCAGCCCACCCTGTGCAGCCGGTACCCACCTGCAGCAACAGCAGCTGCTAGAGCTGGAGGAGAGAGAGACGTGGAGTAAAAAAATGGACTTTCTGCTCTCAGTCATTGGCTATGCTGTGGACCTGGGCAATGTGTGGAGGTTTCCTTATATCTGTTACCAGAATGGTGGAGGTCAGTGCTGGAAATAAACGGTGCTCTTTTTATACAAGCACCTCATTGAATACTGTGTGGATGTAAATAAGAATAGATTAACCATCAGCAAAATACAGTGCACTTGGCGGGGGAATCACAAAGTCCATGCCCAGGCCATACGCACTCCAGGGAAATCGTGCAGTGCAGTCCATGCCCAGGCCGTATATGCACGGTAGGGGAATAGTGCAGTCTGTGCCCAGGCCGTATATGCACGGCAGGGGAATAGTGCAGTCCATGCCCAGGCGTATATGCACGGCAGGGGAATAGTGCAGTCCGTGCCCAGGCGTATATGCACGGCAGGGGAATAGTGCAGTCCGTGCCCAGGCCGTATATGCACGGCAGGGGAATAGTGCAGTCCGTGCCCAGGCGTATATGCACGGCAGGGGAATAGTGCAGCCCGTGCCCAGGCCGTATATGCACGGCAGGGGAATAGTGCAGTCCGTGCCCAGGCCGTATATGCACGGCAGGGGAATAGTGCAGTCCGTGCCCAGGCGTATATGCACGGCAGGGGAATAGTGCAGTGCGTGCCCAGGCCGTATATGCACGGCAGGGGAATAGTGCAGTCCGTGCCCAGGCCGAATATGCACGGCAGGGGAATAGTGCAGCCCGTGCCCAGGCCGAATATGCACGGCAGGGGAATAGTGCAGTCCGTGCCCAGGCCGTATACGCACGGCAGGGGAATAGTGCAGTCCGTATATGCACGGCAGGGGAATAGTGCAGTCCGTGCCTAGGCTGTACATATGGTAATGCAATCCTGCAGTCCGTGCCCAGGCCATATGCACAGCAGGGGAGTCCCATAGTCCGTGCCCAGGCCGTATATGCATGGCAGGGGAATCCTGCAGTCTGTGCCCAGGCCGTATATGCACGGCAGGGGAATAGTGCAGTCCGTGCCCAGGCCGTATATGCACGGCAGGGGAATAGTGCAGTCCGTGCCCAGGCCGAATATGCACGGCAGGGGAATAGTGCAGTCCGTGCCTAGGCTGTACATATGGTAATGCAATCCTGCAGTCCGTGCCCAGGCCGTATATGCATGGCAGGGGAATCCTGCAGTCTGTGCCCAGGCCATATGCACGGCAGGGGAATCCTGCAGTCCGTGCCCAGGCCGTATATGCAAGGCAGGGGAATCGCACAGTGTGTGCCCTGGCGATACGGACGGCAGGGGACGCCAGTATTTGGGGATAAATCTTTACTAAGAGCCCTCATAAACTTGATAGCAGGTATGCCTGTAAGTTACAGCAGTTTTCCAAGCAAACTTGCATGTGTAAGGTCACTTTGAAAATCACCTCCCAAAACTACCTGTATCCAATTCCACCCGCTATTCTGTATGGAGACATTTTTTGGGAAATTTTACAAGCATTCTTTTTGGATGGTTTGGATAAACATTAGATTAGAAAATGAGTCGGGGTGCATACAAGTGCAAATCCCGCCCCAGGATCGCATCTGCGCCCGCAGGACAAAAGCGCGTAATTTTACCCACATGGAAATGCCTTTTAAAAATGTCCTTTCTTGTGTCTGTGCAGTGTGCACAGCAGGGGAAGGCAGCATCCGGGCAACTGGGCACTTATTTGTCACTTCTGAATTCACTAGAAGGTGAATTTTCAAAGAGTTGTGCACATGTGTGTACAAGTAGCACATTCGTAGGTCCTATTTTCTAAACTTCAGAATACACGTGGGAGTAAGTTGCTATTTTCTAATCATTTGCATATGTAAATTTGTCAGCTATCTCGCGTATATTTACGCCGGCTCTATTTCTGGAGTAAGTGATCATGAATATCTTAAAAGTGGAATACTGACTGGGTGACATAGGCGGAGTTGCAGCTGCACAGCCAGGAGGGTCTTTATGAGCTGCAGATGGACTGGGTAGACTGGGAAAACTGATGAGTTCATTGCCGTACACATTAGAAAATCCCGACTCACATGTGCAAAAGCTGACTTCCAGGGGAAGTAAATGCATTTACATTATGCAGCTAAAATTTCCATGGGTGTATTTTTATATAGGCGAATAAAGCAGTTGAGCTCTACTTATCCGGATAAATTCTGATTTATCCAGCTCAATCTTGAAAGCGGCAATTATCCGGACAAGTTCTGACTTATCCAGCTAAGTAGCAGCAAAGTCACTACTCATCCAGATAAGTCTTAAAATGTTACTTATCCAACTGTCTTAGCTGGGAAAGTGTCGTTTTAAGTCTTATCTGGATAAGCAGTGTGTTTGCTGCTTCTTAGCTGGATAAGTCAGAATTTATCCGGATAAGTGCAATATGCATTTGCACATTTTTATTACATGTGCATGCATGTTGCAAGGTGGATTTACGCTTGTTTTATAACTTGTTTTTATCATATACGCGCAGGTTATAAAATATAGGAGTAGATTTTTGCACGCCCATATGCACACGCATATGGTGGTGCGTGCAGCTGTTGGAAAGTTATCCTCCCTATTAGCATCTATTCACTCTGCAGCTGATGGCATATTCATTGCATGGAAAGGATGTTGACTTATGAAAAGTGCACGCTGCATTAATAAAGCTAAAACTGTGCTGATTTATCAAGCACACACACTGCACTGATAACCCTATTATTACTACTTATTTCTATAGCACTGTTAGGTGTATGCAGCACTGTACAGATCCACATAAGAGACAGTCCCTTCTGTGTAGAGCTTACAGTCTATTCAAGGCAGCCAAGTAAGAGGCTTGGGGAGTTTCATTCGTTTATTATAGAAAATGTGATCAGTAGAGCCAAAGGTTAAGATCTAAAAGCAGCATTTGAATAAGACTAGCAAGGGTGCATGACACGAAGTCTATTCCAGCTGTAAGGGAGCAGCAAGGTGGAAAGTGCAGAGTCTGGAGCTGGCAATAAATGCTGAACGGCTGCTGACAATGTTTCTCATTTCAGCTCATCCTGCCGATCTCAGAGCGCAGGAGACACCGACCACCTCCATATGTGATGCTGATATTTTGGGAGATCCTGCCGGAATCAGGATTTTCCTTTGTTCATGTTTGCATCAGGCTTTTACTGTGTGTGGGGTTTTTTTTTTTCCATTTAATTTCTGGGTCTGATGTATGAAAAAACAACAACAACAAAGCTTTGTGCACAAAGTTTATTAGCGAAACAAGGCCAGATGTGGCAGTGCTAGCCGTCCATGGTGTGCGATGCCCGAGCTTGGCCAGTGCGAGCCCTTACAACAATTATAGTCCCTTCTGGTCCTTGCGGGAGGACATCTTGAATGAGCAGCCATGAGAGAGAGTTGCATGTCCCCTACTTCAGTCACATGCAAATCTCTCATGGGGGAGATGAGGCCTTCTGGTGGACCCGTAGGTAGCCCTTGAATTACTAAGGTGTTTCTGCTTCAAACGTTACCAGAGGGTAAAACTGTACAGAAGGAACCCGATTGCTCATGGAACTTTAGCTATTGAAAAGATTTATAACTCCAAAAACATTTGTGCCGTCCCCTGGGATTATCCGTCTCCCCGGTTAGCCCTTACAGTTTTCGGGCGGGCGGAGGGCCCCCAGAGCCCTGATCTAACACATCACAAGAGAGGGCCAAAGAAAATAAAGCAGAAAAGGAAACGTCCGGCTGGCTGTAGGTGAAACTTCTATCCGAGCCGCAGGCAAGCGATGAACTTCTTCTCTGCTGGCTTTCTTTCCCTCTGTCTCCAGGTGCGTTCCTCATCCCGTACACCATCATGGCGCTCTTCGGAGGTATCCCCCTCTTCTACATGGAATTAGCCCTGGGCCAGTATCACAGGAACGGCTGCATCTCCATATGGAGGAAAATCTGCCCTATATTTAAAGGTAAGACGTTCTGTGCCAACAAGGGGCAGTTACTCCCGGGGCCCAGGGCTTTCACACTCGCAAATTCTCCAGACAGCAAAGCAGCACTTCCGCAGAATCAGCCTGAAGGTCAGCTAAGCTTAAACTCTGTTTGTTTGTTTAGGGGGTTATTAGCAGGGCCGGTGGAAGCGCTAGGCCTGGGCTGAGGGCGCCGAGTATTAGGGGGAGCCCCGCGAGCAGTGGTATCCCGAGGGGAGCCACTGCCCCCGGGCGCAGGGAGGCTCATGAGGCCGCCAGTGGACCTCATCCCACTGGCGGCTGAGCAGCAACACACATATAGCAGGCAGATCGGCAGGGCCGTTCACCACCGCCCGAAGAACAAGATCGCGTTTAAACGCGCTGATGCTTCTCCTCCTTCCTGCCTGCGCGGGCCCGGAAGTAAACCTTGCTGGAGCCGTGCAGGCAGGAAGGAGGAGGAGCATCAGCGCGTGCAGAAGAGGAGCAGCGCTTACGGGCGAATCCCAAGTCGCAGTGGCCCGAGAAGAGGAAAAGGCCCGGTAGCAGGGCTGTTGCAGAGCCCATCCTGCGGTGACTCGCGAAGAGAGGCCCAGAGGTGAGAGAGAGGCTGAGGGTCTGTAGAGTGTGTGTGTGTGTGTGTGCGTATATGAGATGAGTTGAGAGATTGTGTGTGAGAGTGAGTTGAGAGACTGTGAGTGTGGGAGTGAGGACCTGAATGTTTGCAGAGACAGCATGTGAGAGCCTCTGTGTGTATGAGTCAGACAGCATGTGACAGTGAGAGCCTGTGTGTATGAATGATTGTATGAGAGAGAGCATGTGACAGCGAGAGCCTGTGCTTGAGCAAGACAGCATGTGGGCGTGAGAGAGAGCCTGTGTGTGTGAGAGTCAGACAGCATGTGCCAGTGAGAGACTGTGTGTGAGAGAGAAATGTATGTGAAAATGAGAACCTGACTGTGTTTGAGGGAAGAAGATGGAGAGAAAAGAAACAGAAAAAAAGACAATATAAAAGGAATTGGCAAAAAAATAAGAAAGGGAAGGTGGGAAAAAAATAAGAAAGGGAAGGTGGAAAAAAAAAGCCTGTGACCAACCGATTAGAAAACTAAGATCAGGCAGCAAAGGTAAAAAAGACATAAATTACTTTTTAGTGATTGGCACATGTAATCTTTGGGAATGTGCAAGAATAGCACTTTCTCTATGCGGATCTCACAATGTACGAGATCAGCATGGAGGAAGTGGAAGCCCACGGGGCCTGCACAGAGAAGGCAGCAGAATGGGCATCAGTGTCAGTAGCAGCAATCGATGCCTCCCTAATAGCCATGTGGCAGCATTGACGGTGGCAGCAGAGGAATGAGAGAGGTTCCGAGGTTACTGGGAAAAGAAAGAGAGGGGGTCTGCTTTTAGTGTGTGCATGTGTATGAATGGGTGCCTGCCTGGGGGTGTATGTGTGTGAATGCATAGGTGCCTGCTTGGGGGTCTGTGTGTGAGGATGAATGTGTGCATGCCTGGGGGATGGGGAGGGAGTGGTGTGAAAATGAATGGGAGCCTGCCTGGGGGTCAGTGTGTGTGTGTGTGTGTGTGTGTGTGTGTGTGTGTGTGAGAATGACTGGGAACTTGCCTGGGTATGTGTGTACGTGAGGGAGCCAGTGAGTGTGAGAGCATGAGTGTATATGAGAAAATCCAAAGGAGTATGAGTTTGTGTGTGGGTGTGTGTGTGGGGGTGTGTGGAGGGGGAGAGAGTGTCTTAGAGCCTGTTAGTGTCAGTGAGAGCGAGAGGTTATGGTGGATATAAGAGCATGAATGTGTATGTATGTGACAGTGCATGTGTGAGAGAGAATGGACATGTGAGTATGTGTGAGAGAGAGAGGATAACCTCCTAATCATTGACAATATCAGGGTGACTGGAAATCAAGAGCTCCCACGTATGGACAGCAGGGGCCTTTTAAAATCCTTATTAGTTTTAATTATTGGGTGTTATTTGATATATGTGCTGTTTTGAAATATTTTATTAGTGTTTGGGAAATTGTAAAAAATGTATATGATTTTAATTAATAGAAATTCTATTTATCAGTAGTTTTAAAATATTCTTTTATTATGGTTTTACTATTATAACTGATGCTTTATGTTTCTTGATTTTATTTGTTTTATGAGGAATGGTGGTTCTATTTTTCTATTGTTAATACATGGAGTCTGGCTTCTTGGAGTTTCCATTTCAGTATTTGTCTAATTTGTGCTCCTTCATTTTGTATTCTGTATTTGGTGAGGGTCTGTCTCTGCTCTGTGTGTGTGACCGTGATGAGAGATTCTGCTAGCATGTAGTGTCTGTATAGGGATCTATAGCAATCAGGTTTGTTTTGTTTCCTCAGTAGGTGGTGTATTGGTATTCTAAGACCCAGTGTAATATTTACCCTTGCTTTTTCACAGGTAGGGTTATTGTTGTTTGAGTCCTTGGTGTTATTACTGTTATGTTACAATGGGATTGCAGTATAGATTTTGAGTGTCTTTTTTGCGAGGTTTTGTGTTACTTCACAATGTGCCTGGCAGTGGAAGGTATTTGTGCTGCTGTTACTGTGAGGTGACACCAGAATTTGAAAATATCTTTTAGTATGATGAGCTGTAAGGGAAACATCCAAGCTCCATTGTTTGGGGGAATTTCAGTGGATGCACAGAGTTACAGTACTGGAGGTGCAGGATTTGTATTGACATTCTGTCCCTTCCTATAAATTCCAGACTTCACTCTCATAGCCACATAGAATTAGTTGAATGAGGCTATCAAATAATTTTATAGTAGTTTTACTAGAAGTGTGAAACTGGCCAGCTTTTTTAAATTACGCAGAAGACCCTTTGGACTTTTTATTAACACTTTTTTTTTATAACCAATTTTAAAGCAGGATCCATGCTATAGAGGTGGGTGTGATGAAGAAATGTCATTTTGACTCCCCCCTCCCCCAACAATTCTTCTGTCTAGAGACGCCACAGATTTTCTGTGACCTTAAGCATTAGTACAAGAAGGATTACGGGGGGGATGCTGGAAAGGCACACAAATGCATTAGACCCCGGGCGCCGGAGACCCTTGGTGTGCCACTGGGTGCGAACCATATGGGGCTGCAAGCGGTGGCAAAGAGGAGTGGAGATTTGGCAGGCTACGAGCAGTGCCCAACCTGCTCGCGACCCAGAAAACCACACAGTCAGTGGGCGTGATCGAGAATGAGGTAGGAGTCGGGGCCGAGACCAGAGAGTGGCGGCGTGACCCGGGGGGGGCGCAAGGGAGAAGGCTCACCTAGGGTGCCTAATCCCCTTGCACCGGCCCTGGTTATTAGTGGCTTTCTGGGCTCTGCGTTTGCCAGCACCACTCCTGGTGCTCTGAGTGAGCCCTTATCCCACCAGAAGGTGAGAGGGATCCCAGTGAATAATTCCCCCAGGATGAATTGCTCCAGGGCTTCCCAGGCTGTATCTGGCCCATATCAAGACGGGAACCTTCTGAGCTCATGTACTGCTGTTTCAATGCAATTAGCCTTGTGTTTTACAGTAAGAAATGCAAATATGCTTCAGAATTCTGTAAGCTGTGCGGCAGAATCTATCCCTCAGCTGCTGGAGGAAACTGGGGGCTTTGATTCTAACTTCTGAAAGACTCACAGCCTTCCCTCCGGCTGGGCTGCGAGGAGAGGAGAAGGGGGAGTTTGCTGGCAGGTTATGACTCTATCACAGGACTGCTTTCATGCTGAGAGTAGCTGCTCCGGAAGAATGAGCTGGAACTTGACACCTGAATAGAAGAGAAGGTGCCTCTACCAACAAGGCGTTAAAATACCAAAGAAACTGGAATATTGTCCTGTAACTTAAATATAGAAACATAGGATCCAAGTATATGACAGCGGAAAAAGACCGATTGACCCGTCCGTTCCGCCCAGTTATTCTCCCAGTGCTGATGAGGATGTATCTCAGCTGCCAGGTATAATAGAGCCTGACTGCTTGGAAGGCATCATCCCTTCTGATCCAGGACAGTTTTTGTCATTTTTCTCCTGAGTTAGCTGCCTGTTCACACCCAGCAGCCCTCTCCAACCGTAAGGTCCCACCATAATCCAAACAGTCACCAACACGTGTATAGCCGCTACCTGAATGCCTTTATGCATGATGCCCCGCTGCCACCATCTTCCGTACTGACCCAGTCAATACCAGTAGCCTGCCAGACAAACCCAGCTACCTGAGCGCCTACATTTCCACGAGGACTTCTTTATTGTTTGGTTTTTTTTACTGTACTTGCAGCCTGCTAAACAGAACTGGTTACATAAGCTCCTGTGTTTCTGCCGGGACTGCTGATTCTTCTCATAGTTGCAGCCTGCCAGACGGATACAACTGCTAATTAATTCTTCCACTCTCTCTCTTCACTTTTACACAATTAAGCATCTTCCATGCTAGTCTCATGCCTTCCCGAAGTCTGTTACCTTGCTAGCCTCCACCACCCACTCCAGGAAGGCTTGCTGGCCTCCACCACCCACCCCAGGAAGGCTTGCTGGCCTCCACCACCCACCCCAGGAAGGCATGCTGGCCTCCACCACCCACCCCAGGAAGGCTTGCTGGCCTCCACCACCCACCCCAGGAAGGCTTGCTGGCCTCCACCACCCACCCCAGGAAGGCGTGCTGGCCTCCACCACCCACTCCAGGAAGGCGTGCTGGCCTCCACCACCCACTCCAGGAAGGCGTGCTGGCCTCCACCACCCACCCCAGGAAGGCGTGCTGGCCTCCACCACCCACCCCAGGAAGGCTTGCTGGCCTCCACCACTTTTTCCTGGCCTTGCTGCTGCTGGCAGAACCTCAGTCTCTGGTAAAGTGTTAACAGCTCTTCCTTAGACGCTTAACACAAGGAAAAGGCCAACATTTTATCAGGCAATTTGTTTCCTAAAGCAATCTGCATAAAAAAAAAAACCCAAACATGGCAGGGCTTCCTACAGACTCCTTTTCTGCTTTTTCGAACTACTAGGGCACAGGGCCGGCGCAACCCACTGTGCCAGCTGTGCACGTGCACAGGGTGGTGGCTTGGAGGGAGTGGTGGCATGGGGGCCGCTGCAAGGAGGAGGATCTGCAAGGCCCTGCAAAGAAGAGGAGGGAGTTGCAGGGCCGCAGCAAAGAAGAGGAGGAGCCACATGGCGGTTCGCCACCCGCCGCGTGGAAAAGATAAGAGATTTGCAGGGCGCTGGCCGTGCGGCAGCTCCCAACATGCTGTACAGAGAAGAAGAGGAAGAGCTGCAGGGCCACACGGCCATATGAGTTGGAGAGCCACGCAGCCAAGATGACCTGCAGCCTGCAGGAACATGTGGTTCCCAGGCAATGATTTGGAAAAAAAGCCGCAAGCAGCAGAAGTGGAGGGCCAGGGCTGCTGGGAGAGGCCTTGGTATAAGCAATGTATGTTCCTGAGCATGTGTGTGTATGTGTGTGTGTGTGTTTGAGCAGAAGCAGAATGTGTGGATGCCTGAGCATGTCTGTGTGTGTGAGGGAGCACTGAGACAAATGCAAGCTCTAGGGATGATAGTTCTAGGTGACCAGAAGGAAAAAAAAGCCATGAGGCAGTTCCCAACCTGCCCCGCAGCAGAAGTGGAGGGCCGGGGCTGCTGGGAGAGGCCTTGGTGAAAGCATGTGTGAGTGTCTGAGAATGTGTGTGTGAGAAGGAGCACTGAGACAGATGCAAGCTCTAGGGATGATGGAATAAAAGGTCTACAGTAGTAGTACATTTTTTGTTTTTTTAGAAGTAAATTCTTCCGATTTATATTAGGAAAAGTTGAGGTATTGAAGCATAAGGTGTTCTCTTTGTGTGTGTGTGTCTGAACATGTATATGTGAGAGAGAGGGATCTTGTGGTGTGTGTGTGTGTAAGAGGGAACGTGTATGAACACGTAGGATGGAGCATGTGTGAGAGGGAGCATGTGTGCTTACGAGGAAGAAAGCACATGTATGTGTGTGTATGTACAGATATATATCTATGAGAGAGGAGAAAGTTTACACATCCCTCTGTGTATTGATGACATAGACTTAATTGGCATCTCAGAGACATGGTGGAAGGAGGACAACCAATGGGACAGTGCTATAACTGGGTACAAATTATATCGCAATGACAGAGAGGAGCACCCGGGAGGCAGCATGGCGCTTTATGTCCGGGATGGCATAGAGTCCAACAGGATAAACATCCTCCATGAGACTAAATGCACAATTGAATATTTATGGGTAGAAATCCCTTGTGTGTCGGGGAAGACTATAGTGATAGGGGTATACTACCGTCCACCTGGTCAAGATGGTGAGATGGACAGTGAAATGCTAAGAGAAATTAGGGAAGCTAACCAAAGTGGTAGTGCGGTAATAATGGGAGACTTCAATTACCCCAATATTGACTGGGTAAATGTATCATTGGGACATGCTACAGAGATAAAGTTCCTGGATGGAATAAATGATAGCTTTATGGAGCAATTGGTTCAGGAACCGACGAGAGAGGGAGCAATTTTAGATCTAATTCTCAGTGGAGCACAGGACTTGGTGAGAGAGGTAACGGTGGTGGGGCCGCTTGGTAATAGTGATCATAATATGATCAAGTTTGAATTAACGACTGGAAGGGGGACAGTAAGCAAATCCACGGCTCTCGTGCTAAACTTTCAAAAGGGAAACTTTGATAAAATGAGAAAAATAGTTAGAAAAAAACTGAAAGGAGCAGCTACAAAAGTAAAAAGTGTGCAAGAGGCGTGGTCATTGTTAAAAAATACCACCCTAGAAGCACAATCCATATGTATTCCACACATTAAGAAAGGTGGAAAGCAGGCAAAACGATTACCGGCATGGTTAAAAGGGGAGGTGAAAGAAGCTATTTTAGCCAAAAGATCTTCATTCAAAAATTGGAAGAAGGATCCAACAGAGGGAAAATAGGAAAACACATTGAAATTATCGGTTCAGTGTGCTGCGGCATTCAAAAAGCAAACAGAATGTTGGGAATTATTAGAAAGGGAATGGTGAATAAAACGGAAAATGTCATAATGCCTCTGTATCGCTCCATGGTGAGACCGCACCTTGAATATTGTGTACAATTCTGGTCGCCGCATCTCAAAAAAGATATAATTGCGATGGAGAAGGTACAGAGAAGGGCTACCAAAATGATAAAGGGAATGGAACAGCTCCCCTATGAAGAAAGACTAAAGAGGTTAGGACTTTTCAGCTTGGAGAAGAGACGGCTGAGGGGGGATATGATAGAGGTGTTTAAAATCATGAGAGGTCTAGAACAGGTAGATGTGAATCGTTTTTTTACTTTTGGATAATAGAAAGACTAGGGGGCACTCCATGAAGTTAGCATGTGGCACATTTAAAACTAATCAGAGAAAGTTCTTTTTCACTCAACGCACAATTAAACTCTGGAATTTGTTGCCAGAGGATGTGGTTAGTGCAGTTAGTATAGCTGTGTTTAAAAAAGAATTGGATAAGTTCTTGGATGAGAAATCCATTACCTGCTATTAATTAAGCTGACTTAGATAATAACCACCGCTATTACTAGCAACTGTAACATGAAATAGACTTAGTTTTTGGGTACTTGCTAGGTTATTATGGCCTGGATTGGCCACTGTTGGAAACAGGATGCTGGGCTTGATGGTCTGACCCAGTATGGCATGTTCTTATGTTCTTACTAATCCACTATACTCTGAGTGACTGGAAATCAAAAGGTTCCAGGTATGGAAAGCATGAATTATTGTATCCTTATTAGTTTTAATTTTTGGGTGCTGTTTGATGTGTCTGCTGTTTTGAAATATTTTATTGGTGTTTGAGAAATTTAAAACAAATTGTTTGAGGTTTTTTTTTTTTCCAAAGTATTTTATTAATCCACTCAATAACACAATACAGCATGTTCTACACACATAGTTGTCACAATTCGAACAGAACATTAGCAGAACTCCGCATATCAATACGTAACAGAGAGCAGACATGATTTTACCACAAACCCCCCCCCCCCTATTGTGCTTTGTTTGAGTTTTTAATTATTGGATCTTCCGTTCATCAGCTGTTTTAAAATATTCTTTTTGTTAGTATGTTTATACTATTATGATTAATGTATTTATTATATTTATTCATTTTATTGTTTAATGGCTGAGGATTGGTGATTTCTGTTTTTTCCATTGTTGCACTGCACAGAAGCTGACTTGTTGCGGTTTTCCTATTCAGTTTTTGCCTGCATGTTTCTATTTATACTTTATGGTCTCTGTATTTGGTGAGGGTCTGCCTGTGTTCTACATGTGTGACCGAGGAGAGGTATTCTGCTAGAGTGTAGGAATCTAGCTAACAGCTTGGTTTCTTCTGTTTTCTTAATAGGAGGTGTATTGGTGTTTTAGGGCGTAGTGTAATATTTGCAGTGTTGCCTTTTCATAGGTAGGGTTGTTATTTTTTAAGTGCTGGCAGTGAGTGCTGTTTTGGTGTGGGAGGTTTATTATATTTTAATTGTAATTTACTCATGGCTTTTTGAGGGTCAAACACGCACTACAAAGCCCTAATGCCATATGACTTCCAAGTCCTTTTTTTTTTTTACCTCAGAAGACTATACTTTAAATATTCTTTTTAGTGTAAAACCTGAATAATGAATGCATAATTTTTAATTGTGTACATGGAGAGAACAGGAGGCAGGGTGCAAAGGTATAAGATTTGCCAGGGCACCTCATACTCGTGCACCAGCAATGGGTTCCGGGGGAGGGGGTGAAGACCCGGAGGGTTAAGGGTGACAGTTTTTAAAGTTTAGGTTGCTGGAAGGAGCTGGGCTTTTTTTGGCAGGCCCGAGACAAAGACTGCGTGAAGTGTGTGTGTGGGGAGGGGGATGACAGGCAGCACAATAATTGTTGCACAGGGCAGCAAAACAGCTAGCACCGGTCCTGCTAGGGCAAATCTATGAACGTTCCCCCCCCCCCCCCCGTTTTATATCTATGGAAAAATACTTGTTACCATCTGGCCCTAAATGTTACATTTTTTTGACACAAGTCTGTTTAGATTACTGATGAATGACTTTGATAATGCTTTCTGGCTTTAAGTCCAGCCTTAATTAGTAAAAACAAAATACAAGAAAGGTTGATTTGAAAACAGCATGGGAGTCTTGTTAGGTGGCGACAGCATCTCGCCAGGCCTGGGGAAAACCTCCTGCTGCTCTGTAAAACATCTCTGGACTCCTCTGTACCAGGGAAAATAAGAGAGAATGGGTGACGGGCCAGTCTTAAAGGAGAACAGACCCCACACAGAACCAGACATAACGCATACAAGTCATGCACGGATGTACCTTGCACAAACACACACACACACACACACACACACACAAATGCACAAGTGAACACACAATGGTGGTTCAGAGGCGTGCGTCCTGGACTTCAGGAAAGCTAAGGGGGGAAGACCTCAAGGATTCATCAACTTTACGGGATAAGCTAGGAAAATAGAAGAGCAGTGGGCAAAACTAAAAGGAGAGACTGTAAGGGCACGAAATATTATTGGTAGAAACGTAAATAAAGATAAGAGGAAAAGAGGCCACTATGGTTTTCTAAAGAAGTGGCTGAAAATGTAAGGGAAAAAGTTAGTGTTCATAAACTACAAGAGACTGCAGAAAGAGGAAAACGGGCAACCATATCTGGAAACGCTAAGAAAGTAGTCAGGAATGCATAGATGCTAATAGAAGAAAAAATAGGTAGTACAGGAAGACAAACATAAATACTTTTTTTTACATATGTTAGTGACAAGGGAAATGCAAATGTGATTATAAAATTCAAAGGTGAAGGGACAAAGTGCATAGAGGTTGATGAGAAGAAAGCAGAACAACTTATCAAATATTTCTATTTCGTGTTCACTGAGGAAGAGCTTCCGAGCAGGTCCAAAGTTAACTGGTTTTATGTGGCTGGAAATCCTCAAAAGATATCTGGTTAAGTGGCAAGGCTAATGGGGGAAAAAAACGCCGACCCTAAAGGCCCCAACCAGCCTCCATCCTTGTGGGGCTGAACCTGCCATCTGCTCCTAAAAAAATGCCCTGCATTGCCTGGTTTGCTAAAAATAGAGGCTGGGGTCTGTGACAGTCTCTCCCCCTCCCCCACCCCTTGGTCTCTGGTCCGATTTATGTTTATTAAAAAATACTTCTCCTTGTCCCCACTCTTTCCCTAACGCTAACCCTCCCACCCTTGTACTTTTTATAAGCAATATTACAGAAGCACTAATGGGACAAGTTTGCCTTTTTTGCAGATTTAGTGCTAAAAAATGCAGGGTCTCAAAACCCAAGGGAGCAGTACATTATGAGCACTCCTGGGAACTCACTGAATTTGACTTGGAAACTCATGGAATTTGCATCAGTTGCTGCACCTCAAGAGAAGCACTGAAAAGCTCCAGGCCTCTCGTGTACTGCCTTAGCTGCTCCCCTTCAGGAAGCCTGCAGGGAACAGCGGGAGGGATGAGACTGGAGCACATGCTGCAGGCAGTATGTGGGGAGAAAGTGGAGAGAGGCTGGCGCACACACCTCAGTCTGCCGCTGTGATTCCAGGACTTGGGATTCAGCTGAAGGGAGATGTGAGAGCAATGAGAATGCTGGAGTCAGGAAGGGAGAAAGGGGAAGGATGTTAGGGTCAACCAGAAGTGCCCAGGCAAGAGTATAGGAGGGAAGTTCTGTACACAAAACAAGAGTGGAATCTGGGGGTGATCGGAGCTGATGATCTTAAGGTGGTCAAACAGGGGGATAAGGCAATGACCAAAGCCAAAAGGATGCTTAGGTGCATAAACAGGCCAATGCACTGCCGGGCTCTGGCCGCAGCACCAGCTTAGCATGAGATTCGACACACCTTTTGGACGTGTGTCCGTAACCCCTGATGCAAAATGGGGATTAGCGCATCCAAAACACATGTCCACTGGAGCATGTAAATTCATGTTGATGAGGCTATTAACCATTTCCCCCAATGCAAAAAAAAAAAAAGTGCATCCGACATGCACCTCAAAAATTAACACTTGTCCCAAGCAGGCATTAAGTTCTGAGGAGCTCAAAAAGTTGACAGAAGAGCAAAAAATACTGCTTTTCTATACTTCCTCTGACTTAATATCGTGGCGATATTAAGTCTAGGAATAGATAAAGGAGGAGAATGATTTAAAAAAAAAAGTGTCAGCGGTCAGGTTAGAAAAAGGGAGGCTCAATTAATAAGCATTCGTTTTCCTAACCCGCTGACAGCCACCTCTCCTGGGGGCCTGCTGCTGAGGAGGTGCTAGAAGTGTGCATTTCCCCTAGCACTTCCTTTTACTGTGACAGCCTGTTTGCATATTGCATCGGGTGCCCCAGAGAGGTCGATCGGCGTGTGTTAGGTGAGCGGACGCTCAATCATGAGTGCCCGTTTTCCGCATGTCTATATTGCATCGGCCTGAAAGAGAGGAATGGTCAGCAGAAAAAGGGTAGGGGATATTGCCCCTGTGTAGGTCCTGGGTGAGACCTCACTGGGAATACTGTGTACAATTCTGGAGACCGCACCTTCAAAAGGATATAAACAGGATGGAGTCGGTTCAGAGGGTGGGAACTGAAATGGTCAGTGGTCTTCATCCTAAAGCATATGCGGACAGACTTTTAAAGTTGTAAACATATATACCCCGGAGGAAATGGGAGATATAATGGATGCATTTAAATACCTCAAAGGAATGAATGCACAGGAGGGTGGGGGCCTCTTCCAAGGGAAAGGAGGGTCTAGAATGAGGGGTCATGGGATAAGGGTGAAAGGGGGTAGGCTCTGGAGTAAGCTAAGGAAATATTTCTTTACAGAGAGGGAGGTGGATGCATGGAACGGCCTCTCTGAGGAGGTGGTGGAGATAAGGGCAGTATCAGAATGCAAGAAAACTTGAGATAAACATAGGGCATCTCTGAGAGAAAAGCAGGAACTCTAAAGCTGGGCAGGAGATGTGGATGGGCCGGAAATTCTTCATCTGTCCTCATGTTCTATACGCACGCACGCGCGCTCTTACACAAGCACGCACACACGCACTCTTACACAAGCACGCGCACACAACTGACTCTGCCCTCTCTCTCCCCAGGAATTGGCTATGCCATCTGCATGATTGCCCTGTATGTTGCATTTTATTATAATACCATCATGGCCTGGGCTCTCTACTACCTCATCTCCTCCTTCAAGGCTGAGCTGCCGTGGACCAGCTGCAAAAACCCCTGGAACACCATCAACTGCACCAACTACTTCTACAACTTCAGCTTCACTTGGTCAGAACACTCCATCTCCCCAGCCGAGGAATTTTACACGTAAGTGCATGTAAGTGAAAACAGCAGCCTGATAGCACAGTGAGAGAGAGAGAGAGAGAGACAAAAGAAGGAGGGGGAGGGGAGGGAAACGGGACAGAGACTGACATACAGGCAGAGATAAAGGACACAGAGAAAGAGAGGATCCCTTAGTAGAAGAAATACTTGTTCATCCAGAGTTTCCCTCTCATTGCAAAGATAGTGTCCAACCGTGCAGGCAGGCACTCGACTTCCAAACTCGTAGACTTCTGTGGCATCACCACCTAAAAATCATAAAACAAGTGAGAGTCCTAATCTGCTTCTGTACCGGTCAGCAGAAGGATGCGCTCCATGGCATTAGAGCACTGAAAGTATTAGCATGACAAAGTGCCCATGGTGCTGGGGTCCTCTCTGTGTCACTGTGTATGGACTGAGTAACAGGCAGGGTGCGTTAGCCAGAGGAACCCCTCGGGTAAGTTTCAGCTTTTTCTCTCCTGCTCCAGGCGCCAGGTGCTGCAGGTTTACAGGTCCCAGGGGCTGCATGACCTTGGAGGCATCAGCTGGCAGCTGGCCCTTTGCCTCCTGTTCATCTTCACCGTTGTATACTTCAGCATCTGGAAGGGGGTCAAAACATCTGGCAAGGTGAGAGTCAACAGAAATCCAGCCCCCAGTCCCACATGCAAACTTGTTTTTCCTCCTCAAGGCTTCCTTTTTTTTTTTTTTTTAACCTTTTCATGGGTAACTTTCAGCACTTCACATAGATGCACATTCTTAGGCTCACCAGTGGCGGAGGGGGCATGGCTGGACACTGTACATTTGCCATAAGAGCAGCATTCCCTCAGCATCGCCTGCAACACCAGCGAGCATGAAAAGCAGGAACTGGAATAAAGAATGGACTTCGCATCTCTAGCGCGTTGGCCCTGACTGATAAGCAATGGCCTGTCTTGGGTGGTCCTGGATGGGACTCTCCCATGAGCTCTCTGCATCATGCCTAGCCTCAGAAGAGCCTCATCCATGCTGGGTGAAAAGCCTTCTCCTGTTTCCTGCCTTGAGAAGTCAGCCTGCAGATCTTTGCAGGACTAAACAAATATAAGATTAGTTGAGGGGAGAGTAATTTAGGGGGTCCTTGTTCCCCCAGATCCTGTCAGATAAGCTTGGGACAGACCCGCCAGGGGTCTCTGTTGGATTTGTCTTCCTCATGGTCTTAGAGCTGTGACACCTTGCTTTTCACACCAGCTGTAGGCACAGCGCACCGATTCCTTCTTGACTGAGCTTAGTGTTGTTTACAGATTTTTAGTTTGATCTGATGACAATGGCTAAAGTGGCAAAGTGCAATATCTTAACAGGTTTGTTTCTGCTCTGTGTTTTGATTGCGGATCTTTTTATGTCCCCCACCTAAAACATGTGATAGCACAGGACAGCAATCTTTTGTATGTTTAAATCTCTTTATTAAGAGAATCTATTGCACAAAAAAAGGATAGCACGCAATTTTTCCTTTTACATGCAAAGCTATTCCTAAGTATTACAACAGATACATTTTTTCAATAATATCCTCATGAAATACCCCACTCTTCCCATCATAAATCGTTTTTAAATAAATGGAGCATGAAAGCGGCCGAGTGATTAAAATGTTGGCCTGGAGAACAGGAGATTTGGGTTCACATCCTGCTTCTGCCACTAGTACTTGTTGTAAATGTGGGCACTTCACATTATCTGCCCACTTATATTGTAAGCTCTTCAGCCCAGGGATTAGGAATTTGTGTTTCAGGGTGTGCTATAAATGCCAGAATAATTGTGTGCCAAGAGAAAATGCCTGTTCTGTGCATTCTAGTGGTGATAACATTCATTTATGGGGGAAAATGCTTCCAGAGATGATATCACTTATAAATGTATTTGGATTTTGCTTAAAAAAATTCTCAGACTGGTTAGTTTAAAAGCCAGAGAAGTCCTGTACTCTTCCTGTGTTCAAGGCTCACTTCACCTTCCCATTCTGAGACTCCCTTCTTTTGCTCCCTGTTATTCTGACTGTAGCAGAAATCTGGCCAGGGCTCCCTCTTCTCCCTTGTCAGGCTCCTAGGGTTTTCCCAGTGTGGATGTCACATTCTAACCTTTTTTCTGTGACAGGTGGTGTGGGTGACAGCCACGTTCCCTTACATCATACTCTTTATCCTATTAGTACGAGGTGCCACGCTGCCCGGTGCCTGGAGAGGCGTCCTCTTCTACTTGAAACCCGACTGGCAGAAACTTGTGGCCACAGAGGTAAGTGTCAAACAGGCAGCTCAAGACAGACAATATTGGTCCTTATCTGCTGTCATTTACTATGTTACTATGAAAAATGAAGGGAATGGAAGGGAAGAATTGGTCTAATATATCAAGTGAAGCTTTTAGGACAAGCTGGAAGACCTGTTATTGGCCAAAACAAAGGACACTGATTCCTGCGCTGTGGGATCCTGCAGGAGCTCCCAGAAGCCTGCATTAGATACAGTGGGAAGTCACATTCTCTCCTGCGCTGTGGGATCCTGCAGGAGCTCCCAGAAGCCTGCATTAGAGGCAATGGGAAGTTACATTCTCTCCTGCGCTGTGGGATCCTGCAGGAGCTCCCAGAAGCCTGCATTAGATACAGTGGGAAGTTACATTCTCTCCTGCGCTGTGGGATCCCGCAGGAGCTCCCAGAAGCCTGCATTAGATACAATGGGAAGTTACATTCTCTCCTGCGCTGTGGGATCCAGCAGGAGCTCACAGAAGCCTGCATTAGATACAATGGGAAGTTACATTCTCTCCTGCGCTGTGGGATCCCGCAGGAGCTCCCAGAAGCCTGCATTAGATACATTGGGAAGTTACATGCTCTCCTGCGCTGTGGGATCCTGCAGGAGCTCACAGAAGCCTGCATTAGATACAGTGGGAAGTTACATTCTCTCCTGCGCTGTGGGATCCCGCAGGAGCTCCCAGAAACCTGCATTAGATACAGTGGGAAGTTACATTCTCTCCTGCGCTGTGGGATCCCGCAGGAGCTCCCAGAAGCCTGCATTAGATACAGTGGGAAGTTGGATTTTTTCAGGAACAAAAGATCCTGCAGGGACAGGGAGCTTTTGTGTTCTCCCCTCGTGTCCTTTCTGAGTCTGCAGTGGTAACATTTAATGCTACTGGGAAAAGCTTTTTTCCATATAAGAGCAAAACGCTCTTATTGTATGGAAGGTGCCAGAAAGTGCAGGAATGGTTTCTGCTTCCTCGAACTCCCAGCATGGCCATGTCTTGTATCACATTTTATTTTATTTTTTTTCCCCTCTGACTAAATTCTGGAATTGCAAGGTGTGAGGCTGGGGGTGGGGGGAGAAGGTTGGGAAGGGACTTTGCTATCCGTCGCCGGGTACTTCCAGTGATGAGGGGGGTCAGGCTTATCGCACCGAGTGACAGAGAGAGAGGAAATGAAGAAAGAGGCAGCTGATAGCAGAGCAGAGCTCCCTTCTTTCCGCGAGCGATGAGGGCACAGGGTGTCCTGTGCATGGAAGATCCGGATCTCTGCTCGCACGAGCGGCAGCGAGAAATCGGATCTGGTCTGGTGCTTCTACCCGGCTCCACCGAAACTGCCCACATTAGTGTCGCAGACGCTGTTTTGCATGAGCAGAGCCAGAGAGTTGCGGTAGGCCTGCCCCCTCCCCCCTTCCACCTCCTCGTGCCTCTCTTCTCACTTGCCCTCACTCTTCCTCCCCCTCCCCCCCCTCCTTCTCTGTCCCTGTTGCCTCAGTATCTTGCCCTTCCACCTCCTCGTGCCTCTCTTCTCACTTGCCCTCCCCCCCTCCACCTCATCGCACTCAGTTGCTGGCTCACGACCTCTCTTTCTTCTTTGCCAGGTTTGGGTAGATGCTGCAGCTCAGATTTTCTTCTCCCTGGGTCCAGGCTTTGGGGTCTTACTGGCCTTTGCCAGTTACAACAAATTTCACAACAACTGCTACCAGTGAGTATCGCCCCCACCCCTCCCCTCCTGTCCTTTCCGGCTGTGGGTCGGGGACTTTCTCTGGTTCTGAGCGTGGCCTCTCTGGTGCTCACAGGACCCAGTTTGTGGTTGCTGTGTTCATCCACGTGGCTGCGCAGACGTAAAGCCCAAGAAAAACAAATATGTAAGGTAAGACCTTTTTATGGTATGAATGTATTAGGCTAGTCCAATAAAAACCTATTCAGTCAAGTCCTTGTTTATTATAGATGACACGCTTTTCCAAAAAAAAAAAAGTTCAAAGCAAAACTTTTAAAACCAAAAGAAATAGTTTTGAGATCGTGTTTCTCTGTGTAACCAATGGGAAATAATGTTTCAAGTCTGTAGCTCTGTATTAGGACTGTTTGATCCAATCCTGGTTTTGCACTTCTGATTTCTCTGAGAAAAACAGCGTGCAATGAGATATAAAGCCAGGGCTGGCTCAGCCCGTCCTAAAGGAATGGAAGCAGTCCTGCCTTGCATGGAGCCAGCTGCCAGCACAGATGCTGCTCTAAGAGCGCTCTTGGGTTTGCACTGCAGGGATGCACTAGTGACCAGCACCGTGAACTGCCTGACCAGCTTTGTGTCCGGCTTTGTCATCTTCACTGTCCTGGGGTACATGGCCGAGATGAGAAACGAAGAGGTCTCGGAAGTTGCCAAAGATACAGGTAGGAGATGGCTCCCGCTGTCAGGAGACGCTGCTTCTCTCCTCTGTCTCACTGTTAAGACCGTGTGTTTTTGCTACTCTTGGGAGTGTTTTGTCTGCAGCTAATGCTTTGTGTGGAATTTTTGCAATCAGTGACATTAGTCTGATGTAGCATAAGCTTATGGTCTCTGGGACATTGTGGGGTGTTAGGTGAGGGCCTGGGTGTGTAGCCTTTATTCTCAGCTTTGTTGCTGTATGTTTGACATTCTAAATTAGGATTTAAAGACGTGTCCATATCTTGACCAAATGAATGTTGTGACACAGATCAACGGCAGGGAGGCTTATGACTCCTGCTTGCCCCTGGCTAGTGCTGGTAAAGTCTCCCTGCCTGGCGCTGGCATGCAGGCTTTAGCCAGTGGGTGGCAGTGTGGCCGGGAGCTCACTGCTCATCCTCTGGAGGCCGGTGGCATTGCCCTGCAGTGGGTCATGTGGACTCCCTGTCCTCTCTTTCCCGTCCACAGGACCGAGCCTGCTCTTCATTACCTATGCAGAGGCCATCGCCAACATGCCAGGATCCACTTTCTTTGCCATAATCTTCTTCCTGATGCTGATCACATTGGGGCTGGACAGCACTGTGAGTGGAAATGGGTGCTAATCCATCCTCCCAGAGATAAGTACCCCAGGTCAGGGACTGGGCAAAACGTAACAAAGCAAGAGAGACACCAGGGGTTGTGAGGGAATAGAGGACAGCCACTAACCTGCTCATCGCTAGCTAGGTACCGTCTGCAGCTTAGTCATACTCTGCTTAGAAAACAGGGGAGGTCCGATGGCTAGTTGGCTATTCCAGTGCTGAGATCCCGCTCCCACATCTCTACCTCTGCATCTCATTCCTGCTATACTCTCTCTTGCTATTCCAGTACTGAAACAACCCCCCAGATCCGCCAATGCACCTTACTCTTGCCCTGTTATACTCCCTGCTATTCCAGTGCTGATACACTTCCCCCTCCTCACAGATCTGCCAATGCACCTCATTACTGGCCTGCAGTACTCCCTGATATTCCAGTACTGAGACCCTTCACCACAGATCTATCAATGCATTTCCCTCCTACCTTGCTGTACACCCTGTTAGTCCAGAACTGAGGACCTGCCCACTCATACACAGCTCCTGCCCTGCAGCATCCCCTTTGCATACAAAGCTCTGCCAGTGTGCCTCGGCCCTGCTCTGTGGGTGTGGGAAAGGCCTTGTTGGTCGCTCTTTCTTATTGTTTGCCTGCTTTTCAGTTTGCAGGTTTGGAGGGAGTGATAACAGCAGTGCTGGATGAATTTCCACACGTTTGGGGCAGACGCAGAGAGCTGTTTGTTCTGGGCCTGATCACAGTCTGCTACCTTGGGGCTTTGACAACCCTGACATACGTAAGTGTTTCATTTGTTAATGTCCAGCAATGGATGTGGAGCCACTCTAAACTGAGCTGGCTGCAGACCCTCGAGTGTAGGTTGGAGGAATTGGTGGGCTCTGAGTCAGCCTAGTGAGAGGTGCACTGTACAAGTAAGGTTACATTCCTTGCACGGAAAGGGATTTCAGACATGGGGTACGATGCAGTATCAGGCGCATACAAAAGGTGGGTCCAAAGCGGATGCACCCTTTCTGAACACACGCACATCCACCTCTCCTGGACGCTCGATGTAATACGCAAATGAGCTGCCACACTAAAAGGGACGCGCCATGGATAATTTGTGCCTCCCTAGCGAGCTGCATCGGGCGCCTAGGAGAAGTGGCTGTGCGTCCACAACAGCCTGGCCAGAGGCCGTTCCCGATTGATTCTTTTCACTGAGCAATCCCCTTTCAGGACAGCCTTCAGAAAGGGGATTGGAATAAATAAATATTAAGTGCCCTTTTGTGTTCAACGTGAGCGTCCCGTTTTATCCCGCGGCAGCTAATTTACTGGCACAATAGGCACACGCAATATACATGGCCCTGAGCGGGTATATTGTGGGTATATATTGTGCGCCCCCAAATTTTTTTTTTTTTTACGTCAAGACTTTTTTTGCATGTTGCTGCTTTCAGTGGTTCTGCCTATTTAGCACTGTGATGATACTAAGGAGGAGAAACCACAGAAAAGCAGTTATTTTTTGTTTTCAAGTTGAGTCCTTGACGCATGGGAAGACTTCACGGCTGCTCTAGGAAGCTGTAAAATTTGGCTGGTTAAAAAGTGCGCCTTTGGCACACGGGCATATTTTGCATTGCGAGGTAAAAGCCAATAGCCTCATCTGCATGTGATGAGCGCTATTAGCTTGCAAGTGAGTTTAGACGCGTGTTTTGGACGCGCTGATCCCCTTATTGCATTGGGGGTTATAGACGCGCATCCAAAACGCGCATCCAGCATGGGTTAACCTGTGCGCTAGGCTCAGCACACGATATTGCATTGGCCCCCATAGTGGGGGAACCTGTGGGATGAAAGAGCTGCCTGCAAGCTTTGGGAATGCCTGGGAGAACAGCTAGGCTGCCCTTACTCTGCAGCAAATGCTTTTCCTCTTTTGCCTGATGTGCTGTGCCCAGCAGAATCAGGTCAGGCTCTGGCTGGTTGGATGCAGCTCCTCTGGTCTGGGCCGTCGGGGAGCACTAACCTGGGGCTCTTGATGTATCGGGGTCAGTTAGGATCCGGCTCTGGGTGGACTTGATGAAAGATCCTGTAAGGCACCACTTTACCTCCCCTTCTGCCTTCCCAAGCCTTTGTTTCCTCCTGTGAGGCACAGGGCAGTGTTGCTGTCTCTTAGCCCAACTGCTGCTGTCTCATTTGTAGGGCGGCGCGTACGTTGTGAAGTTGTTTGAAGAATACGCCACTGGACCTGCTGTTCTGACGGTGGTCTTCTTGGAAGCCATTGCAGTCTCCTGGTTTTATGGTAAGAAAAGCCTTACATGTCGAGGAAGGTATGGAAAATGGGGTACTAAGGGATTCCAAAGCTCGCATACTGAGCCTTTTCACTGAAGGACCACCCAGATCAGTAACGGTCGAGAGTCATTATCAGGCAACTGCATGTCAAGACAAGAGCCAACCAGCACTTTAAATGGCATCAGAGAGCCCAAGAAGATAATGAGAACGGAAATGAGGCTTCTCTCAAAGTCCAAAAGCCGGTGGGAGGCCAGTGTCTGATGCTTTTACCTTTGCTGTGTCTCTTCTGTGCTGGGGCTGTGTATGTGAGGGAAGTTTGAACTGTGGCTGCCTCTGCTGTATCTGTCCTGTGTCGGGGCAGTGTGTGTGTGGGAGGCTTGCACTTCTGCTACCTGTGCTGGGGCAGTGTGTGTGAGGGAGGCATGCACTTCTGCTGCCTGTCAGGGCCATGTGTGTGAGGAAAGCTTGCACTTCTGCTGCCTGTGCTGGGGCAGAGTGTGTGAGGAAGGCTTGCACTTCTGCTGTCTGTGCTGGGGCAGAGTGTGTGAGGGAAGCTTGCACTTCTGCTGCCTGTGCTGGGGCAGAGTGTGTGAGGGAAGCTTGCACTTCTGCTGCCTGTGCTGGGGCAGTGTGTGTGAGGGAAGCTTGCACTTCTGCTGCCTGTGCTGGGGCAGTGTGTGTGAGGGAAGCTTGCACTTCTGCTGCCTGTGCTGGGGCAGTGTGTGTGAGGGAAGCTTGCACTTCTGCTGCCTGTGCTGGGGCAGAGTGTGTGAGGGAAGCTTGCACTTCTGCTGCCTGTTGGGGCAATGTGTGTGTGTGTGTGTGTGAGGGAAGCTTGCACTTCTGCTACCTGTTGGGGCAATGTGTGTGTGTGTGAGGGAAGCTTGCACTTCTGCTGCCTGTGTCGGGGCAGTGTGTGTGAGGGAAGCTTGCACTTCTGCTGCCTGTGTCGGGGCAGTGTGTGTGTGAGGGAAGCTTGCACTTCTGCTGCCTGTGCTGGGGCAGTGTGTGTGAGGGAAGCTTGCACTCCTGCTGCCTGTGCTGGGGCAGTCTGTGTGTGTGAGGGAAGCTTGCACTCCTGCTTTCTGTGTTGGGGCAGTATGTGTGTGTCCGTGTGTGTGTCCGTGTGTGTGGGTGAAGCTCACGCTCTTCTGCCCATGCTGCACCTTTTCTGCGACGATAAAACTGGGAAGAGTTGAGTGCCTTTACGGATCAGACATAGGTGTGCCCCTTTTCTTCTCTCATTGTAAAACCTTTTCTTTCGTAGGCATCACTCAGTTTTGCAGCGACGTGAAGGAGATGTTGGGGTTCACTCCAGGCTGTTACTGGCGGGTATGTTGGGTGGCAATCAGCCCCATCTTCCTTCTGGTGAGTTCAGCCTCTTGGACAGAAATCTTTTTCTTGTGCCACCGCTGCAAAATCAAAAATTGCAAACAGCTCCTCCCACAGCCATCGCAGCCTCTATCAAATACGAAACTGAGCCCAGCAAAGGGCCTGGCCTGCCACCTGCATACATCCTCTGGCAGCCCTTATCTTTCTTTCCTCGTTTGCTGTTGGTGATCGACGGCCACAGGTTGTTGGCGGGAGAAGAGTAAACCAAAAGGCAGGTTTATGAGGACAAAGAGTTTATATTCAACAGCGTCACTGAGAAGATAAATGTGTATTTAATTCTTCTCTTTTATTATCTGCAAAGGAAAAAAAAAAAGCAAGAAAGGTCTGGCCATACCCCCACGAATAATTTAGAGAAGAGTGCACACGCTCCCTGCATGACGGTATAATAAAACCAGAGCAAACAAACAGCACAGCTGTTACTAGGCAATCCTACTCTTAAAAAAAGCTCTCTGGAAGGCAACGTTAAAAGCAGAGCGGGCAGTAGTAGTGGCTGGAAGCTGGCTGTGTACTGAACCTTGTGCCACACAGCCTATAAATTTCCCAGTGCAATGCAGATGTGCACAGGGAGTGAACAAGCCATCAGAAACCCGAAAACCAGCCCCACTGTGAAGTCTTGGACCTAAAGAATATTCAAATGGGTTTGTCCAGCTAAGTGTGGATTTAACCAGCCCAGCCCTGTAAACATCCCGTCCCATTGGGCAGCGCTGTCATTACCTGACTAAAACCTAGCCAGGATGGGGGTGTTCCAGAGGCATAGCTTAAATTTATCCAGCTGGCACAGATAATCAAGTCAGATATAGTTAACTGATTAAAGTTAGCCAGATAATGTACACAATTACTGACTATCAGGATAGACATAGATTAATGGGGCTGAGCCAACATGGAGTTAGCAAAGGGAAGTCTTGTGTTGCAAATCCTTTACATCTTTCTGAAAGGGGTTAATGAACAAACATGTGGACAACAGTGAGTCAGTTGATATGTATCTGGATTTTCAAAAGGCATCTGATAAAGACCCACTCGAGAGGCTCATCAGGAAATTAGAGTCATGGGATAGGAGGTAATGTCCTGTTGTGGAATGGTAACTGGCTAAAAGATAGGAAACAGAGGAGTGCTAAATGGTCATTTCTAGCAATGGAGAAAGGTCCTTAGTGCAGGGCCCCAGGGATCTGTTCTGGGGCTGCTGCTTTTTAATATATTTATAAATAAATCTGAAAAGATGATACAAAATTATTCAAAGGTGTTATATCATGAGCTGATTTGTGAAGAATCGCAAGAGGAGCTTGTGGGACTGGGCATCTAAACGGCAGATGAAATTTAATGCGCAAAGTGCTGCATGCTGGGAAGAGTAATCCAACCTACAGGTACACCATGCTGGGCTCTCTATGAGGTAGCAATGCCCAGGAAAAGGGTCTTTGCAAAGTGTTGTCCACAGTTATTCCAAGATCCTTTTCCTGGGCGTTGATGCTTAGTTACACAGCATTTCATGCTCGGCCCAGTGTGTGCTGGTTGGTGGTCAAGAAAACAAGCAGAATGTTACGTGGTGCGTTAGGAAAGGAATGGAGAATAAAATGGAAGTGATCACTTATTTATTTATTTATTTATTTATTTAGTTAATTCTTTTTTTATACCGACATTCATGACTGGTCATATCACATCGGTTTACATCAAACGTTGGAAAATTACATTGAACAAGGGCTAATAACTTGGATGGTAACAAGGGTAAAGACCCTGGAGGAGGCACCTTGGGCTGAGCAACCTCAGAGGAAGGTCCCAAGTGATAAGTGAGGGTAAAAGAGAAACATGAGTCATAAAACCAAAATTAACTTATAACATAAGAATCGAACTCTGTGGTATCCTGGGGGAGGGGTACCCGGGAGGAAGGAAGGAGGAAGGGTGGGAAAGTTGAAAGGGTAGATTGAGCTAGCAGCATTGCGAGCTAGTGACAAAGAGTCAACAAACTTTTAGGGAAACGCTTAAGTTTTTTCTTGAAGGTCAGCGGGCATTGTTCTTGGCTTAGATCTGGGGGTAAAGCATTCCATTGAGAGGGGTCAGCTATGGAGAAAGCACGTTTCCTGATGGATGCGTGGAGGGAGGATTTGATGGGAGGAACGTGAAAGGTGTCTTTGTACGCTGCTCTGACCGGTCTGGAGGAGGAGTGGAGGCGAAGAGGGAAGTCTAGCTCAAGAGAAGACTGCTTGTGGATGGTCTTATGTATGATGGTAAGGGCTTTGTGAAGGATTCTGAAGTTGATGGGAAGCCAGTGTAGATTTTTTAGAATGGGTGTGACATGGTCTCCTCGGTTGGTATTGGTAAGTGTCCTTGCAGCGGCATTCTGGAGCATCTGTAGAGGTCTGGTGGATGAGGCTGGGAGGCCTAGTAGGAGGGAATTGCAATAGTCGATTTTGGAGAATAGGGTAGCTTGGAGAACCGTGCAGAAATCGTGTAGGTGGAGAAGGGGTCTAAGCTTTTTGAGAACTTGTAGTTTGTAAAAGCATTCTTTAGTTGTATTGTTGACAACTTTTTTTAAGTTCAGATGGTTATCCAGTGTAACGCCCAGGTCTCTCACTTGAGCCATTGAGATCGATGAGGAGGTGGGGTGGCAGTTTATAGAGGGTTTTTTTTCATCCAGTGAGATGAGAAGGAGTTCAGTTTTGGCCGTGTTGAGGACTAGGTTGAGGCTGGAGAGGAGTAGGTTGATGGAGGGTAGGTAGGTGTTCCAGAAATTGAGGGTTTTGGAGATGGATTCTGTAATAGGAATGAGGATCTATACGTCATCAGCATAGATAAAATGGGTTAGCTTAAGATTGGCGAGGAGTTGGCATAAGGGAAGGAGATAAATGTTAAAGAGTGTAGGGGAGAGGGATGATCCTTGAGGGACTCCAAGCGTAGACCTGATGGGGGGGGGGGGGGGGGGGGAATTCTTTGTTGCTTATTCTAACCTTGAAGTTTCTGTTACTGAGGAAGGACTTGAACCAAGTGAGGACAGTTCCTGAAATGCCGATGTCTGAAAGAAGGTTAATGAGGATTGAGTGATTCACGGTGTCGAAGGCTGCGGAGATGTCGAGAAGAGCCAGTATAAATGGTTGACCTTTGTCTAAGCCCATAAGTATGTTGTCAGTGAGTGAAATTAAGAGGGATTTGTGTTTAGAGATTTCCGGAATCCAAACTGAGCTGGGAAGAGAATCTTGTGATCATCTAAGTATTCAGAGAGACTGGTGTTGACGAGTTTCTCCATGAGTTTAGCAATAAATGGGAGGTTAGCAATGGGACGAAAGTTAACCGGGTTAGTTGGATCCAGATTAGGTTTCTTTAATAGTGGTTTAAGGGTGGCAAGTTTCAGAGGGTCCGGTACTGATCCTTGGGAAAGAGAGCAATTTATAATTTCAGCCAGTGCTTTGGAGATGGTTTTAGGAATTGTGAGTAGTTTAGTGGGGATGGGGTTGGACGGGTGGGAGGAGGGTTTTGTGCTCTTGAGGATAGATTCGATTTCGAGGAATGACGTAGGTTCAAATTAATCCAGTTTTGCTTTCTTGTTGTTGAGGATGGAGTAGGGGGGTGGGGGCTGGATGTTGGAGGAGATAAGTGGGGCTATGAGGTTAGAGATTTTTTTCTCAAAGAACAAGGCCAGTTCAGAGGATTTAGTTTGGGCTTGGTCGTCGGGGATGGAGGGAGGGGAGGGATTCGTGAGGCCTACACGTATGAGAACAAGGCCTTTACATCAAAGAGGAAATGGTGTATTTTGTGGGTGTAGAAGTCTCTCTTTTTGTATGGAGAATGGATGCCCTGTAACTGTGCATGGATGTTTTGTAGGCAGCCTGAGCAGCTTGGGTGGGGTCCTTGCGCCATTTGAGTTCTTTGCGTCTTAGCTCTTGTTTAAGATTTTTTAGTTCTGGTGTGAACCAGGGTTTTTTGTTCTTTAGGGCTGGGTTTAGTTCTTTTGCTGTCAGCGGGCATAGTTTATTTGCCACTGAGTTGGTAATTTCAAGCCAAGAAGCGAGGGCAGAATCTGCGTCTGAAAGGTTTAGGTTTTGTAGTTCTGTAGACAGGTGGGAGTTGAGGTCATCCATAGAGCAAGGTTTTCTGAAGTGGATAGTGGTTTTGGGGATATGGACGGAGAGGTTTTCCTTTATTGAGAGGTCTGTGGTGATCATCGAATGGTCTGACCATGGGACTGGGGTGCATGGGGGGGGAAGAGTGTGAGGCCAGAGTTTATGAAAATGAGATCCAGGGTATGGCCTGCTTTGAGGGTGGGGCTGTTGATAATTTGCTTAAAGCCTATGGCCTTGAAGGAAGATAGAAGAACTTCGCAGTTCGGGGAGGGTGGAATCGTGTCTACGTGGAGGTTGAAGTCTCCCATGATGATAGTCGGGGAGTCAGCATTGATGTTTTTGGCGATGAATTCAATGAGGGGAGATGGATCCAAGTCTAGTAGCCCTGGGGGGGAGTAAATTAGGCAAATTTGTAGTTGGTTCGATTTGAACAGGCTAATTTCGAGGTTGGAGGCTGGTTTCACGGTCTGTGGAGTTAGCCTTAGCTCTTTTTTTGCTGCTAAGTGTAGGCCACCACCTCTTTTTTTAGACCTGGGTATTGAGAATAGATCATATAGTTGTATATGTAGTTGGTTGGTTAACGCAATGTCCGTAGCTTTCAACCAGGTTTCGGTGATTGCACATATGTCAAGTTTAGAGTCCAGTAGGTAATCATTGAGGATATGCATTTGTTTTTTTTGGTGAGTGATTGGGTGTTAAACAATGTAAGAGAGAGCAGTGAGAGTCCAAGGAATTGTGTGAGGGGGGGAAATCATGATAGGAATTAGGGACCTCTTTTGCTGAGGGTGAGTGAAAGGAGTTGGAGTTCTTCGGTTATGGTGGAATTGTCTAAAGATAGGGATGGGGTAGGTGAGCATCTTCTTCTGGTAGTAGTAAGAAAGGAGAAGGGATTGGGACGGTGGCGGTAATGTTATTGGGCGAGTGATCATAACGCCTCTGTATCGATCCATGGTATGACAACACCTTGAATATTATGTGTGTCCTGTCTCAGAAAAGATACAGAGAACTAAAAAAGGTACAGAGGACGGTGACCAAAATAAGAGGATGGAACAGCTCTCCTAGGAGGAAAGGCTAAACAGGAGATTGGATAGAAGTTTATAAAATCCTGCCTGGGGTGGAATGGGTAAACAGGGAACAGTTAGGACTTTGGGACACTGCATCTGATGCAAATTAGGGAAAGCATAGTTTCACTCAGCTCACAATTAAATACTGGAATTTGTTGCCAGAGGATGTGAAAGCAGTTAATGGAGCCGAATTTAAAAAGGGTTTGGACAAGTTCCTGGAGGAAAAGTCCATAAACCATTATTAGCCAGGTAGAGTTGGGAAAGCCACTGCTTAACCTGTTATGAGCAAGAAGGATTGGACCTTTTCTCTGGGATTGAGCTGGATTGGCCACTGTCAGAGAAAGGATGCTGGACTTGAAGGACCTTTAGTCTGACCCAGTAAGGCATTTATTATGTTCTTGTGCAAGTTAAAAATAAAAAGCATCCGCACAGCAGCAGATTCCTTGCACCTCCCCCTTCCTCCAAATCTCTTGAAAACGTTAGGCCCAAGTGGGGCTGATCCCTCCCTCCTGATTTCTCTATTAGTGAGAATCCCCAGCCGCAGGAGACTCCCCTATATAGAGCAGGAGAATGAGAGTCTCATTTCTTCCTGCTCGCTTAATACACAAGAGCTGCCTGCTCCAGCACGTATGACTTAAGTCTTACCTACGGTGAATAAATTATCCGTAGGGGAGACTTATCCCATTGACTATACTGTCTAACTTGCTACTCATTGGCTGCTGCAGATGGAGCTCATAGAAATATTATTACAAAAATCCTCATAAGTGCGGTCATAACAAAGACAAAGCACTCAACTGTGTTTCTAGCAAATGGCTCGACAGGAACCTTCCCGAATATGAAGCAGAGAATCTACTATCAGATATGCATTGCGGTCCATGTTCGAACAAACCACTGCTTCCTGAGTGCCGAAAACCCCCGAGGCAGACGTTCCTTTCAACGTATCCAGTTGTAATCTGTGCTTCATAGTCAGGAAGGTTCCTGCCTGACATGCTGATGTGGTCAGTTTTTCCCCCATATAAACTTATTTGCACAAGCTGGATATTTTTAAAATAATCACAAAATGCTGCAGGAGATCACAGATCATACTGGGTGCGCTGACGGGAGTTTTTCAGTATCATTTTTTTTTTTTAATATTTAGTTTCTTACTTTTTTTTTTATTAAGCGCTGTTGATCACACTTCTTTGCTTTGCAGCATTCAATGTGTGTGGTATTTGAATGCCTTTTTATTAAAGTTGTTTTGCTGTGGAATTCCTGCCAGCA